>NW_022436977.1:1796970-1970914 GCF_009761245.1 Sapajus apella | reverse complement strand
CAAAAAAAAAAAAAAAAAAAGAAAAGAAAAGAAAGAAAGAAAGAAAAATCTCCCAGAACTCCACCATTCAACTGCTATTGGTATTCCTTTTTACAACTTTTTTTTTAAAGAGAGGTATTGCTTTGTTGCCCAAGATGGGGTGCAGTGGCACAATCACAGCTCACTGCAGCCTCAAACTCCTAAGCTGAAGTGATCCTCCTCACCTCAGCTTCCTGAGTCGTTGGGATTATGGACATACTACCATGTCCGGCTTACTATTGGTGTTTATTAGTGGATTTTAAAATACACTTTTTACAAAGTTGTGATAATAACATTTACTATTTTAAAAATGGGTTTCCTCATTGCTTAAAAATAATATTCATTCATTCAACATTTCCTCAATGCTTACCATGTGCCTAGCACTGGGGTGCAACGATGAATGAGCTAAACTGGACTTGGTGGCTCACACTTGCAATTCCTGCACTTTTGGAGGCTGAGGAGGGAGGATCACTGGAGGCTAAGAGTTCAAGGCCAGCCTGGGGAACATGGAGAGACCTCATCACTAAAAAACAATCTTAATAAAAAATAAAAACAAAGAACAATGAAACAGGGTCCTTTCCGGGGTGACGTGCCTCCTCTTGTCACCACAATTTCAGCTCATTTATGCGTTTGCTAAATGGTTGTTATGGCTTGAATATCTGTCCCCTCCAAAACTTATGTTGAAGTTTAATCCCCAGTGTAGCAATATTCAGAGTTGAGGTCTTTAAGAGGTGATTGGGTCCCGAGAGCTCTGCCCTCATAAATGGATAAATCCATTCATGGATTCATGGGTTGATGGACTAATGGGTTGCTACAGGAATGGGACTAGTGGCTTTTTAAGACGAGGACGAGAGAATTGAGCTAGCATACTCAGTCTGCTCAAGAGTCCCCACCAGCAAAAGGCCCTCACAAGACGTGGACTTTACAGCCTCCAGAACTGTAAGAAATAAATTTCTTTTCTTTATGTATTACCCAATCTGTGGTATATGTTACAGCAACAGAAAATAACCTAAGACAATGGTGCTACTGATTGGGGGGAGGGCTTCAAAAAAATTAAAAAAGGGAACTCTGGATGGATGTGGTGGCTCATATTTTTAATCTCAGCACTTTGGGAGGCCAAGGTGGGAGGATGGTTTGAGCCCAGGAGTTAGTGACCTCCTGAGTAATGCAGCAATACCCCGCCTATACCAAAAGAGAAAAATAAATTAGCCTGGCTTGGTGGTGCAGGCCTGTAGTCCCAGCTTCTGGGGAGGCTGAAGTGGGAGAATTGCTTGGGCCCAGGAGTTCAAGGTTACAATGAGCTATGATATGACAGTGCCACTGTAAATTAAAGGCAGAGTAGGGAAGCATGCCTGGTAAGGGCAAGGAACAGCAGGGAGACTGGTGAAGCCACATAAACACAGGTGCTCAGACAGTGCTTGCTGAGCACTAAAGTGCAAACACTTTAGTCTGGTCCTCAGAGTGCCAAAGTAGCTCTCAACTTGTGTCTCCCTCTGCCTCCTTTCTCTCAGGTTAAAAAAAAAAAAATCATCTGTGCAGATGTTACTGTCCCAAAATTGCTGATGGATTTTTCAAGATCTCATTCTTCCGACAGTCCTTCTTTAACTCTGCTTTCCATTTAACTGGGAGTCTGCCCATGAGTGAGTTTTCCTCTTCCCGGGTCACTTGCATGGGTCTCTGCACCATTCTTGGTGTGATTTCTTCAGTGCTGACAACTGAACCTGGTACAGAGTAAATGTTCAGTAAAAGAGCTCTCGACTGAATGAATGAATTTCCCCTGAGAGTTACATCAATCCTTTCTTTTTTTTTTTTTTTTTTTTTTGAGACGGAGTTTCGCTCTTGTTACCCAGGCTGGAGTGCAATGGCGCGATCTCGGCTCACCGCAACCTCCGCCTCCTGGGTTCAGGCAATTCTCCTGCCTCAGCCTCCTGAGTAGCTGGGATTACAGGCACACACCACCATGCCCAGCTGATTTTTTGTAGTTTTAGTAGAGACGGGGTTTCACCGTGTTGACCAGGATGGTCTCGATCTCTTGACCTCGTGATCCACCTGCCTCGGCCTCCCAAAGTGCTGGGATTACAGGCGTGAGCCACCGCGCCCGGCCTTACATCAATCCTTTCTACATCCCACTTCTCTTAGCCTTTCCATTGGTCATACCCATGCCAGCTTTACTTATTTCTGCTTGAAAAAAAAAAAACAAAAAACTCATATGAGTTACCATCATCAGTTTTTCACTCTGTCTGTTCCTTTTCCTGGATGGGTGCTGGGCACCACCTCTCAGTGGCATTCTTATTGCACACCAGCCTCCTTTGATCCTATAGAGGCTGCAGATCTTTTAGGGAAGGAGGAAGAGAAAGCCTGCCTACCTGCCTAGCACTTGAAAGAGCAGATCCATCCAGTCAAAACTCTCACACCTCACCTTGGACCTTTCCAGCTCCACCCCAAGAGTCTATCAGAGTGGAAATCTAGACACTGTTTGCACCAATCCTCCCTCTGCCCACCCCTCCCCACACCATAGGATGAAAAGCTAAAAGTCAGGCAAGGAGCAAGTTGTGGCTCCGATTTGAGATTGAGCAAGCAGAACTCCCACTTCCTAGTCAAATCCAGATTTGTCCTTTTCAACCTTGTTGTGACACCTGCATCATATCACACACAGCAAAATTTATTTATGGGATTGTCCGAGAGAAACAGGACAAAAACCCTGGACTGGGATGAGATTTGGGTTTTCCTGCTGGCTTGGGCTCTTTAGATCTCAGTTTCCTCATCTGCAAAAGGGTGGATTGGACTAGATAGTCTCCAAAAGTCATTCATGTACCAAGAACCTAGTCCAGGATTTTGTCTCCAAGGGAAAGGCTGCCACACAAATCTTCCACAGCAACTGCTCTGTCCCCAGCATCAATCCCCCCACCCCAAACTCAATCCCACACCACCACCCCATCACAGGAATCTAGACGGTGGACAGGCCAGTGGGAATGGTGTACAGAAGTACATCAACTTATTCAAGGGAGCTCGGCCCTGAGAAAAGCTGGTGGTCTTCCAACATTTTCAGAGGCTGAAATATATCAAAACACTCACTTAAGAACACACGCTGAGAACCACTGTGGCCAGACGAAGAGAGGATACTGCTTTGCTCCTACCCACCCTTCTCCCCCAAATATACTTCACCCACTGCCCCCGCCCAGGACGGCTGCTCCTGGAATCCAAGGAAAAGGGAGACGTCGGCTTGGCCGGAGTGTGTGTCTCAATGACAGGAGGAGCTCCCTGGCTTTTTAGAGTCCTGCCCTCCTGGCCTCTGTTCCCCTCACCTTCAGTGCCAGAGGCACAGTGGCCAAGCTCCTTTAAAAATTCTCTTTCTCTATGCTCCAAACTGCCTTTCCTGTTCTCCAATTATTCAGGCTCACATTAAAGTATGAAGGTGGCTTTGGGGAGGGGCTCTGATAGGTGTTCATCTTTAGCATGAGAGTGAAGGAGCTGATTTCCTAGATGGTGTATAATTTCTTTAGTTGGGAAGAGAGGCCCTGCCTTTTTATTTATTTATTTATTATCATTTTTTGAGACAGAGTCTTGCTTTGTCACCAGGCTGGAGTGCAGTGGTGCAATCTCAGCTCACTGCAACCTCTGCCTCTGAGGTTCAAGCGCTTTTCCTGCCTCAGCCTCCTGAGTAGCTGGGACTACAGATGTGCGCCACCACACCCAGCTAATTTTTGTATTTTTACTAGAGATGGGGTTTCACCATGTTGGCCAGGATGGTCTCTATCTCCTGACCTCGTGATCTGCCCACCTCGGCCTCTCAAAGTGCTGGGATTACAGGCATGAGCCACCGCTCCCAGCTGAGGCCCGCCTTTATAAGGGCCTGGGCTGCCAGCTTTGTGCCCTCAATTTCTTTAGAATCTGTTCAGACTTATCCATCCTTTCTATAACCAGGCCCAGGCTGTATCAAGGTCATCTTTGTCTTTCAACATGAATATTCTAGTAAACTTCTTCCTAGTACCCACTCCAGAGGATCCAGGGCAAAATAAATCTCCGAAAGTATGTGTAGGATAAAGCTGATGACTCATGCCTAGTTTGGAATGGTAAGTGTTACATTGCATGTTCTACTCATGTAGAATGTTCTCATTCATCTCTCACCACTCTATGAAGTAGGCACTATTTTAACCCCCCTGTTAGAAGTTTCGAACCTAAGAGGCTTGGAAGGGTAAGTCACTTGCCCAAGGTCACACATTAGAAGGTGTGCTGCCCATTGCTAAAGCCAGTGCCCTGCCCACCGAGTCACTGTGTCAAGTGCCAAACATTTATTAAGAACCTATTCCAGGTACAAAACCCCGGGTGGGGCCAGCAGATGATCAATATGCAGATGAATGAAGAATGGGTAGCTCTTGAATTCTAGGAGCACAATGTCTAGCCTGGGAGGCGGTGTGAGCATGAAACACTCTATTCCAAAGCAACCTGAAGTAAGTGCTATCTCAGAGGTACAAGGGGAGTCCCGTGGGAATGTGGCTGAGGAGAGAGATCAATGCACATTCAGACAGAGAAACTGAGAGAGAAGCAGAGAGAGACAGAAAGAGGAAAGGGAGGAAGAGAGAAGGGAAGGAGGGAAGGAAAGCAGCAAGAACATGAATGAGGTAAGTGCTGGGAAGAATTTTTCTAGAGATGGGCTTTGTGCTAGGCCTTGGTGGATGGGTCAACTTCCCCAGGGTGGAGAGAAACAGGCAGAGGATACAGCTTGAGCCAGGAGTCGGGGTGACAGCATTCAGGATCTGCTCCGCAGTCAGGCCCATGTGGGGGTATGGAGAGAGGCAAGGCTGGCAGGTCAAATGGAGGAGAGCCCAGATGCCAGGGAAAGTCTGGGCTTGCTTCTGGAGGCAGTAAGGAGCTGCTGAAAGCTGCTTATCGATCGAGCATGACAGGCAGGAAGAGATGATGCAAGCTTGCGGAGAACACTGGTGGTGGAGGCGGGGATGAGGTCTTCACATGGTTTCTCTCTTCTTTGGCCAAGGCCCATTGCCAGGCTGGACACTTCAGAGGGCAGGAAGAAGAGAGATGGTCCCAGTGTTGGGAGCGCTCTGAGCACAGGCTGAGCTTAAGGCCTCTCCAAGGCCTATGGAGGTGCTCAGAAGGGCAAGTGGCCTAATTCTGAGTGGCAAGAAAAGACTTAAAGGAAACACCGAGGGTCCTAGAGTAGGAGGGGTAGTGAGCACACTCAGGGGAAATGGGAAGGAAATGAACCATTCTGGGACATGGGGAGGAAGAATCTTCAGTTCAGTCAAAGGAAAATAAGTGTCCTTACCCCTTGCCTATTCAGGCTCATTTCTTTTTTTGTTGTTTGTTTTGTTTTTGAAACAGAGTTTCATTCTTGTCGCCCAGGCTGGAGTGCAATGGCGCAATCTCAGCTCACTGCAAACTCCGCCTCTCGGGTTCAAGCGATTCTCCTACCTCAGCCTCCCGAGTAGCTGGGATTACAGGTGCCCACCACCACGCCCAGCTAAATTTTTGTATTTTTAGTACAGACAGGGCTTCTTCTTGTTGGTTGGGCTGGCCTCCACCTCCTGACCTCAGGCGATCCATCCGCTGTGGCCTCCCAAAGTGCAGGGATTACAGCCGTGACCACCACACCTGGCCGTGGCTCATTTCTTACTTTGAAACTCTTTTAAGGAACTGCAGGAAAAAACACTTTTATTCCAAGTGCAGTAAAATTGAGAAACTAACCACCTGGAACATTCAAATCACTGGGATTTTTTTTTTTTTTAAGAGATGACATCTTGCTCTGTTGCCTAGGCTGGAGTGCAGCCTCAAACCAGCTCAAGAGATTCTCTCTTGCTTCAGCCTCCCAAGTAACTGGGACTACATACATGCATCACCATGCCCAGCTAATTAAAAAAAATTTTTTGTATAGATGGGAACTCACTATGTTGCCCAGGCTCATCTCAAACTCCTGGACTCAAGTGATCCTCCCGGCCTAGCCTCCCAAAATACTGGGATTACAGGAGTGAGCCGAAGCGCCTGGCCTTGCGATTGTTTTTTGATTCAATCTTTTTTTTTTTTTTTTTTTTTTTTTAAGACGGAGTTTCGCTCTTGTTGCCCAGGCTGGAGTGCAATGGCGCGATCTTGGCTCACCGCAACCTCCGCCTCCTGGGTTCAGGCAATTCTCCTGCCTCAGTCTCCTGAGTAGCTAGGATTGCAGGCACGCATCACCATGCCCAGCTAATTTTTTGTATTTTTAGTAGAGACGGGGTTTTCACCATGTTGACCAGCATGGTCTCGATCTCTTGACCTCGTGATCCACCTGCCTCGGCCTCCCAAAGTGCTGGGATTACAGGCGTGAGCCACTGTGCCTGGCTGATTCAATCTTAGAAGTAGAATAGGTAAACAACCACAGACAAGTTAGTATCAGGACGTCAACCACAAAAAGACCTGCTCTGGATGACCACAGAGTCAGCAATGGTGACTCAGCCTAGGACCCATTTGAGGTAGGTGGAGCAGGCAACCCTAAAAGTTTGCTCCACCCTTTTACTGTTTTTGGAGGCCCTAAGTCCTGAAGACCTTATGGAATCCTCCTCTAATATATATTTAAACATTTTAAAATAAAAATAGGCTGCTGCAATGGCTCACATCTGTGATCCCAGCACTTTGGGGAGCCAGGGCAGGGGGATCACTTGAGGCCAGGAGTTTTGTGACCACACTGGGCAAAATAGCAAGACCCCCATCTCCACACACACACAAAAAAAAAATTGTTTAAAAAATTAGGCGGGTGTAGTAGCATGCATCTGTAGTCCCAGCTACTTGGGAGGCTGAGGTGGGAGGACTGCTTGAGCCCAGGAGTTGAAGGTAACAGCGAGCTGTGATTGTGCCACCACACTCCAGCCTAGATGACAGGGTAAGGGTCTGTCTCTAAAAATAACAATAATAAGGCCGGACATGGTGGCTTACGCCTGTAATCCAAGCACTTTGGAGGCCAAGGTGGGTGGATCACCTGAGGTCGGGAGTTCAAGACCAGCCTGACTAACATGGTGAAACACCGTCTTAAAAATAAATAAATAAATAAATAAAATAAAAATAACAATAATAAAGTGTAAAAAAATTTACACATATATTATCATTCAATTACATTCTCTGATTGCAAAATTCTTAACTTCAGTAGAGTTGAACGTTTCTCCTTCCTTCTCTCTCTCTTACCTGCTTTGCTAACCAGCACTGCCCTCACTAGCCTGTCACCATACCCAGCAGCCCATTATGAGAAAGACATTTTTTTGGATCTTGAAAATGTGTGCATTTTTTAAGAATTCCTAATTGAAAGGGAGAGGATGCTAACAGTTCAAGGCAGCAGAAAGGAGGTAGGAAGAGCTGGGCTTGGGAGGTGAACAGCCTGCCTGGCCGTGAGACCTTAAGCAAGTTCTTTAGTCTCTCTAAGGCTCAGTTTCTTCATTTGCAAAATGGGGAGGAAGAAAAGAAGAATATCCCTCATGCAGTGTTGTCCTGAGGATGAAATGAGTCCACTCACAGCCAGAAAGCATTCAGAAGAGTGCCTGGCATACTGTGAATCTCCTAAGTGTTGCTGTATCACTTTCGTTTCCATCACAGTGCAATGGAGGCTCATTCTCCCCATTATAGTTACATAGCATGAGGCTCTGAAAAGCTAAGTAACTTGTTTTCAGACACACAGCTAAGAAGTAGTGGGATTAGCTGGGAGTCAAAACCCAAGTTAGTTTGACTCTAAAGACCCACCTTCTCCCTTCCATTGTCCTGCAAATCTCCCTGAGTGGGGAATAACATTAGGCTTTAAGTTTTTAAAAATATTACTTACCTTTTTGATAACCAATGGTACAAAATTCAAAAAGAATAATATGGTGTATAGTGAAAAAGTAATTTCCTCCCTGACCCCAGGTCAACAGCTGTTCCTTGCAGAGCCAGCTTTAGAGTAAGCTTTTCACTGCTAATGCACATTTATTGTCCAGATTAATGTAATTCCCTGAGTACCTCATCTGTGCCAGACACTCTATCCTGGGGCTTCAGAGGGCTCCCAGGCATGAGTCTGGAGGTTATTGGTGGAAGGAACTACTATACTGACTGCTGCATTTGGTGCTTTTCTCTCTGCAGTCCTCTTTTCCCCCGGTAAAATCAGCTTGCACCTTTTGCACACTGGAAAAGGTCAGTTCAAAACCTCTTCTGTAGCTTGCTTTTTACAGAAGCTGGCAAGCAAGGAGCATTATGGTGTCAGGAGCTGACCAGAGGACTCTGTGATGCTGGATCTGGGACCAGCTTCCTCCTCTATGAAACTCCTGACCCTTCTAGTTCTCTAATTGCTCTGCCCCAGGGGCTCTTAGGAAGCATCATTTTCCATGAAGCCTGGCTGCGTCTGGGTTCCATTTCTAGCCGGAAGACCCCAGCTGTCCCACAGGTAACTGAGACAGGCCAAAGAGCTCTAAGGCCCTTTCCTTGCTTCTCACCATTGTTCTTTGGACAGTAATAATGTTAAGTATATATGTATTTTCCCCCTGCTATTGCTGCCAGAAAATATTTATAACCAGGTCAACACAGCAGAGCTTTCTCAGTGACTTAATTATAAAATATGCTTATGACCTGTGGTGTGGTTACATAAATGCACAAAAGCAACTTCAGAAAATGGTGCTGACCATAATATAGGAATCCTTGCTTTCTCTTTCCTAACATTAAGGATCTGGCTGAGGGAGATAGAGCAGGGATGTCACTATTTTGGAAGCAGCTGTTATTATTCCCATATCAGAGATGGAGGCTCAGGAGAGGTCAGGCTGCTTGCCCAAGATCGGTGATAGAAGCAGGACCCCAGCTTGCTTGATATTTGACTCAAAGCCCTGCTTTTTTCCAATGCATTGAGCACCACATGGAAAGGTCTGAGACTATGAAAATCTATGTTATGGATGTTTGGGAAATTCATTTTCTGGTTAGCTGAATATTCTGGATAGAAGAATGGACACTTCAGATTAGTTAGGGAGGAAGAGAGGAAGACAGAGGTGGAAGTTCCCTAAGCCTAGGATTCTTCTCCCCATCACAATTCACTTTTTAAACTATACGAAGCCTCTCCTTCTCAGTGGGTTGTAAACTCCTCAGGGACACCGTCTAGGAGAGATCTGGTAATGACAAGGTGTGCGTGTGGCTGTGAGTCACATCTCCATTCTAACCCCTGCCTATTTGTTTCTAGTGAGGTAGGCACTGTGGTTTTTATTTGCGTTTCCCAGATGACTAATACAGTCGAACTTTTTTTTTTTTTTTGAGACAGGGTCTCGCTCTGTCGTCCAGGCTGGAGTGCACCAGTATGATCACAGCTCACTGCAGCCTCAACCTCCTGGGCTCAAGTGATCCTCCCACCTCAGCCTCCCCAGTAGCTGGGACTATAGGCGTGTACTACCACACCTGGTGAATTTTTGTATTTTTTGTAGAGATGGGTTTCACCATGTTGCCTAGGCTATGAACATCTTATAGATTTTTAGTAATTCTTAGCTTGTTTCTTTACTCTGTCTCCCCTTTCTTTCTGTATCTTTGCCCCCTTATCCCCTCTCCCAGGACATGGCAAAATGCAACCTCAAAAGATGCCAGAGTCCTGGGGATCCAGATTCCTCTACTTGCAGTTCTCTGTGACAACCCTTTAGCAGCCCTTCATCATCTTACCTTGCCAGCCTCATCTCTCAGCCTTCCACCCCCTTGTACACAACTCTCCAGCCAGACTATCAGTCTCAGTCCTCTCTGAGCCTTTGAGTTTTTGCAGAAACTGTCCCATATGCGTGGGACACTATGCACACTTCCCCACTCCTTCCCCATACTTCATCTACCTAATGCCTAAGTCTCCTCAAGTCTCAGGTCATATGCTACTTCCTCCAAGAAGCCTTGCTTGATGCTTCCCCTACCCCCACTCACCAGCCTGGGTTAGTGCCTCTTGTTTGTGGCTAAAAGACATCCTGTGCTTCCCTTCCTAGCGCTTATCACACTGTGTTGCAACTGCCTGTTTGCTGCTCTGTTTCTCTTACACCTTGCCTCATCCCTTTGAGGCTTAAACTGTGTGTTGCACACTCTTATATCTCAAAGCCTAGTGCAACAGTGGTATTTGTTAAATGAATGATCTAGCTTAGATCTCTCTAAAAGGACAAAAATCTAACCTTCTATGCCACCTCTCACATCAATCCTCCTATTTGCCAAGATCTCAACAAAACGAACATTTATGGAAGGTCTACTGTGTGCCAAGCACCAGGCCAGGCCCTTTACGGGTGATGTCATTTTCACAATTAAAAGGCTTAAAGTTCTGAGTCTAGACAGCCCTTTGACTGAAACTCAGATGTTCTGATGTCTAATCAGGCAATTAATGAGCAAGGGGAAATAAGTGATACCACAATACTTTCCATCTTGATAGTGGCAAAGAGGTGTCAGCAGAATAGAGGACCCATGTAGCAATGAGCTGCTGAATCTTCAGTGCCTGGTAATGGTAGGAGCACAGATAAGATATGCCGAATAAATGAATGTTTGAAGAGGGAACACAAAAAGGGCAGAGCATAAGCCTAGAAGGCCCATGTTTCATTCTAGACCTGATCTAATGTATTTCTCCCATTTCCTCCTTGTGTTATTGATAAACAAAACTGGACACTGAAATATTTTTATCACGGGCAGCTGTTCACAGCCCCAGCCAAGGCTTTCTTTTTTTTTTTTTTTCTCTTTCTTTCCTTTTTTTTTTTTTTTGAGATGATGTCTCACTCTGTCACCAGGCTGGAGCACAGTAGTATGATCTTGGCTCACTGCAACCTCCAACTCCCTGGTTAAAGCAATTCTTCTGCCTCAGTCTCCCAAGTAGCTGGAATTACAGGCACCTGCCACCATGCCTGGCTAATTTTTGTATTTTTAGTAGAGATGGGATTTCACCATGTTGACCAGGATGGTCTTGATTTCCTGACCTTGTGATCTTCCTGCCTCGGCTCCCCAAGAGCTGGGATTACAGGCGTGAGCCACCATGCCCAGCCCCAGCCAGGCTTTCTTGTGATTTCTGCTCAGACATCTTTGGCTAAAATGGCCACACCTAGCTACAAGGGAAGCTGAGAAATTTTGAGTTGTGAAACCAAGAGGAAAAGAAAACAGATTTGGGGTAAACAGCAGTCTCTTTCCCACAGCATACAAAGGCAGCCTTGCTTCTGCTGGTGTCAGTGGACGACTGTGAGCTATCACAGGATTGCTGGATTCTCTCTGGAAAGGCCCTCAATGGACATTTAGTTCAACCCCCTGATTTTACAGATGGAAAGAAAGATTGGGGTCCAGAGAGAAGTCACTTATTCACTATCAAAGAGTTGTCTGGGGCCGGGCAAAGTGGCTCATGCTTGTAATCCCAGCGATTCAAGAGGCTGATGTGGGAGGATCGCTGGAGACCAGGCTGGGCGACATACTGAGACCGTTATCTCTACAATTTTTTTTTTTTTTTTTTAATTAGCCAGGTGTGGTGGCACATGCCTGTGGTTCCAGCTACTTGGGAGGCTGAGGCAGGAAGATAGCTTGAGCCCAGAAGTTCAAAGCCGCGGTGAGCTGTGATTGCGTTCCAGCCTGGGTGACAAAGAGAGACCCTGTCTCCAAAAAAAAAAAAAGGCCAGGCGCAGTGGCTCAAGCCTGTAATCCCAGCACTGTGGGAGGCCGAGGCGGGTGGATCACGAGGTCAAGAGATCGAGACCATCCTGGTCAACATGGTGAAACCCTGTCTCTACTAAAAATACAAAAAATTAGCTGGCATGGTGGCGCGTGCCTGTAGTCCCAGTGACTCAGGAGGCTGGGGCAGGAGAATTGCCTGAACCCGGGAGGCGGAGGTTGCGGTGAGCGGAGATCGCGCCATTGCACTCCAGCCTGGGTAACGAGAGTGAAACTCCATCTCAAAAAAAAAAAAAAAAAAGTTGTTTGGTGCTAGAGCCACACTGTTTGGCTTAATCTGTCAGTGCTTTATCTGCAAAGCAGGTCTTTAAACAAGACAACCCCTTCATCTCCTTCATAAAGGGAGAGTACAAAGATAAAGAGGAAAGCCTTAAAAGCAATAGAAGTCAATATGTTGATGACATGGTAATTAAGACAATGGCACCAAACACAAATCTTTCGTCAGTTACTCAGAGGCTTGTCCGTGTCCTGTGGTCACTAAGCATCTCCATTATTCAGAGCTTTGGCTTCTCCTGTGTAATACTGTGAAATCATTCACATGATCATGTGCACAAGAGCTGAAACTTTACCTTCTTTGATAAAAGACCAGTTATTGATTGTGTAAATTTGTGCAATTTTTAACATTCTTTGAGCTTTAGTTCTCTCACCAGTAAAATGGAGGTAATATCTACCTCCCAGGTTTTTTTAGGGGGTAGGGGGACGATTAAAGAATAAATAAAAGCCATAACATTTATGGGGTCCCAACTAGGTACCTGATACTATGGCAACTAGTTGGGACCCAATAAAATGTAAGTTTCTGTTCTCAAATAGTGGAGGTCCTTGAATACGTAGAGGACCATATCATGTAATTATTGCTGTAATTGCTTTAAAAAGAAGCACTTCCAACAATATTCAGTGGACAAATCACGTTTTAAGATCTGCTATTGCTGAACTAGGTGCTGAGAATCCTCCGATGACAAGAAAAACACCTCGTCCCAAGAAAGACTGAAATGTGAACAGAATATAACAGCACTATGTGAGAAGTGTGCTTGGGTGAGTAATGGAGGGCTTCCTGGAAGAGGCTACGTGCTTCATGGGGAAGGATTAGGAGCAGACCAGGTAGAACGGGGCAAGGCAGGGGCGGACACAGCGGTGTGAGGAAGCACATTTTCTATGAGGAGACTATTTGAAGTACTTCTGTAACAAGGGAAGAAGAAAAAAGCAGCAGCTATATAGTAAGAGGGAGGGGCCAGGTACCTGTGAGAGCAGTGGGTTTTGGATTTTATCCAAAAGATGGGAAACCATGTAACAATTCCAGCAGGGAGATGACGTGAAAGGGGTGAATGGGAAGAAGTGGGGAGAATACCACCACCGGTATTCCTGAGTGGGGAAGTGAGGGCTGGGTGTTTGGAGCCCACACTCACCCCTCTCCAATTATTTAGTCATTCAACAAGTAGTTACTGAGGGCCTGTCACCTACCAGGCTGTATTCCAGGAGCTGGAAATCAGGCAACCAACAGGACTGGCAAGGTCTTTGTTCTTATGGAGACTGACAATAGATAAGCAATTAAACATGCAAGGAAATATCAGGTGCCACTAGGAAAATTAAACCAGGCAATGGAAGAATTTCTGAGCAGCGACGGCCCATTCCCCGCCCCCAACACTTACCAAAGGCCTCTTCTTGATCTAACTTTGGTTTTCCAAGGAGGCGTTGCTCCTAGAAAAATCTCTATCGTAAATATTAATAATTAAGCCATCTTGGCTGGGCGCGGTGGCTCACACCTGTAATCCCAGCACTTTGGGAGACCCAGGCAGTTGGATCACGAGGTATGGAGTTCAAGACCAGCCTGGCCAACATGGCGAAACCCCATTTCTACTAAAGATACAAAAATTAGCTGGGCACAGCGGCAGGCGCTTGTAATTCCAGCTACTCGGGAGGCTGAGGCAGGAGAATCGCTTGAACCAGGGCGGCAGGAGTTGCAGTGAGTTGAGATTGTGCCACTACACTCCAGCCTGGGTGACAGAGTGAGACTCCGTCTCAATTAAAAAAAAAAAAAAAATTAAGCCATCTCTCGGAGTGTTTCCAATGAGCCTTCCCCTGAGAGGGGAATAGTCAGAGCTAGTTTTCCCCAGGGCCTGGTCTGCCTTGTAATTCTCGGTTAAGGACCATTAATTCTGCCAAAAGTCATAAGTTTAGGGTTTTAGGAAAATCGCGGCAACCCTGAGACCTTTCCTGAAGTGGTTCCCTTGCAACATGTGACCTCGCCCTCCCCTCACTACCCGGCCCACTTCCATGTACATACAATTATCCTTTAGGAGAGAAACATTTGATTGTACGGTTTCAATTTTTCATTCCTCCCCAATGAAAAATGCAAACTTTTCAAACAGGCCCGCCAATTTGGGCAGGTTTGGCCGAGGAAACCACCCTCTCTCCCAGCCCCCGGATGTCCAGAGGCAGCAGCACTCGCGTTCAAGAGCACGGGAGCTGGGGAGACTGGATCGTCACCCTCAGGGCTTGCTGGGATGCTAAGTCAGAGCTCCTCAGTGCCAGAGGGAAGCGGACCAAGAACAGAAACTCAAATGTTATTAAATGCAGCTGAAGAAACGAGGGACTGAAAAGGCAGATTTCCCAGTGTGCCTCGTGGTCTTCCCCCATTTGACTCACTCACTCACTGCGGGTTTCTTTCTCTCCACTCTTTTCTTGTTATGAAAACTTTCAAAGACACAGGGAAGTTCGCTGTTTTAGGGAAATCTAGCAAAAGCCCCAGGAGGGAGGGCCTCTTAGATTCTGCCCAACTTCTCCGGACTGCCTGACAGAATTTACCCTCTGGGGACTATCACAATCTGGGACTAAATTAGGGCTCCTGCTCCCAAGGGATTTTATTCTAGCTGGGGAGAGAAGTCACTAATACAAACTTTTTTTCCCCTTAAAATAGTTTACACCTTACAAAGACCTTTCACATTCCTGATCCCGTTAAAATTATAAAGTCAGAACTGAAAGGAAATTTAGAGACCATCTCTAGGGGTCAAATATTGGCAAATATTGGGCTACCTGCTAAGCTCCTGCCCATGGCAGACATGGCTAACATACCACACACTCACTCGTTCATCTATTCACTTATTTATTGGACATCCTTCATGTTCTACAGAGCGTGTTAGAAATAAAGCAGAAAACCAGACAGACTTGTTTGCTACCTTATGGAACTGCAAGGGGAAGAGAGACATTAGACAAATAATTACATGCATGAAGAGTGTTTTTAGGCGGGGCGGTTATGAGTTTTTTTAGAACTCATAACTGTAATCCTAGCACTTTGGGAGGCCTAGGCAGGAGGATCACTTGAGCCCAGGAGTTTGAGACCAACCTGGGCAATATAGGAGACACCATCTCAATTTTTTCCCCACCCACCTCTATTTTGTTTTAAAAAAGTGTTCTTGGCCAGGTGTGGTGGTGCATGCCTGTAATCCCATTACTTTGGGAGACTGGGGCCGGCGGGAGTACGAGGTCAAGAGATTAAGACCATCCTGGCCAACATGGTGAAATTCTGTCTCTATTAAAAATACAAAAATTAGCTGGGCGTGGTGCACGCGCTTGTAGTCCCAGGTACTCGGGAGGCTGAGACAGGAAAATCGCTTGAACCCGGAAGGCGGAGGTTGCAGTGAGCCAAGATCCTGCCGCTGTCCTGCAGCCTGGGAGACAGAGAAAGACTCTGTCTCAAAAAAAAAAAAACAAAAAATAACAACAAAAAAATTGTAATAATAATGTGTTTTTGTTGTTGTTGTTGTTTTGTTTTTTGAAACGGAGTTTCACTCTTGTTCCCCAGGTTGGAGTGCTATGGCGCGATCTTGGCTCACTGCAACCTCTGCCTCCCAGGTTCAAGCGATTCTCCTGCCTCAGCCTCCCGAGTAGCTGAGATTACAGGGGCCCGCCACACGCCCAGCTAATTTTGTATTTTTAGTAGAGACGGGGTTTCTCCATGTTGGTCAGATTGGTCTCAAACTTCCAACGTCAGGTGATGCGCCCACCTTGGCCTCCCAAAGTGCTGGGATTACAGGCATGAACCACCGCGCCCGGCCAAATAAAGTGTTTTTAAAAGCCGGTGTTGGGGCAGACAAGGGCATCACACACTGGGAGGTATCCTGGGGGTGGGACAGGGTCTGGAAAGTCTCCCTCAGGAAGTGATGTTTAAACTGAAGTCTAGGGGATTAGGAAATGAGTCTCTGAGAGGGTGGAGAAATATTACATAATATGAAGCATGGCCTGAGTGAGATCACTTCCAGGGCTGAAGAAGGAGCTATGGATGCTAAGTGGGGGTGGGTGTCCAGAGGAAAACAGAAGGTTGGTGGAGCAAGGCCTTAAAGACAAATAGGTTGACAGGGAGAGATGGATGGAAGAGCTTGAGCCAAGGGCAGATATTATTGTTTCTCCTCTTAAGTTTCCCAGGATAGCAGCGTTCATCTACTGTCATTAAAAACAAAGAAAAAGTTGTAATTTATTGGCCACTTATTATGTGGTGGTAATTTTCATGAATTCTCACATCTTCCTGGCAAGACCAGTATTCTTCCAGTTTTACAGATCTAGAAGAGGCTTGGAACGGCTAGAGACACTTGCTAAGCCTGGCCGTCAAGTAGGTAGCAGAGCTAAGATTTGAACGCATGCCGACCTGTCTTCCTAAGCAGACGCGCTTTCCACAACGCCTCACTGCCATTAAAATCCCAGGCCGAGGGTTTCTCTAACAGCAATCAAATACCACTTGGAAAAGGACAGATCTTTGAGGAATCTGAAATACTTCTGGGGAAAGGATGAGCAGAGGTGCCCCCGGTGGGTGGATGCCAATAGGCAGAGGTCTATGCGGAAGAAGCCGACTTGTGGCGTGGGAGGTAGGGAGGGGTGAGAAGTGATTGACGGGGCGTCCCTAGCTGCTCTAGGACTGCACTGCAGGGAGGTGCCCGGCTCTAACCACTGCCCGGCCCGGTTAATCATTTCCTGACCTTCCTTCCTCCTCTCTCCCTGGCCGCAAGATTGCCACATCAGTCTTCCCCCTCTGCCTGCTCCCCTTCTGGCCCCGAGTGTCCTTCGCCGGGTTTTACAAGGAGCCCCAACTTGGAAGCAATATTTGTAATAGCCCCGGATGTCCTCAAGTGCCCCAGTGAGGTCGCAGGCTCGATCCTGGGTACGCCGGCCCAAGCGACCCCTTGAGGCTTGCTCTCTCCCCTAGCCCCTTACTAAAAAGAGGTCAGAGGATCACGGATCCAATCTTGACACAGATTAACAAATTACAGACTTGGTTTCCCCCGCGGTAAAAGGGACGGTAACAAGGGGACGGTAACAGTGAGCTGGTAGGGTGTTGCAAGGCTTAAATGCGGTGTGTGAAGTGCCTGGCTGGGAGACCGGAGAAGGTGTCTAACAAATGCTAGATCCCTTTCCTTCTTATCTCCTGGAGGGGAGTTTAGCTTGCCCAGCAATCCCAGGCTACGTTAATCTCAGTTGAACTTCCATGTTTGAAAGTCCTGCGACGTGCTGGAGGTAAAGCAAAAGGTGAGTCACAGTGACAGGGTTTGAACGCGGGTTCATGGGCGCCCCTGCGGGCCCAGCCACGCAGCATCTAGGTTGCTGGCTAAGGCCACGTGTTCAGAACCTAGAAAGGGCTCCGGGTTGCACCTGCTGCAGGGAGCCAAAAGCTAAGTCGAAACTGTCCTGGCACCATCAAACCCGCTGCCCGCCTTCCCTGGGGCCAGGCCCTTGCCCTCCCCCAGCTTGTTTCTTCGTGTATAAAATGAAGGCCATGGTGCCAGTCTGCCACAGAGGTTTTAATCTTCTTCACACTTTGCTGTGCGGGGGGATTTTTACCACGAAGCCGCGGAGTAGTCGGCACTATGTAGGTTCAGTCTCCTCCGCCTGCCGCAGGAAACGCGGCGGACTGCCTGGGGTGCCGCGCTCGGCGCCCCACCCTTCCCGGTTACGGGGAAGCGGCGGGACCAGGGAAGTCACTTCGGAGCGCAGTAGGACTCTGCGCCACCAGCTGGAGCGCGCCGGGACCCCACCCTGCGGGGTGGACGGGTGCGGGCCCGGGGGCGGGGCTTGCCCGGGGGCGGGGCGGGGAGGGGCCTGCCTGGGAAGGCGGAAGCCTCTAGTCTAGGGGTGGCTGCAGAACCCGGATCTCGGATTTACACGTTCTACGGAGCGGGGCGCCGGGAGACGGCGGGCGAGAAAACCCGGCGTCCGGAAGCCCGTGCTTTCTTTGACGCAAGGGCTCGAGACGCAGCCGCCGTCGGCCGATCGCCCGGCTAGGAGCGACTCCAGACGGAGCCTCCGGAGTTTCTCCGCCCCCACCTCGCCCGGTCCTGGAGCCACGGTCTTCCCAGCCACCTTCCTCGTGGCCATGGAGTGTCCACACCTGAGCTCCAGCGTCTGCATCGCTCCGGACTCAGCCAAGTTCCCCAACGGCTCCCCATCGTCCTGGTGCTGCAGCGGTGAGTGCGGCCCCGGGCCGGCCCCGCCGCGCACCCGAGGCCCCGGCTCTGCCGGGCCTGCCGTCTAGGGGCCGCGGGCGGCAGGCGGAAGGACTTGGGGAGGGGCGAGGCGGGGGCTAGCCGGGCCTGGCGGGCTGGGGAGGGTAAGCGGTGAGGCGGGCGCGGGCGGGAGCGGCGGCTGCTCCTTTGTTTCCCGAGGCCCGACGGCCGGGCAGGCGAAGGAGAGGCCCGCGAGGGGCGGGAGTCTGCGGAGGTCTCGAGCGCGTGGGGGCAGCGGCGGGCGGGGACCCTGGCCCGCGGCGCGCGCCCTTGCCCCGCCCTGCCGTGGCCGGGGGCTGTGCCCGTCCGTGTCTCGGGGTCGCTTGTGGAGCGGGTGTCCGGCCCCCGAGGGGCGGCCGCACGTGTGGAGGGGCCCGCGCCGCGCTCCTCCGCCTACAGGACCGGAGGATCGCCGCTCTCCCGGCGCAGCATTGTCTGGGCTGCGGGACGCGCGGGGGCTCCTCTCCGCCGCCGGTCCCGGCCCGGCTTTCCTTTCCCTTCTCAGGCTCCGGCACCTCGAAACCCCGAGAGGCGCTCGGAGCTCGAGCGGCGGAGGTCCGGGTCTTTCATCCGCCTGGGAGGGTGAAGTTTGAAAACAGGCTGCTGGCTGAGAAGCTCGGAGGCTGAGCCAACAGCTGCTTTGGAGGGGACGGCTCGAGTTTGCTTTTCACACCTTTTGGGTTGTCCGAAATTGCCTTGGGATTCCCGAGTTCCTGTGTTGTGAAACAGTTATTCGGTTTATGTAAGGCTTTTGAGTTGCTTAAGCGTTTTAACTCCTCCTGCGGGCCCCCTTGGAAGCCCCAGTGCCCTCTCATTGTCTGCTCTAAGCGACTTCTTAGGATCGCACCGGCCACACGGCTTTGATTACTTCCTGGTAGGGCCCTGGTGCCACCGCTAGTCTTTGTTTATTAGCTTTGAGATGATCGCTGGTAGCTTGGGTTATATTAATAGTGTACAATTCGAATTGTTCACTTCAAAAATCTTAAGTTCATTTGAAATGTAGAAAAACGGCGATGATATGATTTAGCTGTGACATGTCTCATGGGCCGGAGCTGGGAAGATAGTTTAAAGAATGCCTTAACAGTTTTGACAGCTTCTTAAATAGTGATTATGTCCTTGGAAAAAACATTGGTAGGTCCACAAAGAAAAATATACTCTGGGATAAGGAATAGAAATAACTGCGGTTTCCTGGCGCGCTCAGACATCTGATGCTTTGCTTACCTTTGTAAAGTCAGATATCTTTTTCTGCATGAAGCCTTTAAAAATTAACCGGTTAATTGGTTTCACAGAGTAGTATTGCAGTTCTTTTGTGAGGATGCAGAAGCTTGTGTAAATTACCTTTTACCTATAAATCTGTTGGAATGTTGAGTATGGAACAACAAATAGGGTGTATGGCACTACTTTACAGATTGGTTGGTGGTGGTACATTAGCTATAACTAGCTATTGGTGTGGTGCTATAATTGTAACTTAACTTTTTTTCCCCAAAAGAAATTTGAAAACAAAAAAAGGACCAAAGTTAACGCTAGGAAAAGCGTACCTCAGGGAATGGTTGGATTACTCTTGCACATCTGTAGTAAACTACAGAAAGACAAAATGGACAATTAGTACACTTCTGGTATTTTCTGGGTGAAATCACATCAGACTTAAAAATGGCTTCACTGGGCACATCAATCTAAAAAAAAGAAAATAATTGTGCAGGTGGCAGATACCCTCTTGTGAGTCAGTCTTGACTCTATCAGTCAGGGAGTCCGCTTGACTGTAAAAGAGATACAGGAAATTGAGCATCTCTTGAGGAACTTAATAAGTTAAAGTGGAGCATAAGGAGATGTGCTGATAACAAGAATGAACTAGTATGTTTAGCCATAAGGGAGGAGTGATTTCTGTCCAAGGAGTAAGATGGCATCTTTGCGTCTTGCAACAAAGTGTTCCTGACAAAGATTTACACGCCTGGTTGTAGTCACTTGCTTAGATTTGTAGAACCAATAAAGCTAGTTTGGCAACTTTGTGTGAGTCCACAATCTGAACTGAACCCATTTCATGCGGGTTCAACCCATTTGATATAATCTAGCATTATTGTATTAAGCTTGATCTTGTGTGCCTGTTGTTTCAGTGACTAAATGATCAGCAAATCTGTGAGTCCTTAACTAACTCGTTATCTTGGAGCGTTATATAGTCTGGTGTTTTTTTCGCCCATACTCTTTATTGTATTTTATTGCTTTTGGTAGGGGACCAAAAGGGTAGCTGAGGTGTTGAATAATACTGTGACTGGGTGTCAAATCTGATTACGTTCTTATTAAGGAGGGGAAAATCCCTGTTTTGGCACTGGGACAATAAAAGTAATGCCCTTGCTTTATTTTCTTTGGGAGTTTGCAGTTATAACACAGCAAGACAGCCAAGCAAATTGCAAAATCCCATAACATTCTGGGTTCCATCAGTTAGCAGTACCTAACTGGACAAATAGTTCTATTTTCTTTGAGTATCAGTTTCCTTATATAACCTGTAAAAAAGGATACTTTGCATTTACTTCACAGGTGGCTGTTACGATGAACATGGTAATTTTTTGTGAAAACTTTGTGAAACTTGTATACACTATTCAAGTAATAGGTGGTATTAGAGGTCAGAACATCTTTATAAAGAGGACTCTGAATAATTAAATATCCAAAGCCCATTAAATGGGGACTAGAACAGACTGGCTTTATGCTGAATGATGCTTTACAGGGAGATACAGAACTGAACAAGATTACTAGAAGTAAGAAGTAATTTTACTTCAGAATTAACATGAGCTTCTTATCCGTGGAAAGCACTGTGTGTTAGGTTATATAATTGTGTATTACAGCAGTTCTTACACTTTTTGTTTTTAGGACCCCTTTAGAGTCTTAAAAATTGTTGAGCACTCAAAGAGCCTTTATGTAGCCTGTATCCGTTGATATTTGTCACATTAGAAATTAAAGCTGAGAAAACCTTAAATATGTATTCATTAATAGGTTTACAAATAATAATAGACCCACTACCTATAACATAAATTGACAGCTTATGTAAAATGTTTTTCAGAACAAAAATTTAGTGGGAAGAGTAGCATTATTTTACATTTTTGTAACTCTTTGTTCAGCTTTATAGAAGACAACTGGATGCTTACATTGCTTCTGCATTCAGTCTCTTGAAGATAAATCCATGTTGTGGTTTAAGGTAAATGTTGAAGAATAGCAATCTCCTAATAACGTAAAGGCTGATTTATGTCTAATTGTTGCTTAAGGGATTCTAATTTTAAATGAAAAAGTTTTAAATAAAAGCTAGGACATTCTCTCAAGCATTTTGTTATGTGCACACATCAGATGTTATTTTCAGAAGCTGGAGGCTTGGGCAGTCCTTATTTTTGTGGGTAAAAGAATTTAACCAGTGGGAAAAAGCACAAATTGTTTTAAAAAGATGCCCTGAATACAAGTGTTTGAATAACTAAGGAAAGGCAAAGACCAAGCATTTGAACTGAAGGGCTTGGGTTAAACAGACAGTTAAATTAGAGAGATTTAGTAGGGTAGGCATGATAATTTTTCTCTGATTAATTCTTCAACGAGTTGAGAGTGCCTCTTTAAGTTTTCAGTACACACTTGCCTCATATTACTGTACCCAAGAAAAAGTAATTGTAGATCAAGTAAACGTTATGCAATTTTGGGTGGATACTAGTGATAAACTCTTTTTTAAGGGATCCCTTCAGTAAGATGAGGTGCTGGGATTACATGTGTGAGCCTCCATACCTAGCCTCCCCCCTTCTTAAGATACAATGAAAAGATGAGGTGCTGATTATTGGTTGTCAGTGGTAATAAATTTGTAATGGACTGATCAGGTTGTGATAAAGGTAAGAAATTACCTTGATGGAGTGATGAGTTATTTTGTATCGTATTTCTCCCCAACCTACATTTAACACTCTTGTTTGCCCAGTAGACTAAATTTTCTAAATATAGGCAGTCATTTGGTTGTCATTAGGTCAAAGGCATTTACTGCTTTTTAGTAACATTCTATGATGTATTTATTAAGTGTCTAACACTTAATAGGTCAATAAGTAAATATTTGCCTACTAAATAAAGGAATTTTCACTTAGATGTGACTGGAAGGGTCTTTATGTTGAAAATAAATGCAGAGTAAGTGGGCTTTCCCCCAGAATGCTTTTACTGGCCTGCACTCCCAGTGTAGGCTGGATTGTGAGCAAATGACCATTTGCAGTGTTGTTATCACAATGAATTTGTATTCTTTTGGTAGTCCGTATCTATAGATGGGCAGGTGGACAATTTAGTTGTAAATGCAGATATGATAGTTAAAAATCAGTGGACAGGTGATACTTTTTTCACATTAATTCTAACATTTAGTATTTGAGTTATATATATCCTTCTGAAGAATTTAAACTTTGTTGGTAATATTTATAAAGCTGAAGTCAAATGTCTTTCTAGTCTTTCTGCAATATTCCTCCCCCACCCTGTCTCCCAGAATCTTAAAGCAGTCTCAGCTTATTTCCAGAGTCTCTAAATGATTGGTCATGGATGTGAAATGTGTGAAATTCAGAATGTGCTCCATGTTATGTGTTTTGTTTAAAGAGGCTGCAGTATAGAGATTGAGCTTAACACTTCCTTGTTGTGAAGAAGTTTTGACACACTGATCAGAAGTTATTTTCCTAGTAACATGCTTAATCGTGCGTAAAGAACATCCTTCATGGTCTAAGCAGAAGAAATGATGGAGTTGGGGGAAGAACTCTAACTCTTTGGTGTGGTTTCCTGTTATTTATCCCCAAAATAATTTCATCTCTTCATTCTTTGCTTGTACACCATTAGCCTTAGGCTCGTTTAACAGCCTCCTTTTTCCTCATTGAAATTGATGTAATTTCCTTCTCCACTGGAATATAAAAGATTGATTTTGGGTTCTTCAAGCTAGGTTTAGAAATACTTATGTTTTATAGAGTTTGCAGCTCAGTGAGTAGACCAATGAGCAATTTACTGTGTAGCTCAGTGAGTAATTTAAATTCCTGTTTTAAAATTTGAGTCCCTCTTCCATCAGGGACTAATTTACATGTACATTATTTCCCCTAACCTAACCAGCTCTGTTTTTTTTTTTTCTTCTTTTTGAGCTTTTCTCCCCTTCCTGACCTTGTTTTTTTTTATATTTTTTCTTCTTTGAAAACAAAACGTTAGTCTCCTTTGACTAAGCTGCAGTTTCTGACCTACATACATACAGGTTTGTGTTCAACCAAGGCACTGAAATAGATTTAGTAGGTAGATATCAGTGTTTGAAGTGGAAAAGGTATGCTGTTTAATGTATTTTGATATTTTATGTTTATTCATAGCCTCTTTAGACAGGAGAACAATTGCATTCTAGGTGTTTTTAATAGAGCTTTCCTGGACAGATGGCTTGGAAGGAAGTACTTTGATGGATTCTCAGTAGGGGCTAGTACTTTTTGGAGGGTGTATTTATGATTAAGCTTACCTTGATTGACAATTTAGAATGCTGAGAATAGCATTAAGGACAGTAACAGCTTGTTGGTCTTACCTAGAATTGTCTTGTGCCAAGACCTCTCAAGATACACTGAGATTTCTGTGTAGTGGTCTGTTTTGAGAATGTAGGTAAGCCTAGGCATCCTTGAGACTGAAAAGAAATTCACCTAAAATTGATCATTCAATTGTATCTTAAAATCTTTGGGGTTTTTGAATGAACTTTGGCTTAGAAATTTGTAGAGATCATCTTTTTAACTGCTGTGAGTCTGCAGATGTGATTATCTATAGTAATTCCAGATGTTTTCTCATCTGTTTTACTGAGTAGGAGTATAACTGAGAACAACATAAAGTAAATTCAAAGTAGTTTGCTAGCATTTAATCCTGACTAATTTAATTAACTATGCATCCTTGTAGTTTTTTCTGTTTTATAGATTATGAAACTGAGACAAAGGTTACGAGTTGCTTAAGATGCATGGGAGGTATTAAAGGTAGCCCAAAGCTTCAACTGTAATACTATTCAGACTTTTAGCTTGCATTTTTTTTTTTTTAAAGCAGAGTCTTCATTTTGTCATTCAGTAACTTAATGTTTGACAGTTTAAAGAATATAAAATGTTTGGAACACATACTTTAATTGCTTTGAAGATTTTTGATATGAAAATATATTTTAAATTCCATACTTCAAAAATTACTTATTTTAAAATTTGGTATTTGATTACCCCCTCACCCAATTTAATATTTAAAGTGCTGCCAAGTTGGAACAAGGAATTGGTGAAATACTTTGGAAGAAACAACTGTTTTAAATGTCAACCTTTTTATGCTCAGATCTAATTTTTTTGTAGGCTGAAATTCATATTGCATTAGTTCAGACATAGTAAACCAGTGTCCTCACTACAGCTATGGATAAAATGCAAATGCAATTAACTTTTGGTTATTTTAACAATGGGTTTCAGTTATTGAAGTCTCTCTACCCCCCTTATTTTTTCATTTTTTTTCTGTTAGAAGATTCTTCTTGGAGGTGATTTGTTGTAGGGTAGAGGAGGGAGAGAATTCTTAAGGTATTGAATTTTGCATTTGCTTCTGGTAGCTCAGAGGTTATTTGAAACATTTGCTTTTAGTCAGTGTACTTCGTTGATTCCATTTAGTTTTTCTAAGGTTTTCCAATTGTATTTCCTGTAAAAATTACAGTCTTTAGACTATAAAAACTACTATAATAACTGCAGATCTTAAGACAAATTTCCCCCTTTTTTATTTTTAGACAGAGTTGCTCTGTCGCCCAGCCTGAAGTGCAGTGGCGCGATCTTGGCTCACTGCCAACTTCCACTTTCCTGGTTCAAGCGATTCTCCTGCCTTACCCTCCTGTGTAGCTGGGATTCCAGGCACCTGCCACCATGCCCGGCTAATTTTTGTATTTTTAGTAGAAACGGGGTCTCACACTGTGTTGGTCAGTCTGGTCTGGAACTCCTGACCTCGTGATCCGCCTGCCTCGGCCTCCCAAAGTGCTGGGATTACAAGTGTGAGCCTCCATACCTAGCCTCCCCCCTTCTTAAGATACAATGAAAAGTGTATCTTCAGTGTGCTATTTACAGATGTATAAAATGCAGATGAATTTAGGAAGGTAATTTCAGATTTTGAAAACTGTTGAAATTAAACTTGGACATTGAAAAATCAAATTTGCAGTTGTCTTAAGTGTTTGTGTTAGCTAGATGCCTCACAATAAATACTAGCTAATATAATTTTATAAGACCCTTTGAAGAGGGAATTGAGAGTTTATTTTTACAATAAGCCAGGTTATGTCAAAGATGTTGTAACTGACTAGATTTTATGTGGAGACTTTGTACTCTGCCTTAGTTTTTTTTTTCTGTTCTTTTTTTGAGACAGAGTCTTGGCTCTGTGGCCCAGGCTGGAGTGCAATGGCGCAATCTTGGTTTATTGCAACCTCCACTTCCTGGGTTCAAGTGATCCTCCTGCCTCAGCCTCCTGAGTAGCTGAGATTACAGGCACACTCCACCATGCCCAGCTAATTTTTTGCACTTTTAGTAAAGACGGGGTTTCACCATGTTGGCCAGGCTGGTCTTGAACTCCTGACCTTATGATCCGCCCACCTCTGCCTCCCAAAGTGCTGGGATTACAGGTGTGAGCCACTGCGCCTGGCCTCTGCTTTAGAATTGATAGCTCTATCAGTGTGAGCTGTTTCCATTCTTGAGTAGAAGTTTTCTCCTGTTTTTTCTTTGTTCTAGCTGGGTTTAAGACAGCCTTCTTTGTAGAAATTGCTTGTCTGTTTATCCTTGATTCACACCGAAGACTCTTAATTTTCTGAACTGTTCTTGTACTGTGTCATCACCAGAAAAACTGGCTGGAAATTAACTGTCATCTTTCTTCAGGTTTAACTTAATTGATCATAAGAAAGTATAATTATTGTTTTAGCTTCTTTAAATCCTTGTCCTTGATAACCAAGCTCAGGTTTTAATTTTTGCTTACTTATTTTTCAGAGGTGGAGTCTCACTATGTCACCCAGTCTGAAGTGCAATGGTGCAATCATAGTTCATTGCAGCCTAGAACTCTTGAATTTAAGTGATCCTTCCACTTCAGCCTCCCAAGTAGGCTGGGACTACAGGCATGTGGCACCACACCCAGCTAATTTTTAAATTTTTTGTAGAGATGGGGTCTGGAAGTTGCCCAGCTCTTGAACTTCTGACTTTAAGCCATCTTTCCACCTCAGCCTCCCAAAGTACTGGGATTACAGATGTGAGCCACCAGGCTGGCTGGCTTTCCTTTTTTAAATAGTAGGTTTTAAATTGTTCATTACTTTGTTTTGAACATTTGTTGCACAATACTGGGGTAATGTTTTGATTAAAGTTTTTGAAGATCAAGTTTAAATTTCTAGAAAACAAATTTCTGACATGGAATTATTCCCTAAGATAATTGATAGACAATATGTTAGAAAAATGTCCTATGATATTAGGCATTTAAAAAACAACTGTCTAATATACACACTATGGGACCGGCAATTGTAAAAATTGCTAATTGAGCCAATTTTAATTTTAGTTGCACACAGTAAAATGTTATTTGGTTTGAGATTAACTCTTATTTCCATGTGAATTATTTTGGATAGTAATAGTGAGATACTTCAGCATTGGAGAGATTGCTTTATAACAACTAAAGGATCAAACTTCACCTTAAGTGTATGAAGTAGCTGCCAGGGCTCAACATTCGTGCCATGAGAATTTAATTCTGAGAGCCTAAATGCATTCATTTCATTTTAGTCGCTTTGAATATTTTGTTTGTATATAGTTTTTTAGAGCCTCATTTAAAGATATATGTATTTCTAGTTTTTTTCTTTGAACATATAATACAGATTTTTGGGAAAATGTGGGTCATGTTTGAAAATTGCATCTGTTGATTGTAAAAGGAAATTCAGACTCTTGGTTTTGGTTAAATAATTAGAACAGCTATTTAAAAAAACTAAAATAGTTAATGGTTTTGGAGTTTGCATGTGCCTGTTTTCTGAAATATTGATTATCTAACCCTCAGGCAGGGAATAAGTATTTGCCAAGTTTGTATTTCTTTTTTCTGTTTCTTCAAAATAAGTCCTGTTGATTTTAAAAGAATAAAGAGTTTCCCAGTAAGTACAAGTGTGGTACTTTTCCCCCCTCCACTTTGTACTTTAGTGTTAACCTTTTTTACATAACCACAGAGAACTAGGAAGAGAATTGTACAATGCAGATATTAAGCCTATTGTCTGCCAAGGAAAGTCTTTGATGTTAAGAGATCCCTAAACTTCTTACTTACTTGTGGGAGGGAGTGCTTCCTTAAATATATATAAGTCTTTTCTTATATTGCATACACTTGCAACTATTATTTTGAAATAATAGTTGTGTGGTGTTTACATTTATGACCTGATTCATTTCTTTTGAAGTGCCACTACTGTTTAACCATGGGCTTGCTTACTCAGTTTGTTGGCAACAGCATATAATTGCATCAGATCTTGCTGTATTAAATAAATGGAGACATTAGATGTCAGAATTTTTAAGTAGTTCATGGCTTTTTTTTTTTTATTCTGTATATAATCAGCTTCATAGGGAAAGTTATTTTTGAAATAATTTGAGCTCCTGGAAATTTTTTGGTAACTATTTATGTCTGGTCTCCCAAAGGCAAAAATGGCCCATTTTGACTCTGATGTAGTAATCTGCTTTGGCTTTAGTGGTTTTTAGTCTTCCCCCTACTATACAGTTCCGGTATTTAAACTGAAGATCAGGAGTAGCATAATAGCTTCATTGGGTGTTTTTCACCAAAATAGATCTGAACAAGTCTGAATTTGTGGTAGAAGAAACCATAACAAATTTGTTCAGGGCATTACAGTTTTTGAGACTATGTTGTTTCACACACATTGTTTATATGTGTTGTTTCCATTTCATGGTCAAAGCATAAGGAATCCATTTAAAAATAGAGTAAAATGCTAGAGCCAGTAGGGGGAGGGGACCAGCCTGTGGACCAGAATTTGCCTCTGTGTTGGAAGTCAGCAGGACCAGGTGCCCCTCTCTTCTTTGGCTCTGTAGGTATCTGGATCTGTTAACATATAGATGACAAATTTTGGCCAGCTTTGAAATTACATTTGCTAGTAGAGGGCACCTATCATTAACTCTGCAGTGGGAATAAGGAATTCAGTAGGTGCCTGACCCCAAATGATAAACTGCTATTCTAATTTTTATGCTGTATTTTAGACATTTTTTTACAAAGATAAAAATTGGGGAATTTCATGAATTGATATGAGTGTTAGATCAGTTTACCATTTGAAGATTAATTCATGTTTTCAGAACTGTAATACACATTTCTGAAATATACGGAGTTAGGTAATAGTATCAAAGGGCTTAAAATAGAAGTTTAGTCTTCCTCACCTCCACTCTCAGTTATTCTGTCCAGAGACAATCTCTCTAAGCTCTGTTTAGCTTTCTGTCTCATGTTTAACTGCAGAATTCTAACCAATGCTCTGTGATTTCTTAATTTGTCATTTTTAGGTATTACTCCATGATATCTTGCTGTGGTAAATGAAGACTAGTGTTTGCACCACTTGTCCTTCTGTCTCTACATTTCCCAATATAATTAGATTACATATTTTAGTTAATATAGTGATTAATTTGTCTTTCTTGCCCAACATTTTATTTTTTCTTGAGTTAATAATTGCTGCTTTAAAAATTGCTTAGTTTACCTTAGATACATTTTCCCTTAAATGTTCCTTTAAACCTGTCAAGTGTCTATGAATACTATTTTCAACCCCGTCAACAGACTAGAATCTCTTAGCACTAACTCTTTTCCAAAAACTTTTCCAGAGCCCTCTGACCTCTGCTTTCATTTGAAATAATTGTTCTCCAGGCCTACTGGAGAGTTTTTATCCTGTGATTTCCTCTGTTTTTGTTTTTTGTTTTTGTTTTTTTTTTTTTGAGACGGAGTTTTGCTCTGTTGCCAGGCTGGAGTGCAGTGGTGCGATTTTGGCTCACTGCAACCTCCAACTCCCTGGTTCAAGTGATTCTCCTGCCACAGTCTCCCGAGTAGCTGGGATTACAGGCACACACCACCACCCCCAGCTAATTTTTGTATTTTTAGTAGAGATGGGGTTTCACACTGACCTCGTGATCTGCCTGCCCTGGCCTCCCAAAGTGCTGGGATTACAGGCATGAGCCATTGAACCTGGCTGTTGTTCTCTTATAATATTAGATCTCTTATTTCTTGGATCCTATGTCTTTTTTTTCTTGATTTATTTCATTGTATTGCTGGAGTACATCAAGCTCCCTTCTCACAGGAGGTAAATTTTTTTCTCTGATTCCATGGCACATTAAGGAGTAAATTTTTTACTCCTTGCAAGTCTGACATTTTAATTTTGCCTTTATACTTGATTGCTTGGCTTAATAGAGAATATTAGTAAGAAAATAATTTTCCCTTAGAGTTTTTAAAGGCATTGTTGGTTTGTTTCTAGGTTCCCTGTGTTGCAGTTGAGAAACTGATGCCTTCTTGATTTCCTCCTTCATATATGTCCTTTTATTCTTTTTCCTAGAAGCCTTTAGGTATTCTTTTTATCCTCGGTAACTGAAATTCCAAAATATGTCTGGGCATGGGTAGTTTTTCTTATATTTTCTTTTATTTTTAATGAATACTCAAGGGGTTTTTTGTCTAGAGGTTCACATCCTTGAGTTAAAAGAAATTTTTTTGTATTATAAATTTGATGGCATGCTCCTTGCCTCATAATTATATCCCCCAATTTGTTCTTTTTTTCTTTCTGAAACTCTTTTTGGTTGAATGTTGGGTGTCCTGGGTGGAGTCTCCGATTTTCTTATTTCTTTACCTTTTGGTTGTAGCTTCTGGTATATTTCCTTGGTATTTTTTCTTCCATCCCTTCTGTTGAATATTGATCATCATATTTCAAATTTTTAAGAGCTCTATCTCATTTCCTGGCCATTCCTTTTTCACACATCCTGTTGCTATTGTTTTGCAGTATCTTCTCTTACCACTCTAGCAGTTCAGAGTGTGTTGGTTTTGAAGTTTTTCTATGCTGCCTGTATAGTTTCTATTTCTCCTGGGTTCCTCTTTTTCTTTTTAAAATGATTCTTTCAGATTGGAGATTTTCTATAAAGATCTGTTTTATCTTTATCTCTTCATATAAAAGTGAACTTTTTCATGTAAAAAGCTTTGTAATTGTGTGGGGCTTGTCCACAGTGTGCTTCGCTATGAGATGGGGAGCAAGCCACCTTCTTTATTGGAGGAAGACACTCATATCTGTGCTGATAATTTTTTCTGGTACCATTGAGTTTTTCGGTCCTCTCTTTTCGGGGTGTGCAGCGATGTTCTGAGATCAGGTTGAAGAATTTCCACGACTTAGTTGTCCTTAGAACCCCTAGCCTCCTTGTGTTCAGTCCTGTCCTTACCTGGTGTCTGCTGTGTCCCTGTGCCCAGAACTACTCCCATCGTCGTTCTTCCTGGCTGACACTTCGGCCATAGCTTCCTCTGCACTGCTAAGATTGTTATTGCTCCCCTGACTTCTTTCTCACTTCCAAAAACCTGTTGAAATCTTTTGTCTGCTTTGGTTACCTCACATGTTCTCTTTATCTTTCTGGGTTTGTATCGTTTTTTTTTTCCTTTATTTCATTTAAGTGGGTCTTAGGTGAGAGAGGAGCTAAGTGAGAATTTGTCTGCCATGTTTAGTTTGGTGTCCATTTTTAAATGTATGTCATTTGTAATCCAGTTTTTAGGGCATTTTGCCTTATCAGAAATGCATCTTATTAGTTAAATCAAGAGTTAAATCACTGAAGTGAAATTTTACATTAATCTATTTGAATGAAAATTCATATTCAGATTTACCTTCTCTGATGAACAGAACAAAACATTGTTGCTATAATCAGAGTAAGCAGAGAAAATAGGCAAGCCCAAGGGGTTGGATCTTACTTGGAAAGCCAGATCACATGCCAGGATTTGGATAGGTATATGCCTATGAAAGAAACACAGTTGTAAGGTCATTGGGACTACTGCAGTTAATGCATTGTAATACAACGCATTATTGAACTAGTTCATCATTCATTAATGAAGGGAAGTTAGTGCCAGGTTTATAGGATTCTTTGTGATAATTTAACCTTTTCTCTTATGTTTTAGTTTTTAAAAAGTATATTTTTAAATGGAAGTAAAGAACACAGATTTACTTACAAATTTTAACACTCTCAAAATTTAAAAAGACTTTTGATTTTGATATAGTTTTACACTTGGAGAAACACTGCTAAGAATAGTACAAAGAACTTCTGTATACTTAGATTTGCCAGTCACTCATGTTTTGCCTCATTTATTTTATCATTTGTATATGTACCCTCTGTTTATATATTTCCCGATTAATTTACAGATGTAACACTCCTTTATCCATAAATAGTTTTGTTTTTTCCCTGAGAACAGGTCTTTCTTTTCAATAAGCACAGAATATTGGTCAAATCAGGACATTCGATAGTGATAGAATGCTGTTACCTAATGCACATTCCCTGTTCAGATTTCCTCAGTTGTCCCAACAATGTCCTTCATAGCTATTACTCCTTTCTGTTTTCCTACCCAACCACCCTGGATGTAATCCAGGATCATGTGTTATATTTAGTTGTCATAACTCTTTAGTTTTCTTTAATCTCCAATAGTTCCTCAGCCTTTCTTTTTCATGTCTTGGCTTTTTTTTTTTTTTTTTTTTCCTATTCTAAACCCACAGCCAACATCATAATGTCTTAGTATTTTTGAAGAGTTCATTTTAGTTATTTTATAAAATGTTCTTCAATTTGAGTTTTCTGAGGTTTCTTCATGATTAGATTCAGGCAATGCATTTTTTGAAGGAATACCGCAGAAGTAATGTTGTATCTCTTCTCAGACATCATATCAAGTCTTGGTTTGTCTTGTTTTTGGTAATACTAACTTTGATTACTTTATTAAGGCAATATTTGGTAGGTTAATCAGCTATAAAGATACTGTTTTCTCCTTTGTTGTTAAGAAGTAATTTGTGGGAAATATTTTTAGATTATGTATATACCCTGTTTCTTACCAAAGTTTAACCCAATAGTTTCACATTCATTGATGGTTCTTGCCTGAATCAGTTATTAGTAGGATGATTATAAGGTGGTGATTTTCTGACTCATAATTCTTCTGCATGTTAGTTGGTATTCTACTATAAGTAAGAACTTTCTCCCTTACTATCAATTTGCTTACTTATCTTAATAAGGACTCATAGGGTTTTTTTTACTCATAGGGTTTTTTTTTTTTTTTTTATTCTGTGGCACTCTTAGCATTATTTATTTTGAGGCTCAAATTAGCTTATATTTGAGCCCTTTCTTTCTGGCACAAGATGTTCCAGGCTCATCTTGTACTTAGCCTGTTCCAGCCTTGGAATTAGCCATTTCTCCAAGTAGCCCTCATTCTTTTTGCCTGGGAATAATATTTATAAGCTAAGATCTCTCAGCACAGAAGAGCTAATAAATATAAATAAATAAACATGTCTACATCTGTTTTATGTCTGTGTGTATTTGTGTGTTTATCACCATGATTTTATATTGATAACTACAATTTCATTCAACAACATGGGCCTAGTCTTGCCCTTCTATATTTGTAACACCTTTCTTTAACAGTGAAAATCTGGTTCCCATTATCTACAATGAGTATGTACTCATTTGCTCAGTTCTATAATCAGAGAAGATAGTTCCAGAATTGCTAATCCATATCATTGTAAAGAAACCCCCTTATAACTAGAGTTCAAATTTGTTAACAGTTCTTTTTGCCTGTATATTGACAACATATAAAGTACTATGTTCAAAAGTTTATTTGGGTTAGTTTTTATCTCCCTTTTAATACACTTATTTGACATAAAGTTTGTTTCTTTGTGTTTGATTTCCATTTTAGATTTTAAAAATCTCATCCTTATTAATTTTATTTTGCTTTTTGAGTATATAAAACATTGTCATGGCTCCAAAAGTTAAAACTCTCCAAAAAGCTGTACTAAGCAGTGTGACTACGTAATACCTGCCGCTCATTCCTACCCACTCCCTGCAGACAACCAATTTCATTAATTTCTGATTGATTCCTATGTTTCTTTTTGTAAAGAAAAGCAGATGGGTATTTTCTTATTTTCTTTTTTCCCCCCCACACAAAATACAGCAAACCATATATACTCTTTTGGACTTTGTTTTTTTCATTTGGCAGTATATGCTGGATGTCACTCCCTGTTTGTAGGAATTTTCCTTGTTTTTTTTTTTTAAACAGCTTCTAGTACTCCATTTGTAGATGTGCCACAGTGAATTCAACCAGTCTCCTATGTGTGGGCATTCAGGCTGTTTCCAGTATTTGTAGTTACAAATAATGCAGCAATTAATAGCCTTGTACAAAGATATATTTGTATTATTGGGTATCTTCAGGGAAGAACACAAATTTAACTTTTTAATTGTGGGAGCAGTAATGTGTAAGATAATACTTCAAGCTCTTTGTCTGCCTACTCCAAACTTCCCTTTCACTGTGGTCGTACAAATGTATCTAAGGCTATTGAAGTGAAATACTTTATCATAATTATTTTTCTGTTGGGAAATCTTGCTATTAGAGAGCTAGAAGTGGCCTTGGGACATTTTTAGTCAAGTAGTAGCTGATCATATGCCCTGGGTCAGGGTTCATTTTAAACAGTTAACTGTTCCTATACACACTCATCAGTGGTCTTCTACCGCCTCGGCTCAGACCAGCCATTTCAGGTACTTCTCCTTTAACATTTAATTTAATTTAATTCACAATAGGTTCCTTCATGTTGAACTGTTAACTGGGGTTATAGAATGGCAGGAGGAGGCCGGGCGCGGTGGCTCACGCCTGTAATCCCAGCACTGTGGGAGGCCGAGGTGGGTGGATCACGAGGTCAAGAGATCGAGACCATCCTGGTCAACATGGTGAAACCCCGTCTCTACTAAAAAAACAAAAAATTAGCTGGGCATGGTGGTGCATGCCTGTAATCCCAGCGACTCAGGAGGCTGGGGCAGGAGAATTGCCTGAACCTGGGAGGCGGAGGTTGCGGTGAGCCGAGATCGCGCCATTGCACTCCAGCCTGGGTAACAAGAGTGAAACTCTGTCTCAAAAAAAAAAAAAAAAAAAAAAAGAAAAAGAATGGCAGGAGGACAAGACAATTATACATGGGATAGAAATAAGGATTTCAGCATCTGTTTTCTCTGATAGGTCTCAGAGGATTGATGGTTATGAACTGTAGATCCTCAGAGGAATGGCATCTTGGATTCCCAGGTGATGCTTCCGGTGATTTGTTTGTTTGAGACAGGATCTTGCTTTGCTGCCCAGGCTGGAGTCAGTAGTGCAATCTCAGCTTACAGAGGCCCGAAATTCCACACTTAAGTTATCTTCCCGTCATAGAGACGCAGTCTCACTATGTTGCCCAGGCCGATCCAGAACTTCTGGTCTCCAGTGATCCTCCTGCCTTGGCCTCCCAAAGTGCAGGGATTACAGGCATGAGCTACCTTGCCCAGCCCTTTCAGGAAATTAATGACTTATAGTCTTTTGTTCCTGCTAGCAAACATTGGAGTAGAAGGGAGATGTCCTCTTGCATTACTAGATAACCGCATAAAAGGTTGGCTAGCATAGCTTCCCAACAGAGTGGCCAAAAATGGATTACATATGTGTTGAAATAAATTATCCCCTCAGCCTAGAGGTGGCTGTACTCCTGTATAGATCATTTCTGGCCGTGAGAAACCTCTTCAGTTAATGTGCGTGTGCCAAACAGATGTTACTTTCCGTGCGTGGCCTGACATGGGAAAGGTTCGGAAGGTAGGCTAGAGCACAGTCTCAAAATTAGCCTCTGCTCCTTAAAGAGAACTAGGTAATAGGGTGAAGAGGAATTATTTAGGGTAGAGGTTAAAACCTAATTGTCCATAAAAATAAGCTGATAACCATATCTTAAATGTGCTGTGATTTGAAATTCTTACCAACTTCTTTGCTAAAACAAAAGTTAGAAACTAAAATATATTTCTAAATGACTTGGCTTGTAACCTCATTTTATTGGATATTGGAATATAGAACAGTTCACATTAATGAACTTAGCATCTTTGTTAGTCTGAATTTTGACATTTTATTGATTACTATACTGATAAGATACCAGCAGTGCACTAAATGGAGTAGATACCCAGAGTATATTTTGGTTGATTAGATTAGTGTACCAGGATTTAATGTCTGTTCTGAATACCTCTGAGTTTGATGTATTCTAATAGAGTTTTGACACTTGAGTTGCTCCTCTACTTAAATGTTTTACCTGAGTAGCATTCTGTTGTCTAAACCTTATCTCTTAAAATGTGCTTCTAAAATATGTTTCTCCTGAAATATTTATTTTACACTAGGTACATAAAATTTAATAATTCTGACATTTAAGGTGGTTATAACAGTTACATAAATTTTGAAATAAGCTTATTGAAATTGAGTATTTATTTGATGTTTTTAATATTGTTTAATTTTAGGTCTGGTATAGGAGGAGTTTGAGGGAAAGCAACCGACATTCACGAGTGCTTTCCATTGGCTAGGCCATGTGAGGTGGTAGGTGGGATTTGACCCATTTTGCAGAGAGGAAGCAGATTCTGGAACTAACTTAGCTTAAGGTCATAGAATAAAATGGTAGAGCTACAACTTTAAGAAAGTTGATTCTGAAGCCTGTGCTTGGTTCATTATGTCACGTGACCTGCATCATGTTTATTTTGAGTCTATGGAGGAACAAATTCCTATGAAGGCAACTCATTCTGCTTGGTACGTTTTTGTGTAAAAGAGAGAAGGAATTCTTCTGGAAGGGTTCAAGGGCAGGTGATAAAGGCATTTACTTAGTTCAACCAAAACAATGTGGAGCAGAGTTGTGATCACTGTGTCCCTTCCTTTTTAGGTCAGTTGTAGAATAGTTTGCTAGGAGTTGTGAAAAAATTGTGAGTAGTTCCAGCTACAGAGGCCTGGGATCAGGCATTGCTGGGCATGATGGGGATCGAGTCATGCTGGCTGAGGAATATGTCAGAGCTCTTGGGGCAAAGAGAAATAGAAACAGAACGAGTAATGTTCTCAACTCTTATTATTTAGAAGCAGTTTTTCAAGTTCAACCTTCGGTAAAACCTGGGATTTCCTAGAATGCTTATTAAATAACATCATCCAGGGAAGCAAAAGGAACAAAGGATAAGGCTTTGTACCTTTTAATGAAGAGAAAAGGAATTTCTGCCACTGTTTATGATGCTTTCTTAAGGATCTTTACCCAGAATTTGGGATTTCTGTGGAAATAGTTCTTTTGAAATTTTGAAGGTTCTAAGCTTACTTGTTACTGACTTAATGGTTTTCACGATGTAGGGCAACATTCGGAATGATGTTTGTGCTTAAGAAATAGGTTGTCTTGAGGTAGCGGTGGCACACCTAGATTTGAGCTATTAAAATATTGTTGTGATACAGAAAGATCCAGTCCAAAGGACAATGGTGGCTTAGTTGAAGATAAATATCAAGTCTTTATTGTCACTACTTCTGTTGTGGAGGGAATAGTATAGTCGTTGGATAGCTTTGAATCCTCCTGGGTAAAACCTCTTGAAGTTTCTTTTTCATCCTTACTTGTCCGAAACAACAGGTCAGTCATTGAGTCAGGTCAGTGAGTTGTTTGGTGGGTATGAAGGATGCTGCATCACTGATACTGCTTGCTCTGTAAGTGGTGTTCTGGATATCTGTTGCTGCATAACAAATAGCCATACATCCTAGAAGCCTAAAACAACTGTTTTATTTTGCTTATAATTTTGTGGGTCAAGAATTCAGGAAGAACTTGGCTGGAATTGCATCAGGTGAAGAATGTGGGCTCACAGAGTTACCAGACATGTGCGTTAAGAAGACACTTTGGAAGAGGATGTTCTAGAGTCTTCTTAACTCACCTGTTCAGTACCTGTGTGGTCGGTGGAGTCTCTGTCCCCCAGTAGTGTCATAATCTCCCCAGTCTTCCTACACATGGTTTGGGCTTTTCTCAGCATGCTGGTCTCTGGGTAGTTAGACTTCTTCCGTGGCAGCTGGCTTTCCTAAGAGCAAGCATTTCAAGCAATAGCAAGAGGGAGCTGTACATTTCTTAAGGCCTGTACTTGCAGGTTGGCATAGAATCACTTCTGCCATAATCACTCTGTCGCAGCAGTTACAGAGCCTGCCCATATTCGGAGAATGAGGATATAGACCCTGTCTTTCATGGGAAGAATGTCAAAGAATTTGTGGCCATCTTTAATCTACCACAGGGTCATTAAGCAGAAAGGAGAGGATTGTTAGGAGAAATGCTTGAACTGACTTCACCAGCAAATATAAGTCTGACTTACCTAATGACTCGGAAGAGACTGGTTGTCAGAAATAAGAAAGGGATGGAGGCAAAAGAGAGCCTCTAGAAGGAGGAAAGTGGAAAAAATTTTCATGGGAAAGTAGAAAGGCAACCAAATCATAATTGTCTTTCCTGCCTTGGATCTGGAGTCTTGGTTCTGTGGTCTTGGCCTTGAGTCCCAGGCCAGCACTTCTGACCATTTTGAATTTGGTGCTCATGACTGGTCTCCTCCCCACTGTTTGGACCTCTGCTTGGTTTCCCAAGCTCTGCATTGCTCCCCGTTTGGCACTGAGTACCTCCTGTTGCTCTTTACGAGAACCCTCCTGTGGCCCTGTTCCCTGGGAGCATACCACCCACTCTTGGCTGCACTTGGGCTGCTTTGGCATGTTGGCACTTGCTTCTTGCAGTTTGATTTCTTCTTTTCTGGATTACATTTTGGCTCAGTTCTTGCTGTCTTTTTGTGACTTCACCAACTCCTCCCCCTAATAATTTCAGGGGACTCAAGTTAGAAGAGACTTCTGAACTTTTAGTATAGAACAGGCTTGTGAACATGCAGCTGAGAGGATTTATGGTGTACAGAAGATTATATGTCTTGCTCTTAAGCATCTAAAAATATTTCGTTTGGAAGGTAACTTAGGTCCTTCTGGAATATACTTTTACTTATATGTACTGGAATGTTTATAGAATTTTTATGATGATACTGCCCTATCCTCCAGTTTTAAGAGGAATAACACTTTTACTATTGATGCTTTCGTGGTATATGTGTGTTTTAATAACTGCTGCAAAATTTGAAAATTTTCATTGTAATATTACAAAGCTATAGAGTCATGACCTTGGATTTTGATTTAACTTTCCACTAATGCTTAAAAATTTAGAATAAGTTCATTTTCTTAGGACAACTTTATAATATTAGTATCTTTAAGTTTAAAACGCTTTAATTTTTATCATAAAAGAAATAATGCTTTTTGGAAAACTTTAAACAGTATAGTGGCTTCTATCCACATCTCATTCCTTTTACATAACTGATAACGGCTATTTCCAGACTTTAAAAAATGTATATGCAGGTATGTAATACATATATAAACTCAGAGACACATAGCATGTTATCTTTTTGAAACAAAAGTTTTAGTCTCCTGGACGACTGCTTTGCAACAATCTGTGCCTTGAAACACTCTATGAGTTTAATTTCCAGCTCTATTACTTGCTGATTTAGCAAGTTATATTACTGCTCTGTGCCTCATTTTCCTCATCTGTAAAACAGGCCAAATAATGGGGATTGTGGAGGATTAAACAGCACCTGTATATAGCACACTGTATGTACTATATAAGTGTTAACTAATGAAAATGAACTGCTTAAAAAACATAGATGTTTTCTTATGGGTTGCTAATATTTTTAGAGTGTTGCACTTTAAAAATTGTGTAGAGTGGTGGTTTCTGAGTTTCACTGTTGTAGCAGCATGTTTGTCTCTAATGATCTTGAACAGCAATTCCCGTGCTTCCCACGCTCTTGTTGCAGTGGGTTGCTGTTACTGATGGACAATGCGGTAGGAATGTGTTTGCATCTCTGGGATAATGGGAGGCAGGAAAACACCTCAAAACCGCTGCTTTAGAAAATTATCCTATATTAGCAGTTAATCTTTTTGTTAAGCCTTTTAAGAGACTTAGGCAGAAAGTAGAATTGGAAGGATTTTATTTATGGGGGAGGATGATATGATTGTTTCATCTCACTTTTGCCAGTACTTAAGTTCCTTAAATTATTTTGTTTTGAGGCAGGATCTTGGTCTGTCACCCAGGCTGGAGTGCAGTGGTGTGATCTTGGCTCACTGCAGCCTTGACTTACTGGGCTCAAGGGATTCTCTGCCTCAGCCTCCAGAGTAGCTGGGACCGCAGGTGTGCACCACCATGCCCGCCTAATATTTATTTTAATTTTTAGTAGAGATGGGGTTTCCCTGTGTTGCCCAGGCTGGTCTCAAACTCCTAGGCTCAAGCAGTCCTCCCACCTGGGCCTCCCAAAGTGCTGGGATTACAGGTGTAAACCACTGCGCCCAGCATGTTCTTTTAATAATTTTATAAATAGAGGGAACATGGTCATCACCTGCTCTTCATTTTACACTAAAGAACTAGGACCCAGAATGGTAGTGATGTTCTCCCTTCTGTAGCTAGTAATGGTAGACCCAGAACTAGAATCCCAGTCACCTGATCCTCACCTTTCTGACATCTTGAGAAGATAAAGAGCCTTTTCTTCCAACTGAAGCAACTGGTGAACAATGGATGCACTGTAAACGGCTTACCTGTCAGTACTGTTTGCTTAAACTATTCTGTGTAGAGACAGTGATGAAGTTGTGTCATGAGCAGTCATGTATGATGTTTTGTCCAAAAATTTAGAATTCCAGACTTGTTGGTAGGCCTCGAATATCAAATATCCTCTATTATGAGATTGTATGCATACTAAGATGATGTTGAAGGTCAGTGGCTGGGTATAAATAACATTATATTCAGTGTGGATGTGCTTTTGTTTTAAGAACTCCTTGTCTTGTGAACATTACCTGAAAAGAATCATGTGTAACTAGGCTTCTTTAGACATAGAACTTCCTGGGTTTCTACTCCAGTCTCTCTTGATAAAGGACCAGCCTGCTCTTCCTTTCAGAAGTATAGCGCAGGCTAAACCACTGTTGGCTTCTAGATCACTTAGATGTCTTTGTGTGCCTTTGGTTCTCATCTGGTTTTCAGGAGAGTTAAAGGTTTAGGTGGTTTTTGGAGGAAGATTTGAGTCCAAGGCACGTTTTAGAGGCTGGGGTTCTTCCCACCCTCTCCACGGCCCAGCCTATGTGATAGCTTCTATCTTCTGGCGAATGGCTCTAGCTCAGGAGAGGATAGAGCTTCTTCATCTCCTCCAGACAAGGGGGCCCTCCTGCCAACTTGAAGAATTTGTGGCTGAGGTGAGAACAGGGACAGAGGAAGATTCTGAAGCCATAGCTGAAGAGGAGGCAGTGAAAGGAGCCTAGTTAGTACCAGCCTCTGGGCTGAGAGCTGAGACACTGGTCAGGAGTGAAAGAATCCAAACAAACTGGAGAAATTTGCTGAAGGACAGGATATCTTGGTTTGAGGAAATTTTACAATCTGAGTAAAAGATGAGTTTCACTTAAGAGACTCCAAATCACGCTGCTGTGGCCAAGTGTAACAATGTAAGAAATAAATTACATGGCTTCCTTTTCCGTGACATCACCTTGAAGTGTAATTGGATGTATTAAAAACCGTTATAAATTCCCAGATTTAACTTTTTGAGCTTTCGCAAGTGTCTATCCTTATCAGCCTTTCTCTCAAGTACCAGCATTTAAGATTAAAAAAATAAAAGAAAAAACTTTGGTTTAATATTTTTGTGTTTTGCTGAATAGATACTATATTCAGAGCCTAAAAATATTTTTATTGACTGGTTTTATTGTGTGAGCATATGTATAAGTATGTGTGTGTATATGAGTATTTCAGCTATATTATGTCATTTAGGGCTTTGGAGACAACCCTGGAAACGTTTAATACTGTTTCCATGGGAAATGTGTTTATCGTATAGATAAACTTTTGAATCTCATCTATCTATAAATTGAAACTACCTTTTATAATAAGATAGTCCCCCTAAAGATGATTAAAAAATGGTTTTCGGATTATCTGTAGTATTCTTTTATTTGTACAGTTCTGTTCTATTCTTAACAATAATTGAGAGTTTAATTTAAAGCCAGTGTTTTTCATTCTATTTTATATTTGTCCTGGGTACATTAAAGGTTCTTAATTTGGATGAAGCATGTATAAACAGAGTGAATATTCCCCAAAGCAGTGCCATTTATTGGCTTCAGAATCACAATACCCTATCCTCTGTATCTTTCTAGGCTTCAAGTGTTTATCTGGTGTGACTGCAGTACACCCACAGAGAGCACTGTATGTTGCCCAGGCTGTCCTCAGACTCTAGGCTCGAGTGATTCTTCTGCCTCAGCCTCCCAAGTTGCTGGGATTACAGATGCAGTCACTGCCACACTTGGCAGGTAGTAAAGTGGTTTTTTTTTTTTTTTTTTTTTTTTGAGATATTTTAAAAGGCACAGTCCACAGTACTTGTTTCCAATGATTTTGAAAGTCAGTACTTTATTTCCTTTTACTTTCTCGCATCCTTACGTATCTGTCTGTCTCATTGATGCACAATTCTCATAAAATTAATCATCTTAAAGTGAACTAAATTCAGTGGCATTTAGTATATCCACAGTTGTTTTGCAACTACCATCTCTATCTAGTTCCAAAACATTTTTATAACCCCAAGATAAACTATATATCAATTTAGCAGTTACTTCCCATTCTCTTGACCCCCTCAGCGTTAGAGTTTTTTTTTGTTTTTTAAAATTTGTAAGAAATTTAAAAAAAAATTAACAAAGCCTTGTGAGATAATTGATATTATAAGACTAGCTTTATGGCCAGGTGCAGTGGCTCATGCCTGTAATCCCAGCACTTCAGGAAGCTGAGGTGGGTGGATCACAGGGTCAGGGGATTGAGACCATCCTAGCTAACACAGTGAAACCCTGTCTCTACTAAAAATACAAAAAAAAAAAAAAAATTAACCAGTCATGGTGGCATGCGCCTATAGTCCCAGCTACTTGGGAGGCTAAGAGAGGAGAATCTTTTGAACCCAGGAGGCGGAGGTTGCGGTGAGCTGAGATCGCGCCACTGCATTCCAGCCTGGGCGACAGAGCAAGATTCTGTTCCAAAAAAAAAAAAAAAAGACTAGCTTTATAATACACTGTTTTAAATGCAGTAACATGAACATATGTGTTCATGTACCTTAAGTGGGGAAAAGGAGATCACTAAATTGTGTGTACTGTGGGTAGGTTTACAATCCTAAAGTGAGGAAGAAAGGAACACTTGGTACGAAACATACTCAAAGCAGAGTCACAGGGATTCTACTCTAGATTCCTTTATCCTTGTACAAAGGAGGAACAAAATCCTCTATAATTAAAAAAATATCTCTGGGTAGTTAAAAACTTGGGCCTAGGCCAGGTACAGAGGCTCATACCTATAATCTGGGCACTTTGGGAGGCTGAGGCATGGAGGATTGCTTGAGCTAAGGGTTCAAGACCAGTCTGGGCCACATAATGAGACCCTGTCTCTACCAAAAAAGAAAAACAGAAAATTAGCCAGGCATGGTGACAGATGCCTGTAGTCCCTGCTACTCTGGAGGCAGAGGTTGAAGGATCAATTGAGCCTCTGAAGTGGAGGTTGCAGTGAGCTGTGATGCCACTGCACTCCAGCCTGGGCAACAGAGTGAGAGACCCTTTCTCAAAAGAAAACAAAAATATGACCTTGGGCCTAAACTTACTATTGTAACATAGTTATTTCAGAATAATGTTAAACTATAACAATTTTTTTTCTCCCAGATTTACAGTCCATCGGTTGGTCAGTCTGTCTGTCCTTCTGTCCATCCATCCGTCCGTCTTTTTTTTTTTTTTTGAGGCACGGTTTGCTCTGTCACCCAAACTAGAGTGCAGTAGTGCAATCATGGCTCACTGCAGCTCACCTTCCTGGGCTCAGTTGATCCTCCCACCTCAGCCTCCCAAGTGGCTGGGACTATAGGCACGTGCCACCACACCTAGCCAATTTTTGTATTTTTTGTAGAGATGGGGTTTCACCATTTTACCCAGGCTGGTCTCGAACTACTGGACTCAAGCAATCTGCTTGCCTCATCCTCCCAAAGTATTGGGACTGCAGGCATGTGCCCATGCACCTGGCCCCAGTGTTTCTTAATATTTACTAAGAGAAAAAAGCTTTCCTGGAGAAACAAAATACTAATATTCATTATATCTCAGTCCTCCAAATCATACCTCAAACCATGAATAGCTGTTCAAGTAAGGCTTGTACTAGTTTGCTTTTTATTTTGTAAAATAAATTTTATTGAGCTTTCTCTTCAAACTGTAGAAACATCATATTCTCATTGCTGTAAGGCAGACATCATAGGGGAGTACAAATAAAAAGCCAGCAGTCTGCCTCACAATAGCCTTCCAAGTACCTGCCTGAAATAGTCGTTTTAACAGTTTGGTAGGTACTCTTCCACACCTTTCATGCATTTTACATATACATGTAACAAAATTATACCCAGTTTAGTAAAAAATGCCTTCATTGCCTTCAAGGATGACCCTGATAGTGAATGTAAATATGTGAATGCACTAAGAAAAAGGAAGCCCTTTGGCAACTAGAAGGGGATTTCACCACTCAAAGCTTTTACATTGAAAACTAAAGTTCCCCGCTTGCCAACCTATAGAGTCTGTCAGATGGTATATCACTGTATTCACCTGTTCTCACGCCCTGTCCCCTCTTCATACAAATACAGGATGAACATAGTCAAAGATTTATTTAACTCATGAATGAGGGAACCAGTAGGATGGTAAAGCTGGCTCCAAGAGCAGCTGGGAACTGAGTGTGTATAGACAGTGAAGAAAAAAGCATTGAAATAAAATTGCTAAGCTAGATACAAAATTGGTTAATATCCTACAGGGTAGGATAGTATAACCGTAACTTTTGGAGGCTGCTGGACAACGTACATTACCTGTAACTTCATAGAATTTGGGTCCTAGTCAATAAGTAAACAGGTCCGTGGTAATATAATTAACTATCTTTGGGAGGAGCTATTAAACAGCGTTTCAGTACATGTTGAAATGGCTTACAGTTCTCCATTCACCTTTTTTCCAGTTTTGGTTATTTTTTTTTTTTAACAGTGAGAAAGGCCTGTTGTGGTATGGGATGAGGCACGACAAATGTGGGTAGAGACCAGATCTTGGAAGAGATTGATATCCTAAACTAAGAAATTTAAACTTTCTCTTCCACAGATGTTTATTGAGCACCTACAACATTCCAGGTGGTTGTTATGATCCTGTGTGGTTGTGCGGAAGTGCCCCTCCCATGCCTCTAGGAGGCTGACTAGCAGTTCTCTAGGGGTTGTATCAGGAAGTCACCTGGGAAGCTACTTTTCACAAAATATACATATTCTTTTTACTTCTTTCCCCACCCCAATGTAGATATCTTTGAGTAGAACATAGGTGTTTTCAAAAAGCTTTCCAGGTAATTTTGATATCCCTCCCTTTTGAATATCATTGTTACTTATTTAGGACTTACTAAAAAATGAATGAGTAGACAGCAAGCAAAATTTTAATTTCGATATTTCGTTTCCATACCCCTTCTTGCCTGCCCCATCACTGTAATACATAAACTAAAATAATTAATGTCTTGATTATACCATCAGCAAGAATTAGGTGCAGTTATATATTTTATGCAACTAAGAATTACTTTGGGAAAACTAGGCTTAGACTTCCTAATTGTAACCTTCTGTCGTGCCTCTTAGTAAATAAACTGAAAGAGTTGTCATTTATAGTGGTGTATGACCTACATGGCAAAGACATGTGATTAAAAGACTAGACTTTAAGAAAATGTTTTTAATGGGAAAATAGGCTGTCGAAAATAGGCTTGTCGAAGACTGGCAAGGGGATAAGTAATAGAAGAGGCAAGCGTATATGTGTTTAATGTGGTTAAGCTGTTTGAGTCAGCAATTAAAATGAGCCCCTGTTGTGGACGTGCATTTAAATTCTTTTCAATATAACTTAAATAGGCGGCCATTTTGTGCAAATGCATTCACAAAGCACGGATTTGCAACTTCACTCCTACATAGCCATGGAATTTTAAACTTAATCACAGGAAAATGGGGAGAAATTGGGAAATAACATGATACAACTGGTATATTGTATATTTTTCTTTTTATTAGTGTGCCGGTCCAACAAAAGCCCTTGGGTCTGTTTGACTTGTTCAAGTGTCCACTGTGGAAGGTAAGTGACATACTTACTACTTCACTGCCCTGTTTGCTTTTTAAAATTTGTGTTTAAGCTTTATGTCGGAGTTGTATTGATTTGGATTTAGTACCATTGTTAATCACAATGCATAATGCTCTGTAGGACTTCTCCAATTGAATCCCTTTGTTCTGTGATACTAGGGGAGAAAAAATTCGTGTTGATACTCAGAAGAATAAGTTTGATGACCAAGACAATCTGCTAGTAACATTTGAGTGGAAATATGAGCTAAGGGAATTCTTGAAGTACAATTTACCTAATGGTTGTTTTTTAAACCTTTTATTAGGGTAAAATTTAAGCACATACAAACATAGAGATAGTATATATAATTGAACTGCATGTTCCATTCACCCAGCATCAACAATTATCAACACGTGGCCAATCTTTTTCACCTATTACCTACCCTGTCCCCACCTCTGACTTTTGAATCAAATCCCAGGTATGATATCATTCTTCTGGGAAGGAAAAAAAACACTGAAAATACTTACAGATAAAGGAATACCTTTTGAAAATGATCTCATTGTGGAGTTTTCATTATTAATTCCTGTCTAAGATATACCAAATGTTTCATTGTTCCATTAAAACACTACTTTCTATGGACATCTTCTACCTCACCCAACCCTGTGTAAACCTGACTGTTTCTTCCCAGTTCTTGGCCTCAAAATAATGTTATTTAAATAGCAACTCTCCTAGCACAAACTCAAGTAAATATTGCCTGTGGTTTTTTGCCTGATAGCAGCACATTTATTTATACTGCTCTTCCAGCTTAGAAAATCTACTTTGAATTTACTTTGGAAATTAATAGCTGAGCAGTAAGGAAATGAGAAATAATACTGAGTCCCATAGGCTGACATCTATATTGTGTTTACCTGGAATATTTCCCCTTCGTTATTTTAAATCCTCCTTGCATAAAGAGAGCATCTTTCTTTGTTCAGTCAAGTTTTGATTTTTCACATTTTGAACCTTGGAATTGAGTATTTTTTCCATGTGCACTTAAGCGTACTTTTGGAAAATGTTAACTGCATTTCTTAATTGTGGCTGTTGTGGTTTTGAAATCTCTAGGATTTGGGGAACCTGAAAATACTTTGTACAGATAACTTTTTTTAAAAAAAGAAGAAAAGTAGAAGCACTTAAATTCTGCACTTGAAGAGACAGATTCCTCTCCTAGATTTTGAGAGGTGAGAATTATAATCCAATAAAATTTATGTAGTTCTGTTCTCCAGATGTCTCATAGTGCTCTACAACCTAAATCTTGATGGTCATGTGCCAATCAAAAGACCTGACAAACTCAAAGATTAGAGATTAACATTCTTAAAGCAAACAACAAACTAAAGTAGGTTTTGGAAAAATAAATTGAAAAATTTCTTGACTCTGCAGGTGGACTGTTTCCAATTGCAAACAAGCTTAAATTTAGAAGTTTGACATAGTTTTGGAGAAATGTGATTAAGTAGATTAAACAGAAAATTCAGAGTAGCCTGAGTTTGGATCTCCATTTTATGAAGCTGATTGGTTAATATTCTTTTATCATGTGATCCCAGGTGTCAATTGCCAAATTTATTGATTTTTTTTGGTAATTTTAGACTGCTTGTCTTTAGGGAAGTCATAAAGTGAATATTCTTCCCATTAGGAAATATAGTTTATCAGTAGCATATATGAGTTATAAGTTCTGTTGGTCTTCATGACCTCATCCCATTTAAGTTATTTTTCAAATTTTTGTGATTGTTGTTAGAAATTTGTGACATGTAGTAAAATTTTTCCTCTTGTGCTGTAGACCAAAATGTCTAGTTAAAATCCAAAACTAGATGAGGGAAATATATAATTTCGTATTAGCTAGTGTATACAAAACTGTGAACCTCTTTGAATAATAATGTATTTGGGCATTAGGCAAAACATTGCTAATCTTAATATCATCAGTAATCATACTTCTTACTTTATCTCTGATATGTACTGGAACTATTTAAACATCTAGTACATTTGGAAACTACAGTGTTGTAGTTAACTGAACTGTATGTACTATGTAAAGATGTTGAGTTCTCAAAAATTTGCAGGTGGTAATGTAGTCGTTTAGTATTATTACTATAGCAATGAATTACTGTTATTTTTCATGGTCGAGTACTATATATATATATATATATATATATATATATATGATAAGAATAGGCAATTAAGATGATTAGGTATTGAACCTATATGATGTCTTAGAGTTTACCTTTTATTTATATTTATTTACTTATTTATTTTTTGGACAAAGTCTTGCTCTGTTGCGTAGGTTGGAGTACAGTGGGGTGATCTCAGCTCACTGCAACCTTCACTGGAAGCCTCCTGGGTTCAAGTGATTCCTGTGCCTCAGCCTCCGAGGAGCAGGATTATAGACACGCGCCCCCACACCTGGCTAATTTTTGTATTTTTAGTAGAGACAGGGTTTTGCCATGTTAGCCAGGCTGGTCTTGAACTCCTGACCTCAAGTGATCTGCCTGCCTTCGCCTCCCAAAGTACTGAGATTACAGGCATGAGCCACTGTGCCTGGCCTTACCTTTTGTTAAATAGTGTTTCTTGACCTATACAGTTACATGTTATCTTGAAATATGTGCTAAATGTGCCCACTTCCTAAGCAATTGTTTGGATTCTGACTAAGTAGTAGTTAAGCATAGAAATAAGAATGCTAATAAAATAATTGCCAACATTCATCTGTTATGAACTATGGATTATCTAATCACCTAACAACCCACGAAACACAAAGTACTATTATGTCCATTTTATAAATGAGAAAACAAGCACAGAGAGGTTGAATAATTCATCTAAGCTCTCATGGCCAGGATGTGATAAATTCCACCTTTGAACCCAGGTAGTCTAGTGTTCGAGCGTATCCTCTTAATCATTAGTTGACTCTAAAATTCATTATAGTACAGTTTTGTGGACAGAGGACTCAGGTATATGCAAAAGTGTAAAGTACAGTGAAAAAATGGAGAAAGAACGTGATCACATTCCGAGTGGAGGTTAATAGTGCTTTGAATGTGCCCAGTTTTCCTGGGTAGAGAGGCTAGATTTGAAATTGATCTTTCCCACTTACCATAACTATCCTACTTTCCCCAAGGTAAGTGTTGTTCCTGGTGCAGTTGAGGTGCCTCATGATGAAAATGTCATCTAACTCTGCATCTGTTTATTTTGGAACCATTTAAACAACATTTGTTTTGACTGAGTTTTCACGTAGGCCTTGCCTTCTATAAATTGGCTGCTTTCCAGGAACTGGGAAATGTTCCGTCTTAAGGGTCTTCACATTGGTGGTCAGTGACAGAATTGTGCAGTCTCTAGATGAAGGTGTAGATGAATTTTGATGTACACCATGTGCATATGGAGCCTTATTTCAGTTTCATTGTGCTTGCTGTAATACAATGATTTATTAAATCTGAGTTGGAATATGTTACAGAATTTTTAGGAACATAATCAATTTTTGATTATCTTTGTCCATGTAGAGAAATAGCAGTTTTTATAAGCTTAAGGCGATTTTTGTTTTGTTTGGATTATCTCTAAACAAACGTTTTTCCATATGAGTGGAGCTGATTACTTAGGCATTCAAATAAAAGACTGGAAACCATGTTGATGAGAGACCAACATTGCCCTGTATCTCTGACTCTCACATTTTCTGTTAAGTAGCAACCTGAGCAGAGCCTACAACCCTGTGGGAAGTGGCTGAGTAATTTTGTTGTCTTTGATAATAGCCCGAGTTGGGGGTTAGTGGTCAGAGAGAAAAAAAACAGTTATAGTGAAAGCAGCAGCAAAGGAGTTTATAAATAATATCTATGGTATTGAAACCGATTTGCATAGATTATGCCTTTCCTTGCCTGTGCCTACTCTTTAAAAGTTGACTCTAGTATTTGGTTGCACAAAAAGGAGCGTATTTTAAGTATTCAATTTAATAAGTCACTACATGATTGACTGCTGTTATAGGATTTCTTTCTTATTTTTATTTGATTAACATTTAATTTTATTATCTCTTACTCTAATTCCCAAAGCAATATTTAAAGTAAATTTTTGTTTGGCTTTTGTAAGGTATGTGAATGGCCATGCAAAAAAACATTATGAAGATGCACAAGTACCCTTAACCAACCATAAGAAATCAGAAAAGCAGGATAAAGCTCAGCACACAGTATGTATGGATTGCAGTAGCTACAGTACATACTGGTAAGTTAACATTTTCTGGAAGCAGTATTTCTTAATATGTGTGTGCAAGTGTGCTCTCCTCCCTTCCCCAGTCTCTAAGCAAGTTACTATTGCCATTACCTCCTTTAAGTCCTATCAGGATTCATGGAGAACTGGAGCCATCAGGAACGCCTGTCTTTATTCATTCAGATTTCACTTTGCGTTATTCCTTTCAACTTCTGGTTCTCCTCTTTTTTCCCACCTCCTGTTCCTCATCCATCTTAGCTTCAGGGAAATATATCCATTTATTGTTGTTCATTGTAATTTCTTTTTCTTGTGTTATTTTAGATTGAAGAATAATGTGGTAACCCATGTTCAAAAGAACTGAACAAACCCATGTTCCTACTGTCCCCTGTCCAGTTAACATTTTTGTCATATAATCTTACAAATTTTAACTGCTTTATTTAAAAAAAAATTGTTCTGACAGTCTCCCTTCCCCCAGTGTAGTTCCACTCTCCTCTTCTGCTTCTCCAAAGGTGAATGTCAAGAATTTGGTATGTAGCTTTACAGGCTTTTTTTTTGAGACAGCATTTTGTTCTTGTTGCCCAGGTTGGAGTGCAGTGGCGCAATCTCAGCTCACTGCAACCTCTGCCTCCCGGGTTCAAGCGATTCTCCTTCCTCAGCTTCCCGAGTAGCTGGGATTATAGGCATGCGCCACCACGCCCAGCTAATTTTTGTATTTTCAGTAGAGACAGGGTTTCTCCCTGTTGGTCAGGCTGGTCTTGAACTCCTGATCTGAGATGATCCACCCGCCTCGGTCTCCCAAAATGCTGGGATTATAGGCATGAGCCACCGTGCCTGGTGCTTTTATTATTTTTTTTAAGTATCTCATCCTTTAAAAAGAGTTTGGCAACAGGTCCTGTTCTCTTTGTAATATAATGTTCACGTCTATTTCATATAAATGATAATAAAGTAGTTATCTGTTTTGGGGACTACTCAGAACTAGGTTATTTAGATTGTAAGTGATGCTTAGTGATCCATATCCATATGCTCAAAGTATTTTGCAGTTTCAACTTTGGAATGAAGCAGATTTCTTTCTGTGACTAGTAAATTACAATGAATAATTCTTGTTTTAATCAGTTTGCCCGTGATTCAAAAGGTTGTTGACATTAAAGGTGGGGGGTGGGGATAAGCCATTTAAAGGATCACTTTGGAGATATTTTTTATTGCCAGACAGCCCTTGAATGTTACATGAAGGCATTACTGGGTAGAGATGTGGATTTAGATAACTCCAGATAACACTTTTAATTCACTTTCTACTGAAGTGGTGTGAGAATCCTTTATACATTGCCTTTAGTCAATAACCGTATCATAGGAAGGTGCCCATCGAAAGGAAGAAGAGTCAGTGGTTTGCCAGGTCTTTTACATTTTTACAGGTTCAACACCATTAAATTTTGGCTATTGAATAGACTATCTTAAGGGTACTTAAGAACATTCAGATCAGTACTGTATTTAGTGATCCTTTGTGTGGAAGGTGTCCAGACCTGGAGAGAGAGAAACTAGAGGCAGGTGAAGATTTCAGTAAAAATGAAAATCTTCCCAAGATTTTCACACAAGAATTAGTGCTCAGTTTATTGTTATTTGCTGTTGTGAAACACTCCTACCAAAGTTAAGCATTAGCCAGGCAGTTAAAGTGTTTGCATTCCCCTTTCCTTCAGGTTTTTTTTTCCCCCTTTCCCTCTGGAAACTTACATACTAGAGTGATGTGGCTACCTAATTTGCAGAACTGTGTTTCTGTGTGTTTGTATTTCTGCTTTAGACAACAGAGATTAACATCATTCTTGAAGTATCTGTCTCACATTGTCATGGGTCACGTCAACCTATAGTACCAGATATTGAGAACATTCATTCTTGATTTTCAATTAGCAATGTGAATGAATTGCTTAATGGGGTACTTTGGAAATACAATTAAATCGCTGTATGCTATAACAAGTTGCTGTTGTTTTCTTGATGTTGATAAGATTCTGAGGAAACTAACTCTTTAAGAAAATTTTAAGAATTACCTTGATGGCGTGGAATTACATTCAAGGCCCTTAAAAATGAAGATTATATATTTTTAATGTCTTTATATATTGTATTTTAGGGGCATATTTTATTGACTAGAAATGGGAATTGAATTGGTTTTATATAGCTATAGTCTGCGAAAGTATATGTCGTTTCATGGCGGAATTGGAATTAAATGGAAAACCTTCAACCTTGGGGAGTATACGCTGTGATGGAGTCTTCTTGGCCAATTGCCAGGCTTTTGTGTGAAGTTGTACAGAGCTGCAAGTGTGTGGACACCCAGAGCTGCTGCATTCAGGAAGGGAGCTGCAGCTGGTCGCATTATCGTCTCATTTGTGGGTTTTAGAGCAAAATGCCAGAGAATCATCCTGTAGCATTACACTGATGGTCTAAAAGGAATCTGTGATAGTTGTAAATTGATGAAGATGTAGTTTAAATTAACATTCCTTCCACACCTCACTGTGATGAAGGAACAAACAGAGATTTTCTATTTCTGTGTGGCGTGTGTGCGTGTGTTGTTTTCCAGTGCCCTTTGGTAGTAATTTTACTTCAATTGCTTGTACACTGATTTATTGTTGTTAGACTGATTAATTTCAGAGGTGAAACATTAGTGCATTAGGTTTAAAATGTTTGATGATAAGTATCTTGACTAAAGTCAAAGCCTTTTCTGCGGTATGCTCTGTGCCCTAGAGAAGTTATATTCTGAGGCACGCATTTCTTCTTTCCCTACTTTCCCCTTGCCAAGTGTCCCTCCCCTGTCCTGTGTTTGGAATCCTTTATGAAGTTATCACTGAACTCTTCTCTTCCTTTCAGCTCCATTTGTAGCTAGATGTAATCATTCCTGCACTCAAAGCTCTTGGAATACTTGTAATTTCCTGCTGCATGTTATTTGTAAATGTCCTTGGGGACTGCAGACACCATATCTCAGACCTTTATATTCTTCCCTAGTATGCAGTGTCTGGTGCAGAGTAGGCAACATATGTTTGAAAGACTGAATTGTGTTAACTGTCTTTCAGAAACGGGGAAGGTTACACCAAATCTATAGTACTGTGTCCTCTGATCATCTTGAAAGACTAAAGAGGCACAGAACATTTTTCCTGCAGAAGACTTAAATCATTATATAGGTGAACTACTTCCTTTCCCTCTACCTTGTTGTCGGCAGGGGTCCAGAGAGGATGCATGCATTAACCAGGCAGAACAGTATAAATCAGGTTACTGTTTCATAAGAGAGAAAGCAGTGCCAAAAGGAATGATTATTTGACACAAACCCACTTCTTAAGGAGATAAACAGATTAACATGAAAGTGAACGGTAAATTAAGATTTCGATGAAAATAAAAATCTTCCCAAGATTTCACATGAGATCTAGTATTTAGTATACTGTTTGTTAATTAATATTTCATTCATTTCCATCCCAATTTCCCTTCCCTAACCAATGCAAATGGAATAATTGTATGTGGTATACACTATTGTGATTGAGAAGAAGCAAAGATTAAAATTAGGAACTGTGATTTTTTTATGGAGGTAGACCTTTGGAGTTAATAGATTTAAAAGAATAAGCCAGTAATTTTTTGACATCTGACATAGTCTTGTCAACTTTGATATCCTTATCAATAATAGCTTAATTTTTGAGAATGAAGAATTATGAAAGGAATATTTTAAGTATATTCCTTCAGGGCAGGCAATGTTTTAAAGCATCCTTTCAAGTGAAGAAATATGAAATGTGAATCATTTGTCTAGAAAAGAGGCTTTCATTTCACATTTTAAGCACTTGTAATAAATAGCAATTTAAATTAAAATGAACAGAAATAAATCTTTATTTGTGAGTTTAAACAGATAATGAATCATTTTGTACAGCAATTGTGATTAAAAATTTAAAAAGGAAAAAATTTTTTAACTGTTCTTATAAACTATTTGGACATAAATTTTCAGTGTAAAAAATTAGACAATTTTGTTTATTAAAAAACAATATTTTGTGGCTGGGCATGGTGGCTCACGCCTGTTATCCCAGCACTTTGGGAGGCCAAGGCAGGCAGATCATGAGGTCATGAGATCAAGACCATCCTAGCTAACATGGTGAAACCTCATCTCTACTAAAAATACAAAAAATTAGCTGGACATGGTGGGATGTGCCTGTAGTCCCAGCTACTTGGGAGTCTGAGGCGGGAGAATCGCTTGAACCTGGGAGGCGGAAGTTGCAGTGAGCCGAGATCGTACCACTGTACTCCAGCCTGGGCATCAGAATGAGACTCCATCTCAAAAAAAAAAAAAGTGAAGTTTAAAAAGAAACTTTCTAATAGAGGTAGTGTAAACACATAAAAGGTTCTTCCTTAAGATGCTGGTACTTGTCTGCTTTTAACAAAAGATATGGGTTTGCTCTGCAGGTATTCTGATTTTTCATAATTGGCTTATTTGATGGCAGTGGATCAGAATTTAGAGGCAGGTGGATCACCTGAGGTCAGGAGTTTAAGACCAGCCTGGCCAACATGGTGAAACCTCATCTCTACTAAAAGTGCAAAAAAAACTGGCTGGGTGTGGTGGCAGTCACCTGTAATCTCAGCTACTTGGGCGACTGAGGCAGGAGAATTGCTTGAACCCGGGAGGTGGAGGTTGCGGTGAGCTGAGATTGCTCTATGGCACTCCAGCCTGGGCAACAAGAGTGAAATTCCGTCTCAAAAGAAAGAAAGAAAGAAATAGATGAAGTCACCAGAATATCTGCTTCCTTTTATTTTAGTATTGCTGTCATTTATAATAAACGCAGGGGTCAGATTCATCTGTAAATATCAAAATGTCATGGAAGTGAATGAAAAGGAGCTTGAAACCTAATGAAGAATCTGTCACTTTTTGAGGGGTATTTGTTGCATAAGAGGTTTTATTTATTTATATATTTTTTGGTATTTATATGGTTTACTGTATAAAGATAGCTTTGTAGCCAGTAAGTTAAAGGACTTGTTTCTTTACTATTGCATAAAGAAAGGTTTCATTTGTATGATGATTCCTTCTTGTTTCAGATGAGTAAAGGATGGTTTGGTTTGGGAATATTAGTTCTTCAAGGACATGATGTGGAAATCTTATGACTTGGATAACTTCAATAGCACTAACAACAGGAATTGAAAAAAAAACTTAGAATTTTAAAGCTGAGAGATAAAGAGGTAGAGATTTTTCTCTGTCTTGCGTATGACATATGTGTTATTCAGTATCATAGCAATTGAGCAATTAAATGTGGCTAGTGTGAAGAATTTAGTGTTTTTTGTTTTAATAAATACACATTTGAATACCCCCATGTGGCTCGTAGCTACTATTGGACAGTGCAGCCTCAAACTATTAACATTGAACATTAAGTATATTAATGTTATAAGCTTTCAAAATCTTAAGCTAGAAGTCCCGCAGAAACTCCAAAAAGAAAATTAGCCAGTTTTATGCATTTAAATACTGTAGTTGCAAATAACTATAACTTAAAGCAAATCTAACCCAGTACGATATCAAAAAGAAAAATTGTATAATTACCAAGTAGAGTTAATTTCACCTGAGTTCTATGAATATATTCATTATTAAAGGAAACCCCAGATTATTGTCCCAGTAGAAGCAAAATATACATTTATAAAGAGCCATTTCTCATTTTAGAAAACTAATAACATTGAAATAAAAGGAAATTTAAGCTATTATAGTTTGTCAAAAACCAGAAGGCAAACATCATATTCTAAATAGTGAAATGCTAACGCCATTTCTATTTTATCAGAAACAAGACTAATACTTCCTGTCATCATTTACATGATCATTACTATTATTAAGGATTGTTTTGGTAGTTCTAGCCATTGCAGTAAGACAAGAAGTCAAATAATTGGCATAAATATTGGAAACAAAAAATTATTTCTACTTTCAAATTATGTGATAGAATGGCTGGAAAGCCCGGGGGACTCTAGTAGAAAACAGCAGCGAAGATTAAGAAGACATTTCGGAAAGCTAATGTGTGAGAAACATACACAAACTAATAGGTTTCTCTTTATTAGTAGTCATCAGTTGAAAATGGAAATGACCAAGCAGAAACATTCAACAGAATGACAAAACTATTGGTTACACCTGGGAATAAACGTGTTAAAGAAAGGTACAAAGTGAAGGCAATGACCCTCATTAAGAAAACTTGATACTGTAATAAGTAGTCCTTTTCTCCCTCAGTATTTACTTTCAAGATGTTTACTTGGGACAGAGCCTGGTTTACATGATGGTCCTCAAACAGACTGTGAACAGTGTTTAAAAACAAAAACAAAAACAAAAAACCCATTTACTCAATAAATAACGTTTGTTGAGAAGCTGCTATGTGCCAGGGACCTAGTTTCTAGTGCAGTGGTCTCCACAATAACTCACTGGCGGTATGACAGGAAAATTTAGAACTACTACACCTTCTTATTTGGGAGGGGAGAAAAAGCTTTGTCAAATATTTAACACGTGCTGCCAGAGGTCTGTAGGTTTGATGATTGTGTGCCTTGAGCTACACACAGTCTCCTAAATCAGTTTCACCTGTGGTGTCCTCACTCCGTTTACTTTGAGCATTTTGCATTATATATTTGCCTAGTTATATGGATTTCTCCTTCCATATAACATGTTTAGCCAAATGGGCACATGTTTTAAAAGATTTTAAACTCTAAGACAATGACAGTGATGTAAACACTAACAAAAAAAAGGCAAATGGACACATTTTCCTACTCTGCGCTTATCAAACACATTACAGGATAAAATCGTTAGCTATCTAACACACACTAATAAGACCTGATAAGTTGGACAAAATGTTTAAAAATTGACATAAAGATGATAGGAGGTATGAGTCTATAATCACTGTCATTAATGTCAAACCTTTACTTTATATGTATATTATACTTAGAGAAATTATGACCAGGCATGGTGGCTTACACCTGTAATCCTAGCACTTTGGGAGGCCAAGACAGGAGGATCCCTTGAGCCCAGGAGTTCAAGACCAGCCTGGACAACATAGGGAGACCCTGTCTTTAACAAAAAAAAAAAAAAAATTACAGGTGTAAGCCACAAGGAAATTAGTTTAATAATAGTATGAAGATATTGTGAATAGCAAGACATTTAAAATAGTTTATTTCATCTCTAGCTCATTCTTTAAAAATCCTCTTTTTTGTAATACATAATTTAGATTTACTTATATATATAATTTATGAATACAAATACATATATATATATATAGAGAGAGGGTAGTGGATACTCAGTTTTGTGGCTTATTTTTTATTGTACTTTAGGTTCTGGGGTGCATGTGCAGATCATGCAGGATTGTTGCATAGGTACACACATGGCAAAATGGTTTGCTGCCTTCATCGCCCCATCACCCACATCTGGTATTTCTCCCCTTGTTATCTAAAAAGGCATATATAAAGAATAAGTGGGCCGGGCGCGGTGGCTCATGCCTGTAATCCCAGCACTTTGGGAGGCCAAGGCAGAAGGATCACGAGGTCAAGAGAGCAAGACCATCCTGGCCAACATGGTGAAACCCCATCTCTACTTAAATACAAAAATTAGCTGGGCATGGTGGCGCGCGCCTGTAGTCCCAGCTACTTGGGAGGCTGAGGCAGGAGAATTGCTTGAACCTGGGAGGCGGAGGTTGCAGTGAGCCAAGATCGCATCACTGCACTCCAGCCTGGTGCCTGGCAACAAAGCAAGACTCTGTCTCCAAAAAAAAAAAAAAAAAAAAAAAAGAATAAGTGTAATGAAGAAAATGAACAATTTCATTTTTGTTTATTACTTGTAAACAGAATTTGAAATAACTTCCAAGCTCTGATTTTATTCATTGTTTACTTCCCTAATTATATAATACAATAAGTAGTTTGTGTTTCTTATGAAAATACACCTTCTATTTGATGTATCTTTTTTCAGTGCACAGTAGTCTATATCCTAACAAGAGTGTTCATACTACACCATACTGTACATTTAATTAGGAGTTTATTAGCTATTGGCCTAAATAAGTTAAAAACTATTTTATGATGATATTTGGCTCAAAGAATTTGAATTTGATACTAATCTTTACATAGCTAAGATGATACTATTACTTGCCTCAGTCTTAGAAGTAAAGAAAGAAACCAATCTCCTTGTTACCTTCCCTTTTTATATCCTGTTTCCTTATCTAACATCTCTAATATGTACCCTAATATGATTTTCAGATATTTTGTCTTTTTAATGTTCGATGTACTTACTTTTTCTTAAATACTTCTTTCTTTCTATTAAATACAGTTCTTATCTGGCAAAAAGTAGAGCATATCTTTAGGCCAGGCACAGTGCCTCATGACTGTAATCCTAGCACATTAGGAGGCTAAGGAGGTGGATGGCTTTGAGTCCAAGAGTTCAAACCAGGAGGTAGATGGGCAACGTGGCGAAACCCCATCTCTCCTAAAAATATAGAGCTAGCTGGGGATGGTGGCACGTGTCTGTAGTCTTAGCTACTCGGGAGGCTGAGGTAGGAGGATGACTTGAGCCCAGGAGATGGTGTCTGTGGTGAGCTGAGATCACGCCACTGCACTCCAGCCTGGGTGACAGAGCCAGATCTTGTCTCAAAAAAAAAAAGAGCTAATCTTTTCTTAAAAAGTCACTTAAAATCACTAAGTACCAACTTGCTTAGGTATAAATTTTGTAGCCTAAAAATTGGTCATATAATGTAGACAGCCCCTGACTTCTGTTTATCACATGAAGTCCTATTTATATGACGACACTGAGCTCGGACCGCCTCTCCTAGAGGCCAGTCAGATTATCTGAATCCTGCCCAGGCCTCTCCTGTCAGTTTCTCAGTGCCAGTAGTATATAAAGAAGAAAGGAGAAATTGAGCCTTTTCAAATACTATGGATTTCAGCTACATTTTGGGAAACATGTATTTTCACCTAGAACATTTAAATGTGTTTCATAACATTTATTTCAAAGTAGGATGTGCATTCCAGGCTTCGGAAGACCAATCTACACGTTTTTGAAACATGACCTATGAGTTATGTACTTTTTTGTACTACTTCTGGCATAATCTTCTTGAAGGGAAAATTAAGGAGAGAGGCTAAATTTTTTTCCCAGTGTCAGAGGTAGGCATAATGCTGACCAAAAAGCTTCAATACAGTTGTAGTGAATCAGGAAAAGGTTTTTAGAATTTACTTTTAAATCCACCTGTTTGCCCTTTTTTTTTTTTTTTGGAAACAGAATCTTGCTCTGTCACCAGGCTGGAGTGCAGTGGCACAATCTTGGCTCATTGCAACCTCCGCCTCAGCCTTCTGAGTAGCTGGGACCACAGGCACATGCCATCACGCCCGGCTAATTTTTTTGTATTTTTAGTAGAGATGGGGTTTCACCATGTTCACCAGGATGGTCTTGATCTCTTGACCTCGTGATCCGCCTGGCCTTGGCCTCCCAAAGTGCTGGGATTACAGGCGTGAGCCATCACTCCCAGCTGAGTTCTTTTTTCTTTCCTTTTTTTGAGACAGAGTCTGACTGTTGGCCAGTGTAGTGGCACAGTCACTGCTCACTGCAACCTCTGTCTCCCTAGTTCAGGTAATTCTCATGCCTCAGCCTCCTGAGTAGCTGGGATTACAGGCACATGCCACCACTTCTGACTATAAAATTGAGTTCTTATAGTTCAATAAAGTTATATGTGTTTATCTCTTTATGCTAGCGTGTAGTATTATAGAATTTTGGAGCAGTTATAGTATCTTAGATTCCCTACATTACCAGTGCTATGTAAGAGAGAATTAATGCAAGTCACATATGTAATTTTAAATTTCTTAGTAGCCATATTAAAAAAGCAAAAAGAAACAGATGAAATTACTTTTGATTGTGTGTTTTTTTAACCCAGTGTGTCAAAAATACTGTGTCAACATGTAATCATTAATATAAAATTATTAGAGATTGCATTTTTTTAATATGAACTCTTTGAAATAAATTCATTGTGTATTTTATGTTTTAAATACATCTCAACTCATGAAATTTTCATTAAAAATATTTGCTATTTAGATTCATAAAAATTGCAGTTACAAAAGTAGATTCACACTGTTTCAAACATTGTTTAACAATAGAGTACCAAACAAATCATTTTTCTTCAATATTTGTATCTGTATTGACAAAAATTACGCATCTCTTAAGAACAATTGATTTGACTCAGAAGTGCAGCACCGTCAAAATACCCATGCAGAATAAGTAAGCCCACTAACGCTTATGAAAACTTACTGTTATCAACGTGAAATTCAAAGGGGCATCATATAAACTGAAAGTCAACTCTGAGTTCATCCATATCAACAAAGCATTTGTTGTATTTTTTCATAGGTTTTGCAGCCAGTTTACACAGTGCTGTCTGCTGCCTGTTAATTCATGTTGAAAAATGCACAATCATTAATTTGTATTATAAAAAGCTTAGTTTTAACATGAATTATTGTACCTGTCTAGCTAGGTCATAAATAAGCCTTTTCTCTCCTTGGATCTTTAGATGTAGCTAATTCATATGCATTGTGATATAGGGGTGAAAATGTAAATCACCCTGAGATTTCTAAAAATCTTCTCCTGTTTTACCCTTTCATTGTTGAACATTGGCAAGCATTTATTTTGTTTCTAGAAAATCTGAATTAGAGTTAACAGAATTGTAAATCTTTGCAAACCTCTTGTTTGATTCAAGCAACCAACATTAGCTAATAATGTGTTTATTAAATTCATTGTCTGCTGTTTAACAGTTCTATAAACTGGTGATGATTTAGAGCATATGTGTATATGTACTAAACCTTTTTTTTCTTTTTTAAACGGAGTCTTGCTCTGTTGCCAGGCGGGGGTGCAGTGGCATAATCTCTGCAACCTCTGCCTCCCAGGTTCAAGTGATTCTCCTTCCTCAGCTTCCCGAGTAGCTGGGACTACAGACATGCACCACCATGCTCAGCTAATTTTTGTATTTTTAGTAGAGATGGGGTTTCACCATTTGGCCAGAATGGTCTCGATCTCTTGATCTCATGATCCACCCACCTCGGCCCCCCAAAGTGCTGGGATTACAGGTGTGAACCACCACACCAGCCTGAACAATTTTAATAGCTGCCTCCATGATACACTCTGCCGCAGGGCACAGATATTTGCCGTGTGTTTCACACAGCAGAACAAAGTAGTAAGAGAAATAAATCCAACAAATACAGATGCTTGAACATTGTCTTGCTAGAAACTGACTTTTATGTGTAGCTGAAAGTTGCGAATGTTGAGAATTCAAAAATATCTACCACATAAGATTTGAAATTTAAGGTTGCAAATCGATGAAGACATTTCTCTGTAAATTTGAAGGTCATTTGAGACAGATATACCCATAGTATTTATTGGGCATTATCTCTTCTAAAATTCATCTAAAGCTAAAAATACTTGTAACTTTTCAAATGCTGACTTAATTGATCTTTAATATTGTTAGAAAGCCTTTTATTCACTGACAGTTGCTTGGTGTCTCAAAGATTTTTCACTTTCTGTAATATATCTTTTTAACTCTTTTCCATATAATTAAAAATATAATTTCCTTAACTGAAATAGTTTAATTTTTCATCTCTTCATCTTAAAATTGTTTTCTACATTGAACAAGAATCTGAACTGGTCAGGTGCAGTGGCTCACATCTGTAATACCAGCGCTTTGGGAGGCCGAGGTAGGAGGATCACTTGAGGCCAGGAGTTTGAGACCAGCCTGGGCAACAGGATACCTGGCTGTATTTTTAAAAAAATTTCAAAGAAAAAGGCTGGGCACGGTGGCTCACGCCTGTAATCCCAGCACTTTGTGGGGCCGAGGTGGGCAGATCACAAGGTTAGGAGATTGAGGCCATCCTGGCCAACATAGTGAAACCCTGTCTCTACTAAAAATAAAAAAATTAGCTGAGCGTGGTGGCACGTGCCTGTAATCTCAGCTACTCGGGAGGCTGAGGCAGGAGAATCACTTAACCAGTGAGTAGGAGGCTGCAATGAGCAGAGCATGCACCACTGCACTCCAGCTGGTGACAGAGCGAGATTCCGTCTAAAAGAAAAAAGGGTCCAGGCTGTCTTACAGCAGGCCATTTACAACCTCAAGTTCTGTAAAAATCTTTAGGAATTCTTTTATTTTACATTTAATTCTCATTTCACCGATTGTGACTAATTTTATCAATTATTTTTTGACCGGAGCCACTTTCTATTAAATTGAAATGCATTTGCTGAAAATGTCTCTTACTGTTGTCTATTATCTTAAAACTCTTTTTTTTTTTTCCTTGGGACAGAGTTTTGCTTTGTTTCCCAGGCTAGAGTGCAGTGGTGTGATCTCGACTCACTGCAACCTCCTTCTCCCGGGTTCGAGCTATTCTCCTGCCTCAGCCTCCTGAGTAGCTGGGATTACAAGCTCCTGCCACCACTCTCAGCTAATTTTTGTATTTTTAGTAGAGATGGGGTTTCACCATCTTGGCCAGGCTGGTCTCGAACTCCTGATCCACCCATCTTGGCCTCCCAAAGTGCTGGGATTACAGGCATAAGCCACTCCATCTGGCCAAAACTCTTTTTTTTACACAACAGCTTTTTAATTTTGCTCTGCTCCAGCAAATTGCAATTGCCGTTATTTGTAAAATTTGTGGCGTGCCTTGTTGAGTCTTTTTCATTTGATCTCAGTATGCCTTCATTTGAAAGTAAAAATTTTTCTATTTTTAATTTTTAAGCTAGAAAAATAATTTAATTATAAAAAATTAAGTATTTTAATTGCCAATTATGATTTATTTAGGTGTCACTGTAACTCATGCTGTCTGCATAAAATGTTCAAATAAACCCATTACAGTGCTACATGCTGCATAGAAAAATCATTTGAAGTGACTCATTCTGTTGGTACAAACTAGATTGGTGATATGCTTTTGTGTAATGCTAGAAATGACACGTTTACCCAACTGTGCACTGCCATATATCTTGTACAATTTAATAATAAAAGCAAAATACAATTCTACCAAACTATAACATTGTGTTTAATGGTAAAAGAGTTTACACTGCTTCAGTTATTAAGTAAAAATTTATATTAAAAGTTTAAAAAATTAAAATTGTATTCCTCAGTTGCAAGTAGCCACATTTGCACAGCTCTAGAGTCTAGATCAACTTACCTCAGTGATGAAAGGGTAGAGAGGAAAAGCACCTAGACCCAATTGATGTGGAAGAACAGAGCAAGGCCATAAATGAGTCTGTTTCAAATATGAAAATATTACTTTAACAAACGTAATTTTATGTCCCAGGCTGACTTCATGTCATATCAAAAAGGATTACTTTAATAAGAAATAAATCAGTTATTTAATTTACTTTGAAATAATTTGTTAAACCACTTATTTGTGGCAGTTAGAGGTTCACTTTTTAATCAAATATTAATGGCATCCTGTAAATACATAAAAAGTGATCTGAGTTTGCTCTTAGACTTTACTTTCCAGATAAATGCTAGCATTTTGAGTTTTGGACACTGAGTATTATTTTATTCAAACTACATGCATAAATTTATACAAACGTAAAATGAAAATGTAAGCAGGAATTCAAGTAGAGTAACAATACAATTTCATTCTTCAGTGAAAGCTTAAGGTTTATAGAGGTACCAAATGCCTTAAGCCCAAATTTACAGACAAAATAAATCATATTCTCTTAATATTTATGCTGAGAAGGAGCAAAAAATTATAAGTTTTCACTAATTTAGTTACTTTATGGATTGTTAAAAGACTAATGAAAAAATGTTTTCTCCTGCTGATAGTACTTTGATAATAGAAAATGGTCCAGGATATAAAAGACGCTTTTGGTATTTGTGGAAATGCTAGGCACTGACTTGAGAGACTCTGAGAATATATTAGAGAAATCTTGATTGACTGCCTGGGTGGTCAGTTAATGAGCGTGTGTGTTAAATAATTACATACATAGTTTTCAAAAGCATTCACTTAAAATTTTCATTTCTCTGAATAAAAGACACAAGCATTCTTTTTTGTGTAATCTTTTAAAAATTACCTTTTCCCACCCCTTTCTCTCTCTTTCTCTCTCTCTTTAATAAAATGGTTTTCAGATCTAAGATGTTTTTGGGATTCTGCTAGAAATGACCTAGTTTTTACTAATTGCTGTGCTTTCAAAGTTTTGTTTGCTCAGAATGACAGTGTTATTTTTATTATTCTTTGATAGTAATAACAAGTGGTTTCATGCGAAGCTGCATATTCAGAAGAATATCTTAGTGCCAGTTTGTAAGTTGTTTTTGTTAAAATTGGCCTTATCCCAGGAAAAAATTAAATGTTAATGTATACAAGTTAAAGTTTATATTTTGTGCAATTTCTTGTATCCATTTTTAAAAACACCTTAAATATTTTTCTTCAAAGCACTTAGCAGTTGCCTGAATGATATAGCCACTCTTTTATACTTTCGTTTGTAGTGCCTCAGAATGAAAGATTATTCTTCCAACTCATCTGAATTCAATTTATTTTAATTAAATTATGTTTAAAATATACAGCCTTAACTTTAGTTTTTCTATTCAGATATCCCTACAGGTTAATTACGTTTTTCCCTGCTTTTCACTTAAATCTCTCCTCCGCCCAGTTCCCCATTAATTTGGGTTGAGAAGTGTTACCTTAAAGCTTTAGACTTAATGCTACATGAAAAGACTCAGTGCTTTTTATTTCATTTTCCATGTATTATGCACCACTAAAAAGAATGTAGCACATGTAGCCACTTATTTCATTTTCAAAGGAGGAATTGAAGAGCTTTTGAGTAAAAAAAGTGAAAAGAAGCTCGTGTTCACTGCCTCCATGGCTTTTGAAAAAGACTCTTAAAAACATTTCATTGTGAATTCCAGGTCCTCTTTAAACTTACCACCAGCAGTAACTGCCTGCAGAGCCATGTGATCATCTTGGCAGCAGCCAGGCCTTTTAGTGATTTCATTACTGTGGTTTCCTCAAGCTCTTTACACACATTGATTAATATTTTCCTTGCAGTTATCGCTGTGATGATTTTGTGGTTAATGACACCAAGCTGGGACTGGTACAGAAAGTCAGAGAACACTTACAAAACTTGGAAAAGTAAGTAATAGGCCTTTGGAAAAAGAAGGGAATAGAATGGGGTAGAAGGGTCTTTTGGAATTTTTGAGTGGGGTTTTTGTCAATGAGATTTATAACTTCATGTTTTTAATATGATTGCAATGTTGATAAAATAAACCTTGGCTTTGGATATCTAAAACTTGGCCCATAGTTAATGATCATAGCTCTGCTTTTATTTTATTTAACATTTGTCATAAACCATATCCAAGGTCCCAAGAGTCTGTTTTAAAATTATTACCAACAATTTATAAGCTTATTTATTTGCAAGGGGAATTTTGAGGGTACAAGGAAAGAGCAGAAAAAGGTGTGAAATCATTATAGACTTACTTTTGGTAATAGAAAAACCCCTGTCAAATGTATTATGAGGTTTTAGGAAGCACTATGATTTATGCACCATTTTTAAGGAAAATTAGGTTTAATTAACATTGTCCACTTTGCATCTATACAATAGCATAGGATCCTAGTTTCTTTTCCTTGCTTGTTAGGGGCAGTTAAGTATCACTCGGTATTACAGGAGCTATAAATACTTTGTCATCATAAGAAATGAAACTGTTTATATGTGAACAGACTTTTCTTAGTATAGTCAAATAGCTTAGTCAGATAAAACTCACTGGACCTGATATTGAAGCAATAAACAGAAACCCAGCAAGCCATGCCTTTGAAGCTACAGTGGATAGAAGCATGGCTGTGGAATGGCTGCTGACTCAAGTGAAATGTGTGTAAATCACACCAAATCATTAAGTGCCGTCTAATTTATTTTGGCAGTTGGTGTGTAGAAGGTATTGTGAAAACATGCACAAAGCAGGAGTCCCTTAGCAAACTTAAGTGTAAAGCCCATAGAGTGTTTTAAAATTGTATACTGAAACTAAATAACCTAACTACTTTGAGGGCAATGCTGTGTAGTGTTTGTTAAAACCACAGTCATTATGTATGTCTCATTGGCTTATTAGATTATAAAACAGATATAGGAAGAATAATGATTTCTTTAAATCTAAACCAATTAAAGTACTTTGGGTTTAAGGACTTCTGGGTTGTCATCTTTTGGCTCTTTTTCAGAGCACTTTTCTCTTCTAATTTGATGAGCCCTATCTAGGATGAGAGACAGATACAGACACACAGATCCAGAATATTTAATTTTCTCTGAAATTGTTCACAATAAACCATGAAGTCTCAGATTCTTGAAGGAATGTATGTAGTATCCCTCTTTGGTGTGGTGATGTCATTGTAAAAGTCTTAGTAACTTGATTATTCGTTATAGAAGTGGGTGGCTACCAGAATACTTTTTTCTGCCACTTACGGTTTTCTCTAAGAAAAGACTACCCTCTCAGTCTGAAATAAATAACCAGAACTAAGTCAAAGGGAAAAGAGGGCATTTGAGAACCGGCATGCATTTATACAGTTAGGAAATCTTTTATTTCCAGTGACCACTTCATCGGATGAAAGGTGTCACAGACCACCTGTCTATACATCTTGTTGGTCCCAGTGAAAAGTCTACGTTACAGTCCCTTTATTATGTTGAAAAAAATTACCTAGATTCATTTTTCTGTTTTGCAAACATTGGTTTAATCTGTAGTGAAATTTGGAAACTACGATCATCTGTGTTTTACTTAACTTTCGATTATTCCACATACCCTGCAGAGCAGCACTGTCCAGCAGAACTTTCTGCAGTATTGACAGAAGTGTTCTGTATCCACGCAAATACAGTAACAATAGCCATATTTGAAAAGTGGCTAGTGCAACTGAGAAGCTGAATTTTAAACTTCAGTTAATTTAAGTAGCCATGTGGAATGAATGAGTGGCTACTATATTAGATAGTGTGGATCTAGAAGATACTGCCATTTTGAGAGTCACAGAGGATAAAATTTAGTAACTTACATTTTTTTAAAAGTGAAATGCCTCATTTATATAGGTTTCAACTGAAAATGAACCTTAGGCATTGTCATAAGGAGCATATATACTATGCTTGTGGTTTACCTTCCCCACTTTCCAGAATTTGTGGAGGAATAATTGAACCCCATTGCATATGGAATTGGTCTCCTCATCTTGCAGTTACCAGTACCGTGGGAGAGAGACAATTCTGAAGAACATTTTGAGGCTTAAAGCACCTGTCACTAGTTCTAATGTTTCACAGACATTATAATTCATGTGGAAATTCTGTAAGAAAAAATAATTACGTATTTACTTTGGATGAACTTTGTACTTTGAGAAAGTGGGAAGGAATTGACGGCCTTATAAGTCTGTGGTGTTTAACAATTTTTACTTCCTTTACGTTAGTTTGCCTGAGACATAATAATTTTAAGTGACCTTTTGAAAATAGAAATAGCTTTCTGATAAATTGTAAGCACAGTATCTCTTCCATCAAGAAAAATTTTGAGTGATTTTAATTCAGAATTTCGCACTAATAAGGATTTGTTTTAGAATGTCCTTTGGAGCATAGCTGCATCTAATGAATGTATATGTGCCTGTATTCCTGTAACTTATTTATCATTCCTCAAACTCAGATCATATCATCATCTATTAAGACAGATGAGCATAACACGACATCTTAATCTAAATTAAGAAAGAAATAGCATATGGAGACTTACTGTTAAATTTCAGAACAGTCGTGTCAGACCAGGGATTTCCTTTCGTTTTGAGGAATGAGCCTTCTGGTCTGTGAAGCTTCATAGTCGGTCAGACAGCGAGAGAGTGGTGGTGGGGAGTGTCCCACAGGCTGTGTCTTCCCGGCCCCCTTTGCCAGGAGCAGTGTCCAGACCACCTCTGCTGGAGGAGCAGTGGGGATTTCCAAGGAAGTGGAGCTTCTCGGTTAACTTCAAATATGTGTGGGCCCCCATGGGCTTGTCAAAGCAGCCAGGCAGGTCTCCATGCCCTAGGTGTTGAGGACAGCTTGACTTTATTTTTTGACCTATGGTGTGGCATGCATATCTTAATATATTTTTCACTATCTGTGTTTTAATAGCTCAGCTTTCACAGCTGACAGGCATAGGAAAAGAAAACTTTTGGAAAACTCAACACTAAACAGCAAGTTATTAAAAGTAAATGTAAGTAATTAAAATTTATTCAAATATAAGAGTTAGTTGAGATTTAACCACTGTTTTGTTACAATTCTAACATGTAATGTTACCTGTTACAGACTTTTATATATGTGTGTCTTGGATTTGGAGTATTTTACATAGTGTTTGCCACTTGTACTGCTGATTATTGCTGTGACCCCAGTGAGTCCATCTGTGAGCACCTTCTTCCCATCAGCATTACTGCTGTGCTCCTCTACCCTAGAAAACACTTCACTCTTAATGCCTGCGCACATTTTTCACTCATCAGAAAACCCAGCCTTCATTTTTAAGACTAAGTCTTTAAGTTCAAGCATTTTTTTTTTTTTTTTCTGACACACAGTCCTGCTGTCACCGAGGCTGGAGTACAATAGTGCAATCTTGGCTCACTTCAGTTTCCGCCTCCTGGGTTCAAGTGATTCTCCTGCCTCAGCCTCCCAAGTAGCTGGGACTACAGATGTGCACCACCGCTCCTTGCTGATTTTTGTATTTTTAGTAAAGATGGAGTTTCGCCATGTTGGTCAGGCTGGTCTCAAACGCCTGACCTCAGGTGATCCGCCCATCTAGGCCTCCCAAAGTGATGGGATTACAGTGTGCCTGGTCTCAGGCAGCTTTTTAAGGTTCATATCCCGTTAGGAAAACATGTATTGGTCATTTATGTATGGCTTAGAGTTAAAAGTTTGGGGACAAAAATACTTGAGGTGCATATATTTTTTCCATTACTCTTAGTTTTTATAGAATCACAAAAAGGCATTAAGTCTTAAATGTTATTTTAAGGATTTTCCTGTTTTTTGCATTGTATACTCCATGATACTTATTAGTGGTGATTTCCTTATAAGTTTTCCATAAAGATACTTCCATTTAGAACAATCCCAGGATCAGAAACAGTCTTCTAAAAATATCCAGACATTTATACAGAGAAAGAGAGTTTGTTTGAAATATTCATTGGACAGAAAAGGACCAATTCCAGATTGGCTTGGTGTGAGGGTTTCAGAGGCTTTAACTTAGCTTTGAGGTTTGAAACTCTTGGCCTTCCCTGGGCATTACTGATAGCCTCTTCTTACACCACTTACAGGGAAGCACCACTGCCATTTGTGCCACAGGCCTTCGGAATTTGGGGAACACGTGTTTCATGAATGCCATTCTGCAGTCACTCAGGTAATGTTACAGTCAGAGCTTCAGTGTCTGACATTAAAGGTTAAGAGCAAAGGCTCTGGCTTCCTGTCTTGTCTGCCACTAACTCTAGTCATATGACTTGGGGCAAGATAACTTAATTTCCTGTGCCTTTGTTTCCTCATCAGGAAAATTTGGGGGACAGTAGTTCCTAACTCATGGGGTAGTTGGGAAGATTAAATAATGTAATTTGTCTAAAGTACTTAGAGCAGTGTCCGGCAGTGAATAGTTATTTGCATTATTTCCGGTTGCTTCTTGAACAGGCTGGAACTGAGGTCAGCAAACTTTTCCTGTGAGAGTCCTGATAGTAAACATTTTAGTATTGCAGGCCACAGTCTCTTTCACATATTCCCCTACTCCCCTCCCTTTATTAAAACAACACTTTAGGGCCAGGCACGGTGGCTCACGCCTGTAATCCCAGCACTTTGGGAGGCTAAGGCAGGCAGATGACCTGAGGTCAGGAGTTTGAGACCAGCCTGGCCAACATAGTGAAACCCCGCCTATACTCAAAATACGAAAATCAGCTGGGCGTGGTAGTGCGCACCTCTAGTCCCAGCTACTTGGGAGACTGAGGCAGGAAAATTGCTTGAACCTAGGAGTCACAGGTTGCAGTGAGCCAAGATGGTGCCACTGCACTTCAGCCTGGGTGACAAAGGGAGACTCTGTCTCATAAATAAATAAATAATAAGATAAAACAACACTTAAAAAATGTAAAACTCGCTTTAAGAGCTGCCTGATGGAGGGCTAGATTTGGCCTGTGGGCTACAGTTTGCAGACCCCTGGGTTACAGAGAACCTTGTTCAGAGAGCTTATTTCAGTCATTAGTTGAGTCTTAACCCATTTTTGCTGGAGTTTGCAATTTTTTTGTATGAAAATCAGACCTTGGCAATGACCTTGAGCAGTAGGCTATAAATAACTCCCACAAGCTTAGCGTTCCATACTGGAACGGTAGCCATAAACAGATTAATCGAGGTCATAAGATGAGATGTCTTCAAAATATGAGACAAGTAGTAAAAATAGTCAATAAGGCTGACCTGAGTTTTGTAGAATAAATTATTTTGAAAGTTACATACTTTTAGATTTTAATGAAACATGAAAGGCCAGAATAAATGATCTTCCCCAGGTTACATTGCTGTTAAGAAGTAGAAGACATGTTTAATCTCTCCTGGAAGGTACTACCTCTCACCTTATCTATTCCTAGTCAAGGAGGAAATTATAGTTACTACTGAATTCTTCTTATGATTCTGTGTAGTGTATATACATAATATGGTCGGTTTCATGGTTTGTTTTTATTTGAGGTAATTATTGAGTACCTGGAAACAAGCAACTGAAAAGAAAGAAATGGTGACTACCTTTGGGGATTTTTTTGAAAAGAGATTTTCTTTTCTTTTCTTTCTTTCTTTTTTTTTTTTCTTGAGACAGAGCCTTGCTCTGTTGTCCAGGCTGGAGTGCAGTGGCACAATCTTGTCTCACTGCACCCTCCGCCTCCCAGGTTCAAGCAATTTTCCTGCCTCAGCCTCCCAAGTAGCTGGAATTAAAGGCGTGGGCCACCACGCCAGGCTGATTTTTTGTATTTTTAGCAGAGACAGGGTTTCACCATGTTGGTCAGGCTGGTCTCGAACTCCTGACCTCATGATCCTCCTGCCTCGGCCTCCCAAAGTGCTGGGATTACAGGCGTGAGCCACTGCGCCTGGCCTGTTTTCGGTTCATTGTTTTTGTTTTTTACAAAGTCATCTGTCTATACAGTTTTCTTAGAGTGAAGGAAGAATTATGAAGAAAATCAATGCAAGAGATTGCATCGAGTACAATTTAAATGAGACAACTGAAAAATTGCAGTTTCAAAATGTATATGTAGGCTTCATAAACTTACTTTATAGTCCTCTTCTTTTCTTTTTAAAATATTTTTCCCCTTCCTTTTAATGTAGTAACATTGAGCAGTTTTGCTGTTATTTCAAAGAACTGCCTGCTGTGGAGTTAAGGAATGGGAAAACAGCAGGAAGACGAACATACCACACCAGGAGCCAAGGGGACAACAATGTGTGAGTTATAAGAATATGTCCTTTCTGGCTTTGAGTTACAAAACAAATGACTCTCACTGGTGATTTCCATTAGAGGTGAACTAAGAGGCACATACATTTAAAAAAATTCTAAAATTGTGTTTAAGTATCTAGCTGGCAGTCTTAATAATTGTTGGAATTCGTTTATTTGTCTTTACAGGAGGGATGAATTTAGCATTCTACTTACTGACTGCAGATTTGGGCATTCTAGAATTGGCATCTAGATATGAAATTAAGTTCTAGGTATAGATGACTGTGAATCTCACTAGTCCACGTGAACTGATTTGTCTGACAGTGTTAGATAAACCTGTCTTGGATACTGAAATCAAATTAGTTGTGGGGCAATAAAGTCAATTTTTGGTTGATATGGAGACGGGGAGAAATGGACAAGTGCTCATTAAGAACCAATCCTGTATCCCCATGGTGTAGACCTGCCTTATTTGGGGTTCAGAAGATCTATCATTATGACAGTTGTAGGGGGCACATGTTTTATATCTTTACAGCTCTTTTTCAGGACTGTGACTCATACTCCTTACATATTTAAGGTTTTCTCTGTCTGCCCTTTCCACTTTCACACGCTCCCATTCTCATTCTGAAGGGCCATCTTATGATCTGACACTGTCCTGCCTTGGTGGCTGAGGACAGTAGGACTGAACATGTCAGAATAGTGGGCAATACGGCCAGAGTCACAGTGCGGGGAAACCGGAAAGCCAGGGGTGGGGCAGGCTGGAGTGATGTCACTACAAGTGGTGTTTGAAGGGAGTTTCCTTCATAGCAGAATCTAGGATGAGCTGGAAAGTGCCTGCATTCAGGGAGGCTTGGCACTTCATAGTAATCAGGTCAGAGGGGACAGCAGTGAAACAGTGGAAAAAATACATGTTTGTGAGTTAAGAAGAGAATTAGTAATACTTGATTCATTTGTGTCATGGAGGGTTGAGTTACAGACTGCAGAAATTGCCTGTGGCTGATTTAGGCAGAAAAGGAGTTTACTGAGGGGCTATTGGTGAGCTAATCGTTACTGGGTGACTGAAAAATCAGGTCTGCAGTCCAAGGCAGCAGTGCTGCAGTCACTGTTACTCCACAGAACTGTCCTTTAAGGCTGCCACCGCCTCTGGTGCCCAGCGCGACAGCAGAGTTCCTGTTGCCAGCGCTGCTGGAGACGGGTGCTGGCGGATGCAGCCTTACTGCTGCCCTGTTCTCTGGATGGTGCTCTTTGCCACCACTGCCACTAGCGAGGATTTGGTGCCACTCTTCTTTGTGTTGCTAACTCCTGCTTCAGATGGGCAGCGCCCAGGCCATGTACCTGGGCTCTGACTGCAAGGGAGCCTGAGAAGGTGGGTGTCTGGCTGTTTTAGCTTCAGCAGTGAGAGGCAGACTCTTAAAGCGAGGATTTTCCAACATAGGAAGATGGTTCAAGTACTAGGAGTCAAAAATATGATTTGTATCCCAAGGTCCTATGTGATAATGAGGGTTGAGAAAGAAGATATTGAGATTCTCTGAGATATCAATCAAGTATCAAAAAATATGCTTATATTGACAGCTGTGGTAGTTGAAGTTGAGCTGGATTAGTTTAGCCACAGGCATAGAAAACCAAAATTAAGTGACTTAAACATCCATGGTTTGTTTCCTCACATAAAAGTCAGAGGCTGTCTAGGGTGGTTTCACAGAGTCCTCGGGGCTCCTCCTGGCTTTCTGTTCCACCAACCCCTGGAGGCCCCATCCATCCACATAGTCCAGCACAGTGCTGGCGCTCCCCAAATCCACCTTCATTCCATCTAGCAGGAATAAGGAAGGGATTGATGTAGGAATACTTTTTAAGACATTTCCCAGAATTTGGACACGCAGTTTTTTATTGTAAGCATTTATATGTCCAGCAAAATAAAAAAAGAGAGTTCGATTCCTATGCAAGAAGAGTGTGGATATTGGGTGATGGGAGGGGTGTACAGAGAGCAGTAGGTGCTGGAGCAGGTCAGTGCACATAGAGGTGAAAGTGACAACAAGACCGCCAGCGGAAAATTCCTGCTGGAAACTGGAGAAGATTGAATAAAAACGGTCGTGAGGAAATCTGACATTTGGAGTTGAGAGTCATGGGTGGAGAGCTGAGTGGTGAAGGTTTGTGACACAGGCTGGAGTCTGGGGGTGCTAGTGAGTGGCAAGAAGGAAAAGGCAGGACGGGGAGAAAGAGAGCCTATTTGCTTGTTTTGCGTTTTAAAAATGTGCATTCTTAGCTGGGTGTGGCGGCTCACACTTGTAATCCTAGCTGCTTTGGGAGGCCAAGGCAGGCAGATCATGAGGTCAGGAGTTTGAGACCAGCCTGGCCAGCATGATGAAACCACGTCTCTACTAAAAATACAAAAAATTAGCCAGGTATGGTGGTGCGTGCCTGTGGTACTAGCTACTTGGGAGGCTGAGGCAGAATTGCTTGAACCTGGCAGGCAGAGGTTGCAGTGAGCTGAGATAGTGATACTGCAATCCAGCCTGGGCAACAGAGCGAGACACCGTCTCAAAAAAAAAAATGTACTTTCTTAATAATTTGGCCTATAACCCACCCAGTGCTGTATTGTTTGCTTGTGTGTTCTCAGTGTACAAATATGGTGGTGCTTTGGCACACTTGGAGTTAACTATATGGTTACAAATTAGCTCTGTTGGAATTACTGGTACTTATATGGGTTTTTGAGATGCTCTTACTTATCGGTCAGACTTTCTTCAGAGACCAAATCCTTTAAGTGTTCATTTTGTATGTATTATGCATTTTAGCTGAGCGGACGCTGTGTTGAAATAGTAGCCTCTCACTAATTCTGAGGCCATTGTCCATTCCTCTTTTCCAGGTCTTTGGTAGAAGAGTTTAGAAAGACACTCTGTGCTTTATGGCAAGGCAGCCAGACTGCATTTAGCCCAGAGTCCTTATTTTATGTTGTTTGGAAGATTATGCCAAACTTTAGGTAAGTATTATTTAAAGAAAGATATTTTAAAGCATTCGTATTAGTCTTTATACTGATTATGAAATAATTTCTAATGAAGTGGTTGTATTCTAAGTATTCTAAATACTTCAGACTGGTTTGGCAGGGCAGCCAGACTGCATTTAGCCCAGAGTCCAGTGTTTTTTCTTTTTAAGAAGAAGAGCAGAAATTGAATACATCTGACTAAACAAATGTGTTTATTTAAATAATAGACAATAGAAATGTCTTTAACAAGAGGTAGGGTATTTTGTTGTAACCAACATAAAGCCCTTATACATAACTTATGCACAGTAGGAAAACATACTGGACAAACTTTCCTTAATTTTTTCACAACTTTCATTACCATCACACACTGTCTTGTTATTCCAGCTAAAAAAATTAATATGATTGGTAGAAGTTCATGGTATTATATGAGCTTTTCGGAGCTGACTTTGGAAGCTCTGGAAAGGCTGTCATCAAGGGCCTGGGACGCCTTCTCCAGAAGGCAGCCGTGCCACACCCTGGTATGGCCAGAGAGCTACTGTGGTGCCTGTGCTTTCTGTCTCACCTTGCTTGAGCAAAAAACACCTTGTGCTGTCAGAGGAGTCCTGCCGCTTCTCGTAGGTCTGACATCCCTGTAGGGATTCAGGTGATAGCAGCTTTGGGGCACTGCAGGTGTTTGACAGCAGCCTTGGCTACCTTCTGCCGATTTTACCCTTCTGAAGCAAGTCATGGTTCTTACTGGTTAAGATTTGGTACCTAATGTACATCCCATCTCCTTTTTTAAAAAAACATCATGCTGTATTAAACTTAGCGATCTACGTTGTCCTGTGGCCTAAAAAGATATATTGTTAATATAGAGAAATATTAAAAAGGTAATTAACTTCAAAGGACTTTAAATTGTTGCCTTGCTAAAAAGTGTAGCCTTGAGGATATGACATGAGTAACTTGTGTTAACCCTAGTCTTTGTTTTGAGAGAAACTTCTGGCCGGGTGCAGTGGCTCATGCCTGTAATCCTAGCACTTTGGGAGGCTGAGGTGGGTGGATCATGAGGTCGAGATCGAGACCATCCTGGCCAACATGGTGAAACTCTGTCTCTATTAAAAAAATACAAAAGTTAGCTGGGCGTGGTGGCATGTGCCTGTAATCCCAGCTACTTGGGAGGCTGAGGCAGGAGAATTGCTAGAACCCGAGAGATGGAGGTTGTAGTGAGCTGAGATCATGCCACTGCACTCCAGCCTGGTGACAGAGTGAGACTCCGTCTCAAAAAAAACAAAAAAAAAAAGAAACTTCTTTTATATATCACACTATTTAAATCTCCTTTTATGTATCATAGTATTTAAATCTCCTCTCAGGAAAGATGTAAGAATTTGAGAATGTCTTGGCTAAGTCGGAAAGGTAGGGATGACAGTTAAGTTACCACTAGTCAGGTCTAGACCTAATTAAAAAAATATCTAACATCATCACCTAGTTAGACGCTTGATAGAGATTTAGTCTTTGTGTTTTATTATATAATAATAGTTTCCATTTATTGAATGCTTACTGTGTGCTAAACACTGGGTATTTTACATCTGGTTTTCATTAAAAAACAAGCAACAACAAAATTCCAGCCAGGGTAGGAAATGTTACCCCCATTTTAGAGGAGACAAAACTGAGACAGAGAGGAGAAGCAACTTGTTTAAGCTTATACATCTAGAAGGGGTAACGATCGAAATTAGAGTCCAGGCGTTTGAGTAGTTGGTTAATAGATGTGTTGACAAGTGATTTGCCCACGTACCTTAAACAAGATGATTAGTATACAATGGCTTTCTCACATCTTTTTATTGTTGTATCATAATTTGTGTCCAAGTCTCCTCCCAGCGGCTTTATGGACTGTTTCTAGCCTTTGCTGTTCTAAACAGTGCCGCAGTGGGTAGTCGTTTACATGTATGTGCAGGTATCTAAGAGAGGAAGTGCTGGGCTCAAGGATATGTGCTTCTGTAATTGTGATAGTCTTTTCTGCTAGCCTTTGTCACTCCTTGCTTTTCTTAACTCTGTCTTGTTGCTTTGCTGTCTATGTATGTCAGGTGCTTCTGCCCACAGGATTTGCCTAGTGGTCCCTATTTCTTTCTTTAGGATCCTGGTTAAAGCTAACACTCTTCGGGAAAGTATCTTGATGATTCAAATCAGGTTTTTCTGTACAACCTGATTTAATATATTTGTCTTGACTTCCCAAGATGGAACTTTATTTTTTTAAAATCAGTTCTTGTGATAATTCATGTTTTAAAATGATGGGTAAATAAATTATTGAAACATAATTCTTGTATTTGCTAGCTCTTCTCAGGTTTATAGACAAGATACAGGATTTTTGTAGACAACAAATAGAGCTTTGTGTGTGATGCTTTTTTTTTCTCTCTTTTTTTTTTTTTTTTTTTTTTTTTGAGATGGAGTCTCACTCTGTATCCCAGACTAGAGTGCAGTGGCGTGATCTTGCCTCACTGCAACCCTCTGCCTCCTGGGTTCAAGCAGTTCTCCCGCCTCAGCCTTCCAAGTAACTGGGACTTCAGGCGTGCATCACCATGCCTGGCTAATTTTTTTGTATTTTTAGTAGAGATGGGGTTTCACTATGTTGGCCAGGGGTTTCACTATGTCAAGCTCCTGACCTCATGATCTGCCCGCCTCAGCCTCCCAAAGTGCTGGGATTACAGGCATGAGCTGCCTCGCCTGGCCGTGTATGATGCTTTAAGTTTAATTTAACAGTAGTCTTTTTGGGATATTTATTATAAGATTTTAAAATACTGTGCTATTGATATTTTATATTTAAACAACCATTTTCATGTAGCCAAGAATTTTTACTGTTGTATTTGTGTGCTTATAAACACAAATTTCATTTTCGTGATTTTTGTTTTCTGGTGTTTCTGTTTTGAGGAAACTCAGTTATGATTGTTGCCAAATACTGAGTAGGAATAAATTTAACTTATTTTGGTTTTGCAGATATTTTCGCCAAAACGACTTTAGAATTCTTTTATCAATGTCAAGGATATTTTAAATATGAGCAGAACCTAAAATTCTAATGTATCTTAGGTATTTTAAATTATACATGTGTAGATCTCTTTCTGCATACAATACATACAGATTATATACTGGCACTGCCAAAACACAGAAATAGTAATCCACAGGCATGTCACAGTTAAGCGTGTGGCGGCATCACAAGAGTTCTTGTATGTCTCTGTATTCTGGGATGTTAATTTCATTATTTGGAACATCTGCTTTTCACACTCAAGCAGGCGCAAAGTAACTTTTTTTTTTCTTTTTGAGACGGAGTTTCGCTCTTGTTACCCAGGCTGGAGTGCAATGGCGTGATCTCGGCTCACCGCAACCTCCGCCTCCTGGGTTCAGGCAATTCTCCTGCCTCAGCCTCCTGAGTAGCTGGGATTACAGGCACGTGCCACCATGCCCAGCTAATTTTTTGTAGGACGGGGTTTCACCATGTTGACCAGGATGGTCTCGATCTCTTGACCTCGTGATCTACCCGCCTCGGTCTCCCAAAGTGCTGGGATTACAGGCGTGAGCCACTGTGCCCGGCCCGCAAAGTAACATTTTATTTGATCATTTCTTATTGGCATATTTAAGATTTATGGAAATTTGTTTGTACTTATTGTGCCAAAACCTTGTGAACAGACAGTTGCCATGTGTTGCTGTACCCTGTGCTTCAGTGGTGTTCAGAATGGATGGTTCAAGACCTTCTAGGCTTTCTGTGTTTGCAGTGTGCTCTCCCTCAGTGATTTCTCACAGCATCCTCCTGACACGTTTAGGAGAAAGGGGTAATCTTTATCTGAGGTCACAAATGAGAGAAGGAACAGTGTTAAAATTGGAGCCACAGTTATTTGCTTGCTTTTTTTTTCTCCTGTACTTCTAGTCTGTCACAGGGACACTAGTTGGTTCTTCATAAATCCGTTCCCTCACTAATTCTCAAACAGCTGTTTGACATTGCTGAAATATGTATACAAAATATAAATGCAGCACCCAAATATGAAGAGTGTTTTTTAACATGAGTATAAAACAAAAGAACCTGAAGTTGACTACAGAGTAAATTCTGAAGCCCAGATTGTACAATTGGGAAATGATTGATAATTGAAGTTTGTTGAATTTAACATATTAAATATTTATTTAGTAAGGCTTTCAGGTAAGTCAATGAAATGATACATTTAAATGTTTAAAAAGAGAATTGCAGATGTCTCTTTAGTCAGAATTAGAAAAAGTTCCAGTCTTTGAAGCAGCACGGTCTGTTCTCTGGTAAATTTCACAAGTTGAAATGGACTCATAACTTACCTTTATAGAATAGCTGAGTGTTCTGTGATCTCATGTAGTTTAAAGAAAATGTGTTTGTAATGGCAGAGGAAACACTAGAAAATAATGTATTTTGATGTAAGAGAATCATGGTATGGTTAGACACATACATTAATGTACATGAGGCACATTGTTTTTTAAAATTGGATGGATTTGTATTCACTTGATGAAAATGCAAATTGGTATAGCTGTAAGGTGCTGGTTTTCATGACACATTTTAGGAAAATGATGACTTAGATATTAGGTTATTTTGGGGAGAGAATGAAGTTTTTTGTAAGTGATAGAATTTCAGATATTATAACCTAAATAACTAATCTTACCTTTGAGTAATGAAAACAATGGATATTTTATTAATAAGTTTAAGACATCTCCTTAGATATATAAAGGAACTATCAACTTTTAATGCTTTTGCCTGAATTTTAACATTTTTATTCGTGAGCCTTAGAAGAAATACTTGAACTTATATATTGGTATTTAATTGCCAGATAGTTTAGAAAAAGCTATAGTAAAATGCTGAAGTAACTTCTGACTTTAAGTTCCAAAGTTCCATTGATTAGGGAGATTGTTTTCATAATTTATAAGAAAAGCGGAAAATATATATTGACAGAAACTCTGGTTGGAAGAAGTTTTGTTTAAGGAACCATTGCCCGGAAGAGTAATGGAAGTTTTGAATCTAAGACCAGACCAGAAAAACTGAATGATTTAGATTAATTCAAGAGAACCTTCCATGCTGGCAAAATATAGACAGAAGTCTTTTTTATTATAGTTTTATAGGAATACTTTATATAATATTGCTTTATTTTATCCAAGTAACTTCCCAGACCTTCTACCTGTACCAGTGTCATTTTGTCTGCCTTCATTCCTGTTCACTGTCATTAATCTATATTAGTATAAGAATTTCAGGGAGTTTCCTGTCTGATTATACTGTAAGAAGTATCCTAAGAATATGTTGTTACATAAACTCAAATTTTAGGATAGAGCATAACTGTATATGAGCCAATGCATTTTAAAAAAGTATTTATTTAAAAGATGTCTTAAGTCAGAGACTAGGATGCAGGTAGAGAAGTTTAGACAGCTTTAACTCTTTTGGTAAAGCTTTTCTTCCTTTCAGCCAGTGTTTAAAAATTAGTATCTTTCAATCTAAGGAGTTATTAATAATTTTAAATTCCTTCTTCCTTATAGTAGTGGTTCACACCTGGTTTTCTGGTGAGGGTAAGAGGTGAACTATGACATTGGAGCATCTTCTCGAGAGGTTATATACACAGGAAGAAGAGCCAGAGTCCACCAGGAAACACAGGTGTCCCATCTCTGTTACTCCCTTGCTGTAGGACTTTGGGCAAGTCACTTATCAGCCCCCCGTTTCCTCACCTCTGAAGTGAAGAGATCATTGCAAGTCCAATTAGCTCTATTATTTTTTGGTTTCCATACCTACCTTTAAGCAGTAGAATTCATTATTGAAGAGAGAAATTCTGTCATTTGTGGAGGTTGTGGGCGTGAAGGAGAGGAATCCTGGCTGTGCTCGTGAGCACAGCGCTGCCATCCTTTCCCACGCCTCGGCCTCTTGCTGGTGTGGCTCCACACACAGCCTTCCCCTGGCCCTTACAAATGACTGTTTCTGTTTGCTTTAGGGGCTATCAGCAGCAGGATGCCCATGAATTCATGCGCTACCTTTTGGACCATCTACACTTGGAACTCCAGGGCGGCTTCAATGGCGTTTCCCGCTCCGCAATTCTGCAGGAGAATTCTACTCTGTCTGCAAGTAACAAGTGTTGCATGTAAGATTTAGTTTCCTTCTGTTTTTTAGGAGTGCCTCAGACATTTCTGTAGGTGTTAACTATGTGTTAGATTTATAATGGAAGGTGGAGGGGTTTCTTGGACATTGCTGGAACTTTCTTGCATTTAAACTTTGTGACCAAGTGAACTAGCACATACCTCTTGCTTGCAGACCAGAGGCATCTTGTATTTGCATCTGGATTTGGTTCTGACTGTGATTATTTGGTATAGATTATTTTAAATCTTGAAAAAATGTAGAAAATATTTGTACCATTTAGCATTTAAAAGATTTCTTCCAAATGTTCATATATCAAAATAATATTTGTTCACTAAAAACAAGAGCTTAAGACATTTTGAATGTGAACTTTCCCAAAGCTTCATTATGGACTTGAATTTTCCTAAAGTTTATCTGTTCTTTAATGAAATTGAGGCATTTATAAGTTCTCAGAAGTTTTTCTTGCCTTTCAACGTAAACAAAACAAAGCTTTTGGATTGCTTTCCCATGTATAGTAGCCCCAGAATATACACTGAGATCACAGCATTTATTTTGCTTGAAGAAGAGAAGATTTACTGTTATTTCAGCCTGGATTTTGGTCAACCATAGCTTTTTTTGTTCAGATTTTTGAAAAGTTTTGTCAGTATTGAGCTACATGGGAAAGCGATTTACAGGAAGACAAACTCCCCCCAAAAAGAAAGAGTAAAGTAACATATTGGTAGTATTGCCTGGCAGTCCATGAATCGGACGTAGTAGGACTACTACTTTTTAATGGCAAAGCAGGCTTATAGCTAAGCAAGCAGTGTTAGAAAAGGGCAGCCAGTGTTAATTGCCATAATTCGCAAAATGTTTTCCCTCTAGGTCCTAGTAGCTGTGATTCCAATTAGAATCCAATATAGAAAGGGAAGGACCTGTGACCTGGGAGAATTGTTCTTTCTGGTAGCACCAAATGGAAAAGCATTAAATGAAAAATTCTGTTTTGTGTTTTATCATGGCACATTCATCCACAAAGGATATTGAACTGGGCTCTATCATGGATAGGCTGTGTGAGGTGAGAGAGGGTGTATGTCTCTATGATTTTACATGAAGCCTGGGGCACTCGTGGAATCACACTGTGTAATACTCACAGAATGTTCTTTTAGTGCCTCATGAATTTTCAGTATTAAGCTATCCCTTTTCATGAAACTTTAAAGATTAGGAATTGCAAGCTTCATTACTGAGTTAGGGACAGAAACCAAACATTTATTATCAAATATTAAAAGTTCAGATTTCCTTCTATTTCCTTCACTACGTTGGAGAAGGCATTTCAGGATCTAAGAATCATTGCTACAACTAGAAAAAGGTCTCTTGCACTGTGTCTTTGTTGACTTGTGCACACGCACACCTACTCCTACTAAAGGTGAAGGCGAGGGAGGTGTATGGAAGAAATAAGTGGCAGATATGTTTTTTTTAGTACATTGACAATCATTAGTGTCCATTAAAGGACCCTAGCATCATAAGAGCCTGTCCAAGTATTCAGTATTTAAACAGTTGTGGTTATGATAAATGAAACTGATTTTGAATATTAAGTCATGGTATAGATGAAGCTTAATTTCAAACATGTCAGGCAGCTAAAAACTTGCTAAGTATTCATTTCTCGGAGGAAGTGATTATAAGAAAGAACTACATTGAGTCTAAATGTACTTCTTAATGAACTAGTTACCATTTTAATGAAAGGCAACCTTGTATGTGAACATCAGCATGAAAGGGTCAGTTACAGTCCCTTCATTTTCAGCAGGTTTTTTTTTTTTTCTTGCCATGTAGTGACACAGATAATAAACCTAAACCTGAAATGGCTGCTAGGTCCTACAACTCCCAATGCTTCTTCCCCAATGATACTTAAAAAAAATTTTTCTTAAGCCAGTATGTCTTACAAACAATACTTTATTACTTACTACTTTAAAAATAATAATAAAGTTATAGCCTATTGTTTTTGGCAAAAAAGGAATCAAAAGTTTCAAATAGAATTGCTTGAGTAGGTTTTGCCTGCTTCACCATTGCAGTAGGTCTAACTTAGAGTGGTGGAGAAAATACAGTTCAGTGTTTTAGGAGTAACTGAAGTGACAGAAACCACCTTATATTGCTATTAGCAAAAAATAGCATGTATTGGCTCAAGTGACTTCATAAGTGCACAAGGGCTGATAGACAAGTGTTCATGTAATACTATTAATGACAGCAAATAATTGAAACTACCTCAATAGCCACTAATACTACATTAGTTAAATTAAGAGAAGGAGCTATGTTGGAGCAGATATACAAACCAGACCAGCTGTATGACCTTGGGCCAACTTAACCTCAGTGTCCTCATCTACAACTTGGGGCGTACAGTACCTACCTTATAGATGTGTTGTGAGGATTGACTGAACAGATGGAAAGAATGTGCTTGGAATGGAGCCTGTGTGTAGTAAGTGCTGTTATATCAGTGCTTGCCACTCCTGCTCTCACTGGTTCTTGCTTCCACTGTATGTCCATAGTGTGACATGCCACGCAGCTGTCAAGAAGAATGAGGTACCTGTTTAAGGTATACACTTAGGGAAAAACATAAAAGCAAGAAGCAGGTGTAATCTGACTTCATAGTGGCAGACATTTCAAATGCTTTATTTTTGGTAAGTGCTCTTCTAAAAGCACTTCACATACATAACCTTCATCTTCACACTGGGCCTCTGCGGTGGGTACTCTTCCTGTATTCCTGTTTTATATTTGATGGAGCAGAGGCAGAAAAAGTTTAGGTAACATTACAGCAAGAGGTGTTTTTAGTTTGTTCTTAAAACAGTGTATCTTTCATCTCCATAAGGAAATTATTTGCAGTATTGAGCTTTTTAAAAAGTGTTTTTGACAGTAACATCCAGCACTTTGAATTGTGAAGTTCTACATCCAGCAGTAATTACCAAATTGGTATTAAATTCCTTTACTTCTTTTTCCCCAAATCTGAGAGATGGCTGTCTAAAAACTCAGACCAAGGATGTTTAAAGTCAGTTAATTGTGAGAGTTCCCTGTAATATGAGGGGTCTTGCAAAGGTTCCAGTACAAGGTAGTTCCTTCCTTTTGGGACCTATCTTGGGGAGAGAATGGAAGGCGTCATGTTGCCCTGTGTGGAGTCACGCATGTGATCTGTGTTACGATAGCAAATGGCCAGTGTTCGTTGCTCTTGGGGAGAGTAGTGGGATTGGATGATAGCATTGGAGGAGGCCAGTGGCTTAAACCCTTTATTTAGTATGTGTCTATATTTTGAAATTTTATTATTTTTAAACTTAGAAATAAGTGATTTAAATATTGCTTCAAAGGGAGCAGTCTGTAGGGGCTTTAATAAATATTTCAGTTTTTTAAATGTCAAAGAGATGGCTTCTTACTGAGATATTCTCCTATGTGGTGCTTTTGTTTAGAAATGGAGCATCTACTGTTGTCACGGCTATATTCGGAGGCATTCTCCAAAATGAGGTTAACTGCCTCATATGTGGGACAGAATCTAGAAAGTTTGATCCATTCCTAGGTAAGACATATGTGGCATGTGGATACATAATATTTTATTAAAATAATAATATTAATGTTTCCTTCAAAAAGTGTAAAGAGAAATATAGAAATGCATGTTTATGAAATTATTTTTGAGTAGATATATGCCTTTAACAGTGTTTACTTATCTCCTTTTAAGACCTTTCATTAGATATTCCAAGTCAGTTCAGAAGTAAACGCTCTAAGAATCAAGAAAATGGACCAGTTTGTTCATTACGAGGTAAAGATATTTGAATGTTCTAAAATTTTTTTTCTTCAAATAGTGGAATAGATTGATAAACTTCATCTATATGTGCTTTGTGGTTAATATCTTTAATGAATCTGTGTTGTAACTTAAGAAAAGTGAAACCTGAATGTCTTTTCTCTACCCCCCCAAAAAAACTGCACTGTCCAATATGATAACCACGAGTCATGTAGCTATTAAAGTTTAAATTAAAATTCTGTTGCTTAATCACACTTGAACCACATGTGCCCAGAAACCACATGTGGCTAGTATGGCACTCCTTTATTAGACAGCACTACTCTAGAATCAGATTATCCTGGGAGAATCCAACTTTCTGTTGGAGAAGGGCTAGGCTTCTCTGTGTCACTGGTGTTGTGTGTAATGTGAGGCATTTGGCTTGTTAGAAGCAGCTGAGGTCTCAGATGCTTGTAGTACTGTTCTCAGGTAGTTTCTAGAAATCTGTCAGACAATGCATGGGATGACTAGACTATACTCCAGTAAGGACCTGGAGCAGCACTGCATGTGAAACATTTTGCTATGCTGTCAGTTTGTTCCTTACCTACACAACCAGTGTTGATTGTCTCCTTGAATAAGAATGTAGAAGAAATTTAAGAAAGGCCCATTCACTCCATTTCTCTGCAAAATATATGGCTATAGTATGTTTCTCCAAAACTGTTTTTGGCCTATTTGAGATTAGGAAAATATCACAGTATGCTTGATATTGTCAAATGTCACAACATTTTCTCTTTATATCTAGGGCATGTGAGTACATGCTAACTTAATCATGAAACAAATATCTGATTATTTACAGTGGAAGTCAGTGAAAATTAAAGGAATTAGTCTTAAACCTATCATTTTATAAACTCTTCAGTAAGAACTGTAATTATGACATTAGTTTAAAAACTATGGTTACTATAAATACATGGGTATATATCTAAACAATACTTAAAAAATTTTTTTTGAGACGGAGTTTTGCCCTGTTGCCCAGGCTGGAGGGTGATGCAATCTTAACTCACTGCAACCTCTGTCTCCCAGGTTCAAGCAGTTCTCCTGCCTCAGCCTGCCGAGTAGCTGGGACTACAGGCACATGCCACCACACCTGGCTAATTTTTATATTTTTAGTAGAGATGGGGTTTTTCCATGTTGGCCAGGATGGTCTCAAACTCCTGACCTTAAGGGATCTGCCCTCTTTGGCCTCTTAAAGTGCTGGGTTTACAGGTATGAGCCATTGCATCTGGCCTGAACAGTACTTTCTATTTTTTCTTTTTTCTTTTTTTTTTTTTTTGATACAGAGTCTTGTTTTGTCGCCAGGCACCAGGCTGGAGTGCAGTGGCATGATCTCGGCTCACTGTAGCCTCCGCCTCCTGGGTTCAAGCAATTCTGCCTCAGCCTCCCGAGTAGCTGGGACCACAGGCATGCGCCACCACACCCAGCTAATTTTTGTATTTTTTAGTAGAGACAGGGTTTCACCACGGTCTCCATCTCTTGACCGTGTGATCTGCCCACCTTGGCCTCTCAAAGTGCTGGGATTACACTGAACAGTACTTTCTGATGTTTAACAAAACTCAGTAAATCTAGATGACCTTTGGCTAGAAGACTCAGAGACACTAGTTTGTTTAGGCTTCCTTCCTTCCTTCCTGTTTCCTTCATTTCCTTCCTTGTTTCCGTCATTCTGAGTTGGTTATATATGTGGTTCTTACTGACTTTCATAACATTTTAGTTACTACTTACCCCAGAATACTTGAATACCAAGCAGAGTCTCACTTCCTGAGCTCATCCAGGAGGAAAGTGCATGACACAGTATAGATGGCTGATTGTTCCCCAAACAAGAAAAGTGGCATGTGGCATCTGCCTTGCATCCCAGGGAGTATTTTTCTTTACACCGAATCCTTGAAATCTGATGTGATTGGTATTAGCTTCAGGGAGCCCAAACCATCCAAAGTAGTTTAGGGTTTGGCCGGAAAGATGTTTCCTGTATTCTCAGTTGGCTTTACTTTGAATCCTGAGGCTTGATTTTTATTTAAGAGAGCTTACTGCTGGCTTTAAAAAGTCGATGACAGGGTCTGGTACCTTCTCATTGTGTTTTTGTTGACCACTCTTATCAATTAAGGGCACATCTCTTTCTTGGACATCCAGAATGTCATACATCTTTCTCTATTTACTGGAGATGGAGACTTGTGATTACCTAGTAAGTCTTCACATGCTTTGAGTCCACTTGGCAAGAACTACTTGTATACTTTTTGGATTTGTAATTGTTAAGCTTAGTTTTCCTTTAAAAAGGAAAAAAGAGCCATCTTAAATAACTTTTGAAGTTATTTAACGAAAAATATGCATATTACAAAAGGGTAAAATAACCCCAGTTATAAAACCTGACAAAGATACCAAGGAAAAGAAAATACAGCTTGATCTCGCTTGTATTATAGGTCGAAGAATCCTAAGTAAAGTATTAGCAAATACAACTCAGTAGTATACTAAAACAATAATATACAGAGATCAAATAGGACTGATTTAAAACTAGAAATATAATTAGGGGGAAACAAATCAAAATGCCCTAATAGGTCAAATGCCCAGGCACAGTGGCTTATGTATATAATCCCGGCATTTGGAAAGCTAAGGTGGGACCACTGCCTGAGCCCAAGAGTTTGAGACCGGCCTGGACAACATAATGAGAACCTGTCTGTACAAAATAATAATAAGAAAATTAGCTGCGCATGTTGGTATATGCCTATAAGTCCACCTTCTTGAAAGGCTGAGGCAAGGAGGATCACTGGAGCCCAGGAGTTGGGGGCTGCATTAGTTGGCACTACTCCTATACTCTAGGCCTAGGTGAGAGAGTGAGACCCTGTCTCAAAAAAAAAAAAAAAAAAAAAAAAAAAAGAAAAGGTCCAAATAGATACTGATAAAATCCCAAATTTAGTACTGATTAAAAGGAAAAGAAAAGCATGGGTGTGGTGCCTCTCGCCTGTAATCCCAGCACTTTGGGAGACCAAGGCGGGCAAATCAGATCACTTGAGGCCAGGAGTTTGAGACCAGCCCTGGCCAACAATACAAAAATTAGCCAGGTATGGTGGCGGGCACCTGTAGTCCCAGTTCCTTGGGAGGCAGGTGAGTCGCTTAAACCAGGGATGCAGAGGTTCCAGTGAGCTGAGATTGTGCTACTGCACTCTAGCCTGGACAACGCAGTGAGACTGTCTCAAAAACAAAAAGCGAAGAAAAAACTTTTATTAGGAATAGAAATGTTAACTCGATGACAAGTATTCGTTAAAAGCTATCAGTGATCATCATAGTTAATGGCGAAGCACTAATGATTTTCCTCTAAGGCCGGGAATAAGCCAGGAGGCCTACTGACAATATTGCTCAAACATCTGGAAGAGCAAGGTAATAGATGAGGAAAAGAAATAAGAATAAATCATGGAAGAATGGCCAAAATATTAACATTTGCAGATAGATTAATTATATACCTAGAACATTTTAGGAAAATCATTTGGAAAATTATGAGAAATATTAACAACTGTTGTCATGGAGAGTGAGACTGGGAAGGAGGACACCTGCTTTTCTAGAAGCCCTCAATTATTAAAAATCAAACACAAATAGTACTTTCATAAATATATTCTAAATATAAAGCTAAAACGTATAGGCAAAAAACCAACTGGTTTTCTATACATAGCAAAATATTCTATTCATAGTAACAAAACTCAAAAGCACTTAACAAATTTAATAAGGAATATGTAATACTTTAATAAAACTTTATAAAAGGACAGATAAAGCCTGAATAAAAAGAGCCACATCTTATTCTTGGATAGGAAGACCCAATATGGTACAAATGTCCGTTTTCTCCCAAATTACTTCCTACATTTATTGTAATTCATTCAAAAATTCCTCTGTAAGCAGAAATTCTCAAGAGGAGCTAAAGAAGTTTTGAAAATGAAAGTAAGGTAGAAAAAAGCAATGGGATAGGAAGTGTCCTAGAACTACTAATATAGAGCAGGTGCTACTGTAAAATGTTTATGGAAATCTATCATGTGCCAAAGGAAAAATGTCAAATCAGTGGGAAGAATAAGAAATTAGGTAATAAATGGTATTAGTGTAAGTAATAATTAATTTGGAAAACCTTAATTTTCTTGCTACCCTTATATCCTTTCCCTGATTAATTTGAGGTTTCAGGATTTAAATATGAAACATAAAACCACAGGACACTATAGGAAAGCATCTTTATGATCTTGTCATAGGGGAGATCTTTCTAAGCCAGAATCTGTAATGGGAAACATTTTATAAATTTACATAATGGTAAAAGACCATAATGTAGAAAAGAGATGATAAACTTGAGACAGCTATTTGGATATATATGAAAAAGGCGACTTGGGCAGAGTATATGAATAAGAAAAAGAAATGATCATTATAACATCTAAAAAATATTAATCCTCTATATTCAAGAAAATATAAGTAAAGCAAGATTGGTACAAAGAAAAAAAAGAAACAAAGGAAAAAAAGATTGGTGAAAATGATAAAGATGGATGTCAGTGGAAGAGGACCCTCATAATGGTGTTTTAAGTATAAACTGGTACAGTTGTTTTTGAGGGTAATGATCACCGTTTTTAATAGGCATTTCCTTAGACATACTAATTTCACTTGCAAATGTGGACAATATGTGTAAAAGATTTTAATTGAAGCACTCTTGGTTAATGAAAAAAAAAATCAAACAATTTAAATGTCTGCCAATAGGGCACTGGTTTAACAAACTGTGTTATGTAGCAATTAAGAAACATAAAGTTGACCAATAACTGTGCCATAGAAACAAAGCTACAAAATATTGTGTAGTAAAAACTGTCCATGGAAGTATGTGTGTAGAATAATTCCATCTGTGTACGATAAACATTCATATGAGTGTTAATTTTTTTTTTTTTTTTTTTTTTGAGACAGTTTTGCTGTGTTACCAAGCTGGAGTGCAGTGGCGCTATCTCGGTTCATGGCAACCTCCCCCTCCCAGGTTCAAGTGATTCCCTGCGTCAGCCTCCCTAGTAGCTGGGATTACAGGCGCAGGCCACCATGCCCAGCTAATTTTTTGTATTTTGGTAGAGATGGGGTTTCACCTTGTTGGCCAGGATGGTCTCGATCTCCTGACCTTATGATCTGCCTGCCTCAGCCTTCCAAAGTGCTGAGATTACAGGTGTGAGCCACTGCACCCGGCCCGGGTGTTAAAATTCTTAAACACCGTACACTGTGCTTTTCACAGTGATTATCTCAGGGAAGTGGGATTCAGGAGGAAATCGAACTGTGAGTTATTTTTTCATTTGTTTTAACCTATGTGTATCACTTTTATAATACCTATTTGGGGGAGAGTGGACTTTTGTTCCCAGTAACTCTTATTCTACCTTATATGAATTTGTCTATTCTAGGCACCTCATGTAAGTGGAACCATGCTATATTTATCCTTTTGTGATTGGCTTGGCTTAGCCTAATATTTTCAAGGGTCATCCATATTGCAGTATGTATCAGTAAGTTATTAGTAAGCTTTTTGTATGTATTAGTAAGCTTTGTGAAGCTTAATATTCTCTTGTATGTATATACTACATTCTATTTATCCATTCATCTGTTGACAGTTGGGTTGTTCCCACCTTTTGGCTATTGTAAATATGCTGCTATGAACTTAGGGGTACAAGTATCTGACTTCCTGCTTCTGGTTCTTTTGGTTATATACCTAGGAGTGGAATCGCTGCATCATAATTCCGTTTAACTTTTTGAGGTACTGCCAAACTTTTCCACAGTGGCTGTACCATTTTGCATTCCCACCAGCAATGTACAACGGTTTTAATTTCTCTACTTTCTAACTAATACACGTTATTTTCTGCTTTTGTTTTTGTCTTTTAAATAACAGCCATCCTATTAACAGTGAAGTAGTATCTCACTCTAGTTTTGATTTGCATTTCCCTAATAGTGATGTTGAGCATCTTTTCATGTGTTTATTGGTCATTTGTGCCTCTTTGGAGAAATGTCTGTTAAAGTCCTTTGCCCATTTTTGAATCAGTTTGTTGTTGTTGTTGACATTTAGGAGTTCTTCATATATTGTGGCCATTAATCCCTTATCCAGATACTGATTTGAAAATATTTTTCTCCCATTCTGTGGTTTCTCTTTATAGTGTCCCTCAACACACAATTTTTAAATTTTGATGTTCAGCTTATCTATTTTTTTTGTTCCCTGTGCTTTGGGTGTCACATCAAAATCATTGCCAAATCTAATGTCATCAAGCTTTTCCCCTATGTTTTCTTCTAAGAGTTTTTATAGTTTTAAGACTTATATTTAGATCTTTGATCTATTTTAGTTTTTGTATATGGTGTGAGGTAAGAGTCCAACATAATTCTTTTGCATGTTCATATCCGGCTTCCCCAGCACCATTTGTTGAAAAGATTGTCCTTTCCCCATTCAGTAGTCTCGCCATTCTCATCAAAAATCAGTTGACTATATATGTAAGAATTTATTTCATTGCGCTATATTGTCTGTCCTTATGCCAGTGCCACACTCTTTTGATTACTGTACCTTTGTAGTAAGTTTTAAAATCAGAAAGTGTGAGTCCTAGAACTTTGTTGTTCTTTTTCAAAATAGTTTTGGCTATTCAGGATTCCTTGAGATTCTGTGTGAATTTTAGGATAGGGTTTTCTATTTCTGCAAAATTTTCTATTGGGATTTTGATATGAATTGCACTGAATCTGTAGATTGCTTTGGGTAGTAATAATCATATGTTAACAATATCAGGTCTTTCAATCTGTGAATGCAGGGTGTTTTGAGGACTTTAAAAATTTCTTTCAGCAGTATTTTGTAGTTTTCAGGTATAAGTCTTTCGTCTCCTTAGTTAAATGTATTCCTAAGTATTTTCTTGTTTTTGACACTACTATAAATGGAATTGTCTTAATTTCCTTTTTGGAAATGCCTAACAATGAATACATTTAGTGTATAGAAATGCAGCTAATTTTTGTGTGATTTTATATCCTGTCTTTTCATTCTCTTGACAGTATCTTTTACAGAGCAAAAATTTTTAATTTTAATGAAGTCCTGCTTATAAATCCTTCTTTCATGGATTGTGCCTTTGGTGTTGTATCTAAAAAACCATTGGAAAGCCCAAGGTCATCTGGATTTTTTCATGTGTTATCTAAAAGTTTTATAGCTTTGATCCATTTTGTTAATTTTTGTGGAGGATATAAAGGTCTGTATGTAGATTTTACTTTTTATTTTTTGGCAGGTTAATGTCCAATTCTAGTACCATTTGTTGAAAAGACTATCCATCCCCTATTGTATTGTCTCTGCTCTTTTGTCAAAGCCAGTTGACTATATTTATGTGAGTCTATTTCCGGGTGCTGTATTCTGTTCCACTGATCTGTTTTCTTTCTTTCACCAGCACACTGTCTTGACTAATATAGCTTTGTAATAAGTCTTGGAGTAATAGTCTTCCAGTTTTGTTCTTCATTGTTGTATTTGCTATTCTATAATAAAACTTAATTTTGTCACTATCCACAAAATAATTTGCTGGTTTGAGATTGCACTGAATCTGTGGATCCAGTTGGGACATATTATTAATAGTGTCTTCCTATCCATGAACACAGGATGTCTTAAAGTCTTTTAAAATTTCTTTCAGCAACGTTTTATAGTTTTCAGGTACAGTCAATTTAACTTTTTAACTTTAGGGTTTTCTGCATGAGATCATGTGATCTGTCAACAGAGATAATTATACTTTTTCCTTTTCATTTTGGATGCTTTTTTCCTTGCCTAATTACTCTAGTTAAAACATAAAATACTATGTTGAACAGGAGTGGCAAAAGTGAGCATCCTTGTCTTCCTGATTTTAGAGGAAAAGCTTTCAGTCTTTCACCATTGAGTGTGATGTTCACTATGATTTTTATACATGGCCTTTGTCATGATGAAGTTCTCCTTTTTTCTAGTTTGAATGTTCAAATGATGATTTTAAATGTGGAAAATAGTGTTTTTTATACAATTTTTCCTTTCTTCATTTCTTATTTTCCCTATGACCCCCCTGTCCCTGCCTGATGAATGTCCCTTTGCTGATGAATGTGTCCATGACTTCAGCTTCAGAGCTTACAAGTAACATAGTGATTTGTCCGAAGGGATTCTTAGTGCCAGTCTGCCTGCCGTGTAGTCACTGCTCTTGGTAGCTAGAGACGTGGAACTTGGGAGGCCCCTGAGGACAGCATCACTCCATTTGCAAGTTTATGTGTAGTGTCTGAGACTTGCTTCAGGAAGTATAATGTCAAAATAATGTAATACATCCTTTCCCAGGAATTATTCTTGACATAAAATAGCAGGTTGGCAATGCAGTATATTTGTGGGAAATTGAGGAAATAATGGTAACTGTCCAGTGGAAGTTAAAGGTTCAAAGAAAGAAGTGAGAATTGAGTTGCAGGGAGGCAGTAGGATGTGCCTTCTAGGTACTGGGCTCAGGCAACAAAGGCATATTCAAGACTGTCTAGGCCCCTGATACACAGGGCCTGTCTGTCTAGTCCTCTGTCACACTTTGCCTCCAGTTTCCCTGATGGGATGTCTGCTACTGTCACGGACAGAAAGGCTGTGGCCTGGAAACTTGTCTTTGTACTCGAGTGCTTTTCCATACACAGCTAGGTTTCTGCTTGCTACCCAACTTTAATAAATATATTTTTTAAAGATACATACCTGGTCTATAAAGACAAATGATTAACATAAGAGTCAGGAAAACAGCTACTTCTGGGCAGAGGAAGGGGAATGATCTTTGGTAAGAAGCACACGGCCACACAGGTTGCCCACTGCACAACTCTAGGAGATGCCATGCTGTGCAGAGTCCATAGGCATTCATATTTTTTTCTACAGAGTAACGTACATTTTATATAGATTTATGAATATCTGATTGCATCAGGAATTGGCAAACTGTCTCAAAAGGACCAGAGAATAAATACAGTAAGTCATCATTTAATGTCATCAATAGGTTCTTGGAAACTGCAAGTTTTAAGGCAAAATGACATACAGGAGGTCCTCCAGTAAGTTTCCTTTTATGTTTAGTTGTAACATTGATGAGGAAAAAAAATGGTTTCTTTATACATTGTTTCACATAAAGTCACAATTTTCAAGAACCTGTCATGACAGTCCTCAATGTATTTTAATCTTTGCAACACATAAGGTCTCTGCCCCAGTGACTCAGTTTGGTGTAGTGTAAAAGCAGCCAAAAAATAATGTAAACAAATGGGCATGGCTGTGTTCCAGGGAAACTTTATTTACAAAACCAGGTGGCTGACTGGATTTGTTTTAGGGCTATAGTTTACCAAACTCCAGGTTACACAATTAAACCTTTAAAAGAAAAAAGAAATGTAGCTGTGATTTACCTAGGAACTGAGAGTACAGAGTCTGGACAGAGCAAGTTGATAGCAAAGCCTTCTGTGATCTATGTTTATATATTTTTTGAGATGGAGTTTCGCTTTTGTTGCCCAAGCTGGACTACAATGGTATGATCTTGGCTCACTGCAACCCCTCACCTCCCAGGTTCAAGCGATTCTCCTGCCTCAGCCTCCTGAGTAGCTGGGATTACAGGCATGCGCCACCATGCCCACCTAATTTTTGTATTTTCAGCAGAGACAGGGTTTCTTCATGTTGGTCAGGCTGGTCTTGAACGCCTGACCTCGTGATCCGCCTGCCTCAGCCTCCCAATGTGCTGGTATTACAGGCGTGAGGCAACACACTCGACCATCTATGTTCATTTTTAAATGATCTAAATTTGATTTTTTTTAATGAGCTTGGAGCTTTGTCCTCTATACTGTAACACATTGACAGAAAACTGCAATTGAAACTTTGAATTCATCAGGAAACCATTTTCTCAGAATTATCCAGATGAATTTTCATTAATAGTAAAACCAACATAATTGATCATCACCAGATGTCAGGCATGATGCCAGGTGCTTTACACGTTATTTCTCTTTATTACAATAGTTCTTAAAAGTAGGTATTTTTTTGTCTTCAGTTTGCAACTGAGAAAGGTTAACTTTTCTAAGGCTGTATAGCTAATAAAGCTGCGATTTTAAACCTGGGTCATTCTGCTTCAAAGTTCAGTCTTTTTTCTACAGTACATTGCCTCTATATAAAAGGCATCATTTTAATGCTGCCAAAATCAATTTGTTTAGATTGTCTTCGCAGTTTTACTGACTTAGAAGAACTCGATGAGACAGAGTTATATATGTGCCATAAATGCAAAAAGAAACAAAAGTCCACAAAAAAGTTTTGGATTCAAAAACTACCCAAGGTGAGTGTTGAATTTCAAGTTATGAAGCAATTTCAAGGGGAAAACGCTTGACTCATAAGACCATGTCTATAACTTTATACTATATGAACTGTTCTGTATTTGTCTCTAGGGTTTTCAGTAAAAGTGAAAGCCTTTACAGAATGAATGCATAAGGTATGCATGGAAGAATGATTGATAGAGTAGCTAAAATGTTATTTAAGAGACTGTAGTACTGAACTGATAGTACTATCAAACTTTTGACTGAAAGGTAAATTAGGTGTTCACAATCTTTGACCTCATCTCTGTCCTCCAGGTGCTATGCTTACATTTGAAAAGATTTCACTGGACAGCATATTTAAGAAATAAAGTTGATACATATGTAGAGTTTCCACTGAGAGGCCTGGACATGAAATGCTACTTACTAGAGGTAAGGTGATTACCGTTTTAGCATGGCGAAAAGACTGTCATCACATGGAGAGGGCAGAAGTCATCGAGATAGGAGATGTTGATGTCATTGATCACTGTTCCTAACTCCATCCTGTGGATGCCTTCTTCCTTGTTCTGTAGCCCGAGAACAGTGGCCCAGAGAGCTGCCTGTACGACCTCGCCGCTGTGGTGGTGCACCATGGTTCCGGGTGAGTACAGCCAGCTTCTGTTGGATGGGAGTATCTGGTGGCCTGCACAGTGACCTGCAGTTTTGCACCACTCTTGATAGTTCTCCCTAAACTCCGTAAAAAATGGATTGAGATACAGTTAAGTGGGTGGAATTTCCTTCAGTTTTGGTGTGGAAGAGTACTCCTGAGATGATGTTGTGAGACCTTAAGGGAAGGTATATAAAAGTCAAACGGAGGTTCATTTGAACCCAGTCTATTTGTGCCCAAAATCCTGAGGCATCCTTACTCCAAATAGCTTATTTCTTTGCCATATGAAATTTAAATGGGGCAAAAAAGGGGAAATTATTTGGAAGACCTTATTCCATGTCATCTACTTTAAAGACTCATTTTAAATGTTAACATTATTTTTCCCCCTGCAAGTTTGTGTTAGGGTCTATCCTTCTAGTGTTTGGTCTGAGGGTAGCTATTTTACCTTCAAACTTAGTACTACTGTATGTGGGCAAACAACTATCCATGTTGAAAATCCTTTTCCCGCAGAGGTTTGAAGTCGCGGTAATGTCTACGCTCACACAGTGTTACATATGACACGTCTTATTCTCACTGCTTTATAGGCACCTGGCTTTCTTCTCCTTGGAAGTTTGTAGGATCCTCTATCTTTGGACTTAAATATCATTAAATGTATTCCTGCTTGGTAGCTGGTAGGGACACTTTTAGTTTGGTGCCTTCAGCTCATGAAAATGTTTTATACTGCAGGTCTTACCCCATTCTTGCTTCTCTGTTCTGGAACCCCTACTATATGGATAGTGAATTTCCTGGATCTCTTTTCCACATGTCTTAAATATTCTTTAATCATTTCTATCTCTGTTTCTAAAGACTGCCATGGCCTACTTTTCCAAATCACCAATTTGGGTTTCATCTGTATCCAAATAAAAGATTAGCTCCTCCATATAATATTTATATTGCAGCAATCACATTTTTCTGGTAACTTTTTCATAACAGCCTATTATTATTTTATGGTTGCACTATCTTTTTGAAACTCTTAGCACTAATTAAAAAATTATAAAGCTCTCTTAGGTTTCCTGCATTGAGTTCCTCAGGGTTGATTGCTTTACTTGTTCTTCCTAGTATTTCTTCCCCTCAAGAGAGTTCCTCATCTCCGTTTCCTCCGTTAGTCCAGGACCGTCTGCTTTGTGTTCTAGCAAACCCTCAATTTCTGGTCAGTTTGGAGGAAGGTAAAAACATGAGTTTAAACTAAAAGTCTGGGATGTATTATTTACCTATTGAAATTTAAATCTAACATGATATAGTTGTACAGATCCTTTTGTGATTTCTGAGGTTTTTCTTTGGTCTTTTGCCTCTTTTTTACAGGGTTGGTTCTGGACATTACACAGCATACGCAACTCATGAAGGCCGCTGGTTCCACTTCAATGACAGTACTGTAACACTGACTGATGAGGAGACTGTGGTGAAGGCAAAGGCCTACATCCTTTTCTACGTGGAACGCCAGGCCAGAGCTGGATCAGATAAACTTTAATACCTCCTCCTAATCATTATTCATCAACCATACCAGAGAAACATTTCCAGTTTTCCACAAATACTTGATCCAAGATTTAATTTCATTATGCACTTTTCAATTTCCTATTTTGGGTTTAGTTTTGTCAATGGTAGTGACTTACTGAACATGGGCACCAACTAATTTTGTTGTTGTTCTACCAGAAAACCTCAGCAGATGTTTTGATTTGCTGCTTTAGTTGTAATAATTCAATTTTTATATGTAGTTTTAAGAACTTAGTCTTATTTGACTTTTTTATGTTAATGTTTTCAGTTCTCACTTTGAGGCACATTTACATCAATGCTTTTGTTACTCACACTTTTCACAGCTGTAGTGGAGATCACGTTGACTCTAAATCAAGGATCATGTGTGCACTTAACTTGTTGCCCACAAAATTTCACAGTGACTGCTGAGCAATCCTCCTTTTTGCCTGTAAAAGATAACAAAGGGCATCATTAAGTAGACCAGGTAATTACTGCTTGTCTCAAGGCTGCTGTTTATCAGCACTAACTAAATAAATTTGTTGGTTCAGTTGTACCTGTCCTGCAAATACTAGAATTACTCTTTGTTGGCTTTTTTGGTTTTGGGGCATACTTGTTTGCGGGGAGGTAAGATGAGAGTAAAGAGCAAATGCATTTAATGTTTAAAAAACATCATTGACATGGTATAGGTGTTACCTAGTGAGGTAAAGCCATGGCATCTGCCCCCTTTTTGAATCAGTGTCTCATTTCCCGTGGTTGTAGGACGGGAAGTCACTGCGTGTCCACTTTAGACTTACTGCTTATTTGGTATCTTAGTCTGAGGTGTGAACCTCTGGTATGTACTTCAATCATCACCTGCATTTCAGTTCATCACTAGGGGAGTCTGATTCCACAGGAGGAAATTTAGTCTTTGCTGCTCTGGGTTTTAACACCCCTCATTGGCCTATCCTAATAGCAGAACAAGTTGAAAATAATCTCATTTTGAGTAAGTAGTTTTCATGGTTTAGTTTTTCTTATTGAGACAGAGTCTCCCTCTGTTGCCCAGGCTGGAACGTAATGGTACCATCTCAGCTCACTGCAACCTCCATCTCCCAGGTTCAAGCAATTCTCCTGCCTTCAGATCCCGAGTAGCTGGGATTACAGGCACCCACCATCACGCCCAGCTAATATTTTTTATTTTTAGTAGAGACAGGGTTTCACCATGTTGGCCAGGCGGGTCTTAAAAACTCCTGACCTCAGGTGCTCCACCCGCCTCAGCCTCCCAAAGTGCTGAGATTACAGGCATAAGCCACCATGCCCAGGCTGTTCTATTAAAAAAGAAAAATGGTCAAGATGTTTTTAAGCTTATGAATGTAAAAACAGTCTGGTGGGCTGGGCGTGGTAGCTCACGCCTGTAATCCCAGCACTTTGGGAGGCCGAGGCGGGTGGATCACGAGGTCAGGAGTTTGAGACCAGCCTGGCCAATATGGTGAAACCCCATCTCTACTAAAATTATAAAAATTAGCCAGGCATGGTGGCAGGTGCCTGTAGTCCCAGCTACTCAAGAGACTGAGGCAGGATAATCGTCTGAACCCAGGAGGCGGAGGTTGCAGTGAGCCGAGATAGTGCCATTGCACTCCAGCCTGGGCAACGGAGCAAGACTGTCTCAAAAACAAAAAGTCTGGTGGCTCTCCCTCAGGTTGGATATCTGAAGTTGTAGGAGCAGGTGTAGCTCCATTCCATTTTAATATTAACTGGATAAATCACCTATCTTCCCAGAGCATATCGGCTAAACACTTTAACATGACAAGGAGCAAACTGCAATTATGTATAAACCTATATCCTCCAATACTATGCCTCCTAGCTACAAGTGGTTATTGAAATTTAAATCAGAAACTCAGTTCCTTCAGTTACACTCACCACCTTTCAAGTACTCAACACCCACATATGGCCTTAGACAGTGCTGGCCTAAATTTTCACTCCAAAGCATAAAGTTTGCCATCATGTTTACATCTTACAATTTAGAGTCCTAAAAGGTCATAGGGAAATGTGTGCTTATATTAATTCACAATGCTAAATTATATTAGGTTAAACTGTATGAAACTGCTATTTGACAAGTTTCTGAGCTACAAAAATGACAGTTCCACCTGATCTGATCTATCGGTACATCACCACATCTAATTGAACCTGAAATGTGAGTCGCCTTTGATCTTGGGAAGTATTTCCTATGAATCCAGGCTCTTTGACTTAGAAGATTGAGAGCTGTAACTTCTTTTTTTTTTTTTTTTTGAGACGGAGTTTCACTCATGTTACCCAGGCTAGAGTGCAATGGCGCAATCTCGGCTCACCGCAACCTCCGCCTCCTGGGTTCAGGCAATTCTCCTGCCTCAGCCTCCTGAGTAGCTGGGATTACAGGCACGCACCACCATGCCCAGCTAATTTTTTGTATTTTTAGTAGAGACGGGGTTTCACCATGTTGACCAGGATGGTCTCAATCTCTTGACCTCGTGATCCACCCGCCTCGGCCTCCCAAAGTGCTGGGATTACAGGCTTGAGCCACCGCGCCCGGCTAGAGAGCTGTAACTTCTAACACTGATACTTCGCTCTTCAGTCTCTCTGAATGGGCAGCTGTTATAACTTAAAACAGTATAGGCCTGGTCAGAGTTCATGGCGAAAAGCAGCTGTATTTTTATACCAAATGGAACTTTTTAGCAACAGATTGGACTACTTTGTCGGGCAAAGTGGTCTTCAGACAGGTGATGCCGTTGGCTTAAGAGATGAACATGTCTTCTCTCTGAATTTGTTTTTATTGGTTGGTTTTACTTGAACAGAAGCGTCTGGATGGTATCATGAAGATTGTTTAGAAAAGTGATTGGATCCATTTGAATTGTGCACTTGAACACCAGTGATGTAAATGTGCCTAATTGTATTTTAATTTTTAACTGTGTAGCCTTACCACACCTATTTTGAAAGCTGATCTTTTGTGCTGTCCAGGGCTTTCCCCTGGTGCCATGTTGTCTCCAGCATGTATGTGGCTTCTCACTCAGAGCTTCTGCTGAGGCAGGGCCTCTCACTGAGTCACATGGCTCCTTGGAACAAGAAAACTTTCTCAGAAGTCCTCCCACACAGGTGGGTGATAGAAACAGTTTGTGGCAACACAAATCTCTCTCCATGGTGGAGAAACCTTTGCTTATCCACTGTATTCTACTCAGTGTATAGTGATGACAAATGTACTAGAATTAAACCAGTCAAGTGTACTGGCCCAGGGTGAGTGTTAAATGTGTATCTCGCCTGTGGAACCTACTCAGCAGCTTGGTTTCTGGGGTTGGGGACATATTTATTTCTTAAAGCCAAACCTCTCCTTTATTGGTTTAGTGTACACAAGTCTATTTAGATACACTTATCCCACTTTAACCTCCACCAGCCCCTAAACTCTCTCCTGTAACCTCTGCTGCTGAAGTGGCCTCTTCACTTGGGCCCTGGAAAAGCCCATGGAAACAAGTGTGTTCCTGCAGCCAAGGCCTGGGTCCCAGGTGACTAAGAGTAGCCATAGGAAGGTGAGTAAGGAGAAGTGGGCATGTGGTGTCTGTAGTCCAAGGTCTCTGCGTCTCATTAGTGGGTGCAGGGCCTTCCCCCTCAGGTGTGAGCATGATGGACTCTAGACTGCCTTTCATGAGCGTTGGTCATGCTGTGATGTCATCATCTGCCATTAAAACCCAGTTTGTATGATGCCAAGAGGATTGTTTAATTGTGCAAGTGACTGATTCATTTAAGTTGTAATCACATCCCTTTTCTGCTTCACCAACCTGAACTGTTTTAAAAAATATCATTAAAAGTCTGTTCTCTTTACTTTGACTTATTTCTGAACACCTTTTTTCAGTGGAGCCACATAAATCATGATGTACTTACTCAAGCTGTGCGCCAACAGAATCCCCATGATTTGGAACTGCTGTACCTGGGCCAGGATGAAGTAACCTGTACTGGCAAAGAGATGGCCGGGAGATTAGTGCCTGCAGTCAGGTGCCTGAGGTCCCACTCACCCTTACCCACTGAAATCCTTCTCAATAGCTTGTGACTACTGATCTTACAAAAATGAGGCCCCTTCCCTCCCCTTTAGAGCTAGACTCTACCCTGAGGCACCAGTATTGGGGCTCTGAGTAAAGGATACTGGTCATCTTTTAGGGTAAAAACAGGCAAATAAGTGCTGTTTAAATAAACCTCCTGCTTACAGTAAGTTCCTATAGACTACCTCTCTGCCCCCATGCCTCCTGCAAACAGAACCACATTCTTCATTTGCCTGGTCTTGTCAGTCTTCTAAAGTTGAAGACACAGATGCCTGCAGCTCAGATTGTTCTGCATCTTTGTTCCCTGGGGCACATTCTCTTTTGGCAGCTGTGCTGCTCAGAGGCTGCATGGTTGCTGTCGCTGCTGCCAAACAGCGTAGCTCCAGAGAAGGCCGAAGGGGCAGACCCTCTGCAGCAGGCAGGAGCACATCTGCAACCCCCCTGCCCCCGCCCACTGCCCCAGGGCCCAGTAGTCCAAGATGCTTCCTGCAGGCTACCTGGAGGAAGAACAGAGGGGCAAGGCTTTAAACGTTCTTCCCTGCCAATCTTGCCATTCCAGCAGGGCTGCAGTAGTGCAGCTTGGAAGCCACGCTGAAGCACAGTGACTCTTAGTGGAAGGCACGATTACCACTCTCACCTTGCAAGAAGTTCAAAGAACCTCTATTCCTAAGGGTCAACCCTCTGAAAAGCATTGGTTTGAGGAGGATAAGGGAGGGAAAGTGGAGATAACATGGCTTTCTAATCACACTGTGGTATTGCAGCATACATTTTAAGTGAAGAAGTACACCTAGACAGAGTGTCAGCTATAATTTAGAACTAAATTGATGAGCTTGAAATAGCAGCAGTGGCTGACTCCCCTTCCTTGAGAAATGCTTCCTTTTGACTGTTCCTTGGTCTGTTTTTAAGAGAATCCCCCCTTGGCCGGGCGCAGTGGCTCATGCCTATAATCCCAGCACTTTGGGAGGCTGAGGCGGGTGGATCACGAGGTCAAGAGATCGAGACCATCCTGGTCAACAAGGTGAAACCTCGTCTCTACTAAAAATACAAAAAAATTAGCTGGGCATGATGGTGCGTGCCTGTAGTCCCAGCTACTCGGGAGGCTGAGGCAGGAGAATTGCCTGAACCCAGGAGGCGGAGGTTGCGGTGAGCCGAAATCGTGCCATTGCACTCCAGTCTGGGCAACAACAGCAAAACTCCGTCTCAAAAAAAAAAAAAGAGAATCCCCCCATTGCACTTCATCTTGGCATGGTGGAGTAATGGAGACACAGGGGGACCAGCTGAGGCTGGCTTCTCAGGAAAGGCACTGATTACAATGGCTACTTTCTTCTTTGCTTGATTGCCTGCTGCCTTTAAAGGCAAAGCTGCACCAGCCCTGACCAAACCTTAGTTCCAGAAGTGGGTTCAGCATAGGTTGCTTCATTTCTGTCCATGGAAAAACCAGAAGGATTCTCATTCCCTCTTATTCCAAATGGGAGAACAAACAAAAGTAACCACTGAGGTGGTAGTCTCTGGGCTGGCAGAGGAAAACCGTTCTCTCCTTAGTACTCCCTATTGCCCAGGGAGAATGTGGCCTACACAGCTTCACTGTATCAGCATCCCCCAAGCAAACCAAAAAATGACACCAGGGATTCATGGCAGGGAAGTTAAGGTTGGGGCTAGGTTTGGGAGTGAAGAGCATTAGGAAAAGGGTCTGCCATATTGTGAGGCTCTGAGTACTCAGGAAGAGACAACATCACTGACACTACCTCCAGGAAACTTGTCTAGGGAGGAGTCAGAGAGGGCAGGTGTGGTCCACCGGTTTCTTCAAGAGGAGATGGAGGGCACTGAGAGCAGATGGTTTGTGGTCAGCTTAAAGGCAAAGAGAGTCTAAAATATTGAACTTAAAATTGTTTCAGGCAGTTTCACATTAAGAGCTACCTCATCCATTTGACATTTTGGGAAATACAGGTTATATAAAATAGAAGGCCATTATCGGTGGGAAAATGTAAAGCCAAGTAAGCTTCAATTTAAAACACAGACATACTCAGTACTGCTTGACCAAAACTACAAAAAAACCAAACCAAACAACCTACCAAACCAATAAAACGCAACTCTGGAAAGAAGCTACTTCAGTAAAATCTTTTATAAACAAGTCAGGGTAAAAAAAAATCTAGCTGTTGATGAAGCCCAGGAAAATCCCCCTGCCTAGAGGAGGACAGCAGGACTTGAAGGTCGACCAGCCTAGCCTGGAGACCATTATTCTATGGCACAAAAATAACAGGAATGAGGCATCAGCCAAGGACTCTGCTTACAGCACAGAACTCACAACTGTCACCCTTCACTCACAACAGGCTTCTTCCTACTAAGGATGAAGCAAAAGATTCACAATGATGTACTAGAAAATCACAACAGTTAACATTTACAATTAGACTCCTTCCCCGTGAATAGGGACTGCAAACCCAGACAGAGCTAGCCTGGCCACCGCCTCCCAACGAAAACGCCTTGGGAAAAGCCAAACGTGCTCACTGCTACACAAAATTGTCAGCTAAAGGGAAAAGAAATCCCTTTTAAGGAAAGTAGCTTCAATAGGCTGCTTTTCTGCCAGGATTTTCAATCCCTCTGAACATAAGCCGAGCCACAGACTGCCGCACGTATGTCTGGGTCCTGCTGTTTCTTCCCTCACCCCTCCGCAGAGCTTCAGCACCAGTTGTTAGCCAAAAATAAACACCATTCCTCAACCATATATGTCCACTGGCAGGCCAGAACTGGGGAGGAGAGAAGGCAGGTCAGCCCGTCCCCTAGCTGCCGCACTCACATGTGGCCGCTGCTCACCATGCACATAACCCAGCTCAACCGGGAGTGCCTGCTGCACCTCTTCTCCTTCCTAGACAAGGACAGCAGGAAGAGCCTCGCCAGGACCTGCTCCCAGCTCCACGAGGTGTTTGAGGACCCCGCACTCTGGTCCCTGCTGCACTTCCGTTCCCTCACTGAACTCCAGAAGGACAACTTCCTCCTGGGCCCTGCTCTCCGCAGCCTCTCCATCTGCTGGCACTCCAGCCGTGTGCAGGTGTGCAGCATTGAGGACTGGCTCAAGAGTGCCTTCCAGAGGAGCATCTGCAGCCAGCACGAGAGCCTAGTCAATGATTTCCTCCTCCAGGTGTGCGACAGGTAGGCCACCTTGCCTCCTGAGCAGTGCTGGCCCCGCTAGCTCTGGCTTCCCTCTTGGGGGTGGGGGGCAGACAAGAGCAAATTACGAGACCAAGATGGCTCCACCTTGGGGGTGCCTCAAACTAGGCCCAAGGCAGACACGGCCCACCCAAAACACGGTCCCCAGTAGACAGATACAATCCTGAGGGAAACCACTGCTAATCTTCTCAGCCTCACAGGTCCTGGAACTGCTTCATGCAAACACCAAGAAGTGGGGTCTCAGTTGTCCCTGCCCTTTGGGCAGCTGTCCTCCCTGGTAGTCATTAAGTGCTAGGTGGGTCCATCTCGGCCTGGATTTTCAAGGTCAGGCTCTGGGAAAAGGCTTCCAGATACAGCTATCAGCTCACCCCTCCATTAGGCCTAGCAAACAGCCCCCGAGGCCTGGGAAACACTGCAGAGGAAGGAGAGGCGGGGGAGCCAGGGTGCCCAGGTCACCTTAGCCAAACCAGACTCCTGGAGAAGATGAATTACTGATTTAAACAGTACTCCTAGGGAGGGTGGCTTAGCCTAATTTTTCAAATTGGCAAACTGATGCTCCATGAGGTGGTGAGATTTGCCCACAGCCTAGAGTTGCCAGATTTTAGCAAATATATAGGCTGTCCAGTTAAATATGAATTTCAGATAAACAATGAATTTTAAGTGTATGTCCCAAATACTTCTTGTATCTATCTGCTAACCCCACCCCAGACACAGACGCTGAACCATCAGGCCAGGATCCCTCCATCGTCCCAGCCTCATGGGTAGAGCCGCCCAGGCAAGAACAGGGGTACTCAACCAGCCTCTCACTGAGCTTCTGCCTTTGAGGAAAAACACCCCCTCGATCACTTAAACTGGGCCTGGCTGTTCATGGAAAACTAAGCTCAGCCAGTTTACTGCCACCCAAGTTCACAGCTGCTATTTACTGGCAGCGCGACAGGAGTGGAAGGAAACAGCGTAGTGACCCCACCTTTCTTTTGAGCTGGTAGGAAGGAAACAGAAGATGGACTTGGGGCTGGGTCCTGGCTGGACAAGGCCATTTTGACAGGCTTAATAAGGCCCAGGAATCAGACTAGAGAGTGATATTGAGGGTGGGGGCGGGCGCATAGCAGAAGGAGTCCTGAAGTTGTTCCATTTTTACTCTACGAGAACCGAGCTTCATGCCCCAAATCTGCGAGGTGTGGAGTGGACCTCCCAGGCCTCTGTACTGGTCACGCAAGGGACCCTGCTGTCACATAAAAAGAAAAGGGCTTTGCTATCACGGCTCTCTGCTGAGAGAGTGCGTCCAACCATGTGACCCCAGCTCCAATATCTAAACTCTTGCAACCTCATTTCTTCTGTAAAATGTGCTAAATTTTCCTCATCCCACAGGGGAAGAGGATTAAATGACACAGTGGCACCTGGCACATAGTAGGCACTGATGAACGTCTACCGAATCTGGTTCTTCTGGCACTCAGCTCAGGTTGGGAGGAATGGCTGAGGATAGCTGGGCAGGGGACAGTCGGCTTCCCCGCCCCCCCATCCCCCCCGCATCAGAATTATTCAAAAGGTTCTTAGGTAAACGATCATCCAACACCTTTGAGGCTTAAACACCTAATCCTTATAACCACCTTGAAGGTAACAATTCCTCCCACTTGACAGATGAGGAAGAGGCACCCAGCAAGGTTCAGACATCTGTCCCGGGTCCGCAAATAAATCACAGGCCAGTCACTTGGGCTCCCTGGGCCAGCTGCCTCATGAACAAAACTGCGGGTGTAGAGGTTGAATGGGGTGAGGAACGAAGGCACATGAACCTGAAAGAGGCCTAGGCTCTGTGTGAAACGTGGCTGGGTCCAGCATATTTTAGTTCCTTACTTCCCAAACCAGGCACCAAGGAGCTCAGCTGGCCCAGCGGGGGCAGTCGCAGAGCTGCAGAGGCGGCTGGCCGGGAAAGGGAAACACTTCCCCAGACCAGACTCCAGCTGCTTCTTGCTGCGGAGAGCCAAGCCCACTGGTTCCATGAGTCGGTCCTTCTGGACTGGAAGCGGCTGGTCCCGCGCATTATGACTGTGGAGGGTCCCCACTGCAGGCTCCTCACAACCCCAACGGTAGACGTTATTCCCCCGACGCAGAGGAAAACAAGGTTCTGGGAGTGACTGACATGGCGACAAGCCAAGTCGAACTTTGCTCAAGATCTTTTCTCGTTGGGAGGGGCTGATGAGGCGGCAAAAGTGGGCCCCCCAAGCTTTCTGGGCAAGCAACCTGGGTGTCCCTGACTGTACCTGCTCAGGGCCTGCCTCTAGCTGCCTCCGATTCCTGCCCTTTTCCAGGCTGGTGCCCCAGGGGAGGCAGGAACAGCTCTAGTCAACTAAGCTGAACCCGGAGTCAATGCTGACGCCTGCTCCCACCACCTCGAGGGTTGGGATGGTCCTGTCACTAAGCCATCTCCAAGGAACAAATCCCTCTTCCCGCTCACGTCCCGCCGGTACATTCAGGGGCCTCAACTTGAAGCTAGACTGGAGCAGTGGCCACGCACCGCTCCCCTGCGCCAGCACGTCCGGAGCTAAACAAAGAGACAAGGGCTGTGGCTCCTGAAACCGGCAATTCCCTCTGTCCACAGCCGCCCCAGGACTCTGCTGAGCCGGGGTCGGAGCTTTCCCACCAGGGGCTCCTCAGGCTACGAGCCACGAACCCACGTAGATCAAGGTACGCTGAGATGCAGGGGCAGAAAGAGCAGGGAAAATGGGCCGGCCAGAAAGCTGACTTGGAACCCTGCGAGTCGTCGCAGCCAAGTGTCTTCACTTCGCAGGCCCCGAGTCCTCGGTAAATAAATACGCCCGTCCCCCGGGGCGGTTGGGTGGCTTCAACGAGCCAGTGGGCCCCGGGTCACCGCGCTTTCCCCACAGGTGCCCCAATTTGGCATCCGTCACTCTGTCGGGCTGCGGCCACGTCACCGACGACTGCCTGGCGCGCCTGCTTCGCTGCTGCCCACGCCTGCGTGCACTGCGCCTGGAGAACTGCGCGCGCGTCACCAACCGCACGCTAGCGGCCGTGGCGGCGGACGGGCGCGCGCTGCAGACGCTGCACGTGGACTTCTGCCGCAACGTGAGCGCGGCCGGCCTGCGCCGCCTGCGCGCCGCATGCCCGCGCCTGGCCCTGCGTGCCGAGCACAGCGCCGCCATGCTGCCCGACCAACCCCCGCGCCCGCGCGCGCCCGCCGCGACCCTCGGCAAGCTGCTGCAGCACTAGATACCGCCCCGCCGCGACCCCGGGGGGAGGAGCGCAGCCCCAGACATCCTGGTTTCGACCCCAGCTCTTCCACCTTCCAGACCAGCACCGCATCTTCTGAGCCTCAGTTTCCCCATCTGCACAGTGGGGACAACAATGCCTACCTCACGTTACGACTTTATACCCAGAGGAACGCAAGATTAAATGGATGTTTGGAAAAGACTCGGCTGGTTCTCACTCAACACCACCGCCTTTCCCCTCTCGCTTCCGCCCCAGCTTTGTGCGGTGCGCCCCCAACGACGGCGGGAGGTGCCTCGCCGTCCTCGGGGACTCTGCTCGCTATTGGGTGGAAATCACCTTGGTGGGGAGGGCTTCACCACTCAGAGCTCGCCCGCTGGCGCGCGGGGGTGAGAGGCCAGGGCTGCGGTGCGCAGGGTCCTGGAGAGCCTCCGGGCGGAGCGACCCCTCGAGACCCAGTGGCCTCCCGGAGTGTCCTGGGGACCGTCGCCTCCAAGGGCCACCGGTAGTGATCTCGGCGAAGCTGGAGGAGGGAAAGCCGGGTGCCCCTCCCTGCGGTTTGCCCGCGCGCGCGCCTGCCTGCTCGCCTTTGCTGGGGCAGATGAGTTCCCGGAGTGACTGCACTCGCTATTGTAGAAAATTCTCTCCCAATTGTTGAATTCTTACGTAAACTGCACAGTTACCCATATTTTCTACTGTTCTCATCTCATAAGGGAAAAAAATGATTTGGAAAAACAAAAAACTTCAAACTAAATATTTAAATATTTAAAAACAAAAGCAGCAGCCTTGGCTAAGCTTTTGATAATGGAACCATTTTAAGCTGATGACAAGCTAGATTTTCACCTGTTGGATTTGCTGGATATGAGCACAAGCCTGGACTTCCCATTTCAATTTCAGGACTGTAGTGACTGACGTCCCACATTTAGTGAAGGCTCTCGCCTCCTGGCAGCCGCCTGGTCCTGAGTCCCTGCGGAGAATTCTGGGTGGGTGGAAGAGGCGGGGAGCAGTGTGGCGCTGCTCACGCTCCGGCTCCACCCAGCCCGAGCTGTGACCAAGCCCTTCACCCATCCAAGGCCAGGTGTGAAAGAGGAGCTTGATCCCTACTCACAGGTTTCTTAATTCATTGCTCAAACAGGGAAACAGCAAGGAAAAAGACAGATTCTGTTCTCATGAAGCTTACGTTCTAGCTGAGGGACAGACAACAGGCAACTGGCATGCAAGAAGGTAGAAATTATGGAAAAAAGTGCAGGCTGTAAGGGGCTATCAGGAATTGCTGGCAAGAAACTGGGGGGTGGAGTGAAGCCTCTGAGAAAAGGTTGACCAATGTAAGCTTCATTGAGATGACATTTGAGACATGAAAGCCAGAGAGACAGGCAAGCAAGCCATGTGGAAGGAAGGCACTCCTGGCAGAGGAACCGTCAGTGCAGAGGCCGCGGACTACAGGTGTGGCTCGTGTTGGGGGAACAGCAAGTTGGTCAGAATGGCTGGAGCAGAGTGAATGAGGAGGGAAACTGAGTAGCAGATACTCAGAGAAGCAATGTATCCTGCAGCTCAACTCCAAATGCATTTTAAACCTTTTTTTCCTTTCTCTTGAATTTCAAGATACAACCTTGAGGCAACTGCAAAAGCCGATCCTCAGCCTTAAAATAGACTCCATGTCCCTCCCTTTTCTCACTATATATGCCCCCTTTGCATTTAACTCTATGCTACTATCTAATTATGTTACGTCTTAGAAGTTTCAGGGGCTAATCTTAAGTCTGGAGACCCAGCTGTAAACCTCCAAAAATTACTTCAAAATGGCGAATTAACCACCTGGCCATTGTTAAAATAACGTCAATCTGAGGTCCAGGTGGACTGAAACCCAAGATAGCCACCAGAACAAAACAGACATCATACTCAGCCCAGTTCTTGTACACCTTCCTTATCAAGTCTTTCCTTTTAAAACCCCTAAAAACTTCCCCCCTAAAAACTGAAGCAGTTACTTTAAAGAGCAATCCGACTACTTCCCCCTTTTCTAGCTTGGGTAATAAATTTGATTTTATTACCAGACCTCGCTCTTGTTAATTCAAGCATCTGCACCTGTTTCGTTCCGTTACAGTAAGGGATGGAGGTAGCAGTGAATGGACAGATTAATGTGAGGATGAAATGAAAGATCAAGGTTCCCCCTCAGCCCAACCTACCGCCAGCAAGAACCAGGGCCCCATGCACAGATGGTAGGTGAAGTCCCAGGGGCACTGGATTTTTTTCCAGGCAGGACAGGTGAACAGGCAACCAGCACCCTGTCCTACCCCAATCCCTCTGGGGACTGCTGAAGGGCCCCTGGCTGGGGCAGTACTTACTCCAGAAACAGGGAGTAAGCCCTGGCCAGAATAATCTCTTCTAATCCCTGTGTTGGGAGAGCCAGCTCTGTCACACTACCAGCTGCAGTGGAGTGGCAGGACCCTGCTACTAGCCTGTGAGACCCAGGCTGCTTCTGGGTGACTTCCCAGTTTGCCCACCACTGCTTTGTAATCTGGAGAGGCCTTGTTGGGAATGAATTTTTCTCCCATTACTCTGAACACTGTTGAAAGCAAGCTCAGGCTTCTAGAGGGTTGAATGTTTGTCTACAACAGAGCCACTTACACCCGAGGGCTTTGCTTTCATCATCTCCAATGAGCCCCAATTCCCAGCATGTCCTATTTGTCCTAAATTGGTGGCTTAGCCTGGAGAACAACAGGATCCTGGCTTCAGGATCTAACAGATCTGGGTTTCCATCCCATCTCCCTCACTTTAAAGCCCTGTGACCAGAGACAGAAGGCCCTCTCCAAACCTCAGTTTTCTTATCTGAGTACTAAGGATAACAAGGGAACCTTGCTTTTGGGGTTCTTGTAAGGTTCGCTATTGACTATGTAAAGCAGAGGTCTCTGTAGGTTGAGCTAGAATGGGGTAATCTGCATTCCCTGAAGGCCTCCCTTTCCCATGGAAGCTCTTTTGTAGATGAGGGTTAAGTTCCCAGGTTAACCCTCCAATGCCCATTAACCCCCTTGCATCCCAAGGCATAGTGATCACAGAACTCAAGCAGGGCTCACAGCTGTGTCCACTGCTGTTTCTAGGGATACAAGCTGGCCCCCACCTAAGCCAGAGGAGCTTTGGGTTCTGAATGTGATGGGTCATTTCAGGTGACCCAGAAGGTGGGCACTGATGGAGACACATGGCTCTCCACTCTATCTTGTAACAGTCACTGTTCACCATCACCAGGCATGAGCAAAGCACTTAACAGAGTGCAATACCTCCCTTAATCTAAAACACCACTTTTGTAGCTTCCAGAGAGCTACATGCATGGAGGTTCCTGGAGGGTGGCATGCCCAGGGAAGGAATGGAAGCTCTGTGCCCCTCCCCCATTAATTAAAAAGTAAAAAAACAAAAGAAAAACCCTTTCAGACTCAGGTTAGCATACAACAAAGGGTCCTGCAGGCTAAATTAATCCACCAACGAATTCATCTCACAAGCATTTACTGGGTATTGTGCATGCGTTGGGGGCCAGGTTCTACCTGATGAACTCAGCCCTAGTTGGAAGACACGCAGCTGAGCTTGAGAGGTGCTCTTGAGCAATCTCCAAGCTTTGCTGTCATAGCTTTTGACAAGATATGAAGCTCTCTGAGCTTCAGTTTATTTGTAAAATGGGACCAATACTCTCTCTGTGACATTGTTATAAGATTATGTCTAAATATGCAGGGCCTGGAAGTCAGGGATAGGGGAATGTATCTTCATATCCATGGGGGGGCTAGAAAAGCTGAGAGCCTGGCACAACCCACAAGTCCCAGGCACTGGGAAGCAGTAAGCCAGGTCTATTTGTGGGTAAGCCAGGCATGCTTTGTGGCAGACAGAGCTTTTGGGCTGGGCCTGTGGGCTGACCCCAGTTCCCACAGGTTCCAACTCTAAGAAGGATGTTCCCAGTGGCAGGCATGGCACAGAAAAGGCAAAGGTCAAGAAGCCCAAGGCATATCCAGGGAAGGGTGAGCCAGGGTTGATGGGAGCCTGATTGTGTTCTCAAGCCACCCAGAGATGGCTTGGGATTATCTATGCCCTCACGGTCTCAATTAGATCACAGACGCCCCTCAACTCTGGGAATCCTAACTTTTTCAAAGGTTTGGCCAAGGCAGCGAATGGTCACGTGCAGGAGGAATAGGTGGTTGGTAGAACCTCAGCGCTAGGGCAGGACACTGGCTGGAGGCTGGCCTGTTACCACGTTGCGCTGCTCTGCGCAGGAGCCCCACTGCCAGCAGAGAGACAAGGGGCAGAGGCCCTTAGGTCAGGAGGTGGTGCGCTGAGCCTTGTCTTGCAGGGACACACTGGCCTGTTTCTGCACAGGATGAGTGTTTGGAAGGGACATGACTGAGCGCCCCCTGGCGCTACCACGGCATGCTGACAGAAAGCAGACTCCCAGTTCTCGCCAGGGTGTACCTGTGATCCCGCTTTCCCTCTCCTGATCTTGGATTCTTGGTTTATACAGGCAGAGATCATCTGACCTCTTTGAGACTTTCCCTTCAGCTCTAGGATTCAATGCCTAAGATCTGCTTTTGGCTAAAACCCAAGCTCACCAGATGTAGGCTTCATCAGGCCAGAAGTCCTGGGCAAAGGCCATAAAGCTAGGAGGCCCAGAACAAAGCCATATTTTGAAAGATGTCTGGAGAAATCTTAAATTTTAAAAACTGACAGTCAAAGTTTTCTTGAGACTGCTTAAGGGTCTTAAAAACTGCAAGTATTTGTTAAGTGAATGAGGCCAGCAAACAAAAAACTGCCTAAGCCTCTCTAAGGGCTGAAAGTGAACCACGGAAAGCTCCTGCATCAGGTCCATTGCAGCTCCTCAGATCAGGGACTTGTGCTTCCCCCTCTTCCAGATTTTTCAAAAAGTCAAGAGAGACGGGGCACAGTGGCTCACACCTGGAATCCCAGCACTTTGGGAGGTCAAGGTGGAAGGACTGCTTGAGGCCAGGAGTTCCAGACCAGCCTGGGAAACACAGTGAGACCCTGTGTCTGCAAAAAAAATGAATAGTCAAGACAATGAGGAAATAACAAGTTTCTGGCAAAGAAATAGTGTGTGTTATAAAACCATAGCACTGTGCCAATTCTTTTCACAGGGGCAAACCTGAACAGTTGTCTCTTAGCCCTGAGCCCAGGACCTGAAACCACAGTGCCAGCCTTCTGGGGTGCTCCTGCCTCTCAGTCCAGAGCAAACCGTGGCAGCGGCACAGGATGAGGTGTTATTTTGAATTTAGAGACTGCAGATGTATCCTTTGCTCTGCATGTCCTCAGCCCAGCTCTGCAAGAGGGATGTAGGAAGCGGCTCAGAAGACCTTAAGAGGCCTCTCCTGGATCATCCAGGATCTTGGAAGCACAGATGCCTTTCTTTTCTTAGAGAAATTCTCTCTTGGTCCAGAGACCTAGGCAGGGTTTTCCCACCACAGCAGGAAGACTTCAAGCCCAGAGCCCTTCAACAATGCTACTGACTACGCTCTTAGTATTAAAGGCTCATCTTTACCCAGAACTCCTGGGGTTTCCCCAAAAGCTATAATCTCCCTCCGAGACCCAATTGTAGTTGAAGCCTTTTTAAAAATAACACAAATAAGTCATCATTCTAAATATTATTAGGTATTCTCACTAGGAAAGATCCATTTACTATATTATCTTAGCTGGCAAAACTGTATTTTTCTTTCAATTTCTCTTTGAAAACATGTACCTTCTATCTTCCTTGTGGAAAATAACTGCCTGCAGAGGGCTGGCTGTCTGGCACCTCATTTGAGCAGGCTGTCGGTAAAGATCCTGTCCAGGAAGTCCAGTGGGAGCAGCTTGTGGCATGAACTTGCTGCAGGTGAGGGAGACAAGCTGTCCACAGGCCTCCCCTCTTCCTGCGCACACTCCAAGAAGCCAGAGCCCTCCCAGCTGCTCTCAACTGGCCCCTTCCCCCAGAAACACACTCTCACCCTGACACTGCTGACACACACCAGCACTGAGGGCCTGCAGGGGCAGCTGGGTTTGAGCACCAAGAATGCAACCCCTTCCCCAGCCCTCTGCACAATTCCATCATTCAAGGATATGAGAGCCACTCATCAGTTCCCATGTTGATTGGAACATTCATCCACTTATTCACTCATTTACACATGCTAAGTGCCTGCTTGCGGTAGCCGGCCTTTCTGTAACACCTTCCACTTGGCTGCCCTCCCCACTGGAACATGTTGTTAACTGCCCTGTTCTTTCATTCCATCACGTGCTCATTTTGTCTTTGTAGGTTCTTCATAGGAAGGGCCAGGTGGCATTACTGAAGTCTTCTTTCTCCTCGTCTGGTAGAGTTGCACCCCACATTAAGTATGCTGGGACTGTCCAGAGAAGGAAGGGTGGTGCTGACAAGGGCGGAGCAGCTGAGGGAACAAAGTGAGAGAGACCCAGGATGACAGAAGAGCAATGGAACACAGGGGCTTCCAACCCACAGGGGTATCCTAGAACCACATGTAACTTCCAAGTGACGCCCACCCTCAATGTAAAGGAAAGTTTCTGAATGTGTCAAAAAGCCATCAGAGCAAGACAGGCCTGGAAGCTCATTCTGTTCTGGGCTAATGTCTGCCTCAATGGCAACTCCCAGTCAGAAGCTCTGCAGGAAGCAACACCAACAGCCACGCTCCAATTCCTGAATCTTGCTTTATTTCTCTGCATAAGGAACCCTGAACAGGCAATTCAAATTAAAACAAAATAAATATATGAATATTCATGTAAAACTGTCCTTTCTAATGAACAATTATACACCATGTACAATTTCATGTTCACTGGGTGGGTCTACAAAAATGTACCATTCCCAACTAAAAATGCACCAAAATGGTTTCATGCAAACTTATCAAAAGTGACCAAAAATATGAAGGAAAAAACCTTACTGAGAGCACTTCATTTTTTTGTTTTTGTACAATCACAGAAAAATAAAAACATCTAATTTCTTTGTTACATTTAGAGTAAATAATGTGGCCACTGTTTATAATGTTGGTTTATGTTCCTAAAACATCTATGTAGTTACCATAAAAGTATATCAACATCAAATCAGAAGTAAGCATTATTAATGGAAGAAAGGGAGGGTGAGAGCACCCGCGTGGTCAGTAGTCAGTGTCGGAGCCCTCGGCGTTGTCCACGTTCCTCGAGAGCATGTAGTTGTCCATGTCGATTGAGCGGCAGTTGTTGATGGCATAGCGCAGGCGCTCGGCCATGACCAGCTGGCTGGAGTATGGGGGCAGCCTCAGCTGGAAGAAGCAGGTCTGTGAGGTAGGCAGACTGTCATAAGGCTGTGGAGAGAGACCCAGAGCCGTGACTGGGGACATCAGAGTGCCACACGGGGGAATAGGGTTGCACATGACCTCTCTCTGCCTTCAAGATGGAACTAACATGGCCGCACGGTTAAGTCAAGTGGACACAGAGACTGGGCCAGATAGAATGAGCAGGGGCCCTACTGCCCCATAGGCCCTCAAGGCTCTGGGTGAAGATGTTCCCTCCTTTCCTCACCTTCTCCAATGTCTGTGTGTGTAAATTGAGGAGGAGCCCTGACTGGCAGGACCGCTTGAGAGAACACACTGCACACAGTGCCTGGAAGAGGGTGAGAGTGCAGTAAGAGGGGACCTGTCCCTCGTACCCATCCACCAAGAGGGTACAGACTGGAAGCCAGCTGCAGGGATCCCCCAACAGAGCAGGCAGAATGGAAAGAAAAACTGTGAGATGCAGCCAGCTTTGGGAGCCTCTTTGCCTCCTCCTCGTGTATATTCTACCACTTTTGCAGGCCCCATGGCTGCCTCGTACAGCTCACTTAAGGAAGGGGCAGTCAATTAAACCCCAGTCCATCCATTTAACTGATGGTGATACATCATTTGAAATTATAATTATGATGACTAGCTGCAAAACAGAAAAGTGTTCAGGAAGTTAAAAAAAGGCAGAAAAAATTTTAGATACATCATGTAAAAGTCTGTACAACTGAGGCAAAGACCACGAGGAATTTCACAAAGGTAAAAACAGCTACTACTGGAGAGACAGGATTATATATGTTCTTTATCTCTCCTTGCAAGCAACTGTTTCTTAAACAATTTGTAGTAACAGTAATGACATTATACTGTTTTTATAAAATTTTAAAAGGCTTAAAAAAAAAAAAAACCTGTCTTATCTCACTCAGCATCCTCTTGAAATCAGCCCTTCTCCCCAGAGCCCCACACCTAGGGGAGCCACTTGTCCTGCAATGGGAGGGGGACAGCCCAGCAGCCCAAATGCACCAGAGCCAGTGATGGATGACTCAGAGCTTGAATGAAGAAAAACTGAAAGTAGCAAGGAAGGGAGGTGCCACTAGGTGGCTCTGATGACTTAAATGTGGGTACTGCAGAAATGATCTAAAAGCCACAAAGGAAACGTCTTCCACAGTCAGTTACTGAGGCTGACAACCCTGAGGCTAGAGATTAGTGGTGGATTAACTCCTAGAAAGGCAGGGGTAGCCCAAGACTGATATAAGGCAAGGATTGTTTCCAGAGCTGAATAGAAATAAGCCATTTCCTCCTCCCCCACTGCTCTGAAGCAACAAAACAGATTTACAATTTATAGTTCTTGGCAAGTCATGCAGAAAACTTATGGAAAGGCTCTTTTTATAACCCTTCCTGCGGGTGGCTTCTCCAGCAAGCCTAGCCCAGGAGCAGAGCAGCCACCTGCAGCCTCAGGAGGCAGCACAGGGAGGACTAGCTTTGGCTACAGCAACTCCAGGAGTAGCTACTAGAAAAACACCAGAAAGCCAGACACTTAAGCTGGCAGGAAGGGCCTGTGTGTAAAGAGGCCCCACTTCCCTTACTGTTTTCTGAACAAACATCATGGGTCCTGCTCAGAGAACTTCCCAGCTCATGTGGGAGAGGGGTCTTCTGAAGAGTGGGGATGGAGACAGGGAAGAGAGGCACTCCTCACTTAATGCAGTTAAGTTTTTGGTTTGAGGGTTGTACCCAGTGTTGAGGAGGTGGAGAGAAGGAGTCTGGATAGGTCTGCCTTCAGGAATGGTAGGGGCACTCCAGGAAAGCATCTACAAAGGGTTCCTGGAGATGACTGGCACTGGGCTTGCAGGATGAATAAGTGCTTGCCAGAGATGGAAAGGGGTGTGAGGGAGGACTTACTAAAGCAGAGGGAACAGCTTACATAAAAACACAGAATTTTAAACATAGCCGGTCTACTGCGGAGAAAGGCAAACAGCCCATTATAACCAGAACATGAGAACTGTCAAAACGTAACATCAGAAAGTGGAGCAGATGCCGGACTATGGAAGTGTTTAAGACAGTTAAGGTCTTTGGCGTTTATTCCAAAGTCAACACAGGGGGTCTCTGAAAGGTCTGAAAGGAGCAGAGTGACATGGTCAGATGGGTGCTTAAGCAGGATGACTCTGGCAGCAGTGTGCATTTCAGACTCTAAGCCCTCTTATTCCTAAGCCATCTGTCAAAATGGCAGCTGGGCCGGGGCTCTGTAGCTGGGGCCTTTCGTCAGATGGCAGAGATGCAGCCCTGCCTGCCCCACAATGCACACCACACAGGCAAGCGCAGAGTGTTATTATTGCTCCCTGCATCTCTGGCTTCCTACTGGGATACACCCACCAGTTAATGGTTAATATCTTCAAGAAAACAAACAAGGCCATGACTTAGCGCAAGAAGAGGAAGTTTATCCCGCTGGTCAAGTTCAGCTTTAACTCAAGAAGATGCTAGAAGACTTAGGGAAGGTTGCTGGGTGTAATATGCTCTCTACATCCACTTAGGACTTTTCTCACTGAAGCTAAATGATATTTCTAAACAAATTTTACTCCTTGTCTTTTTCATTACTCTGGAAATTGCAAGTATTAAGCATGAATCAGCAGGCCTACTTGAGGGTCACAGTATTGTTTCCCCAACATAAAAGCAACACAGGGCAGAGAGCCAGGCGTGTTGGCTCATGCCTGTAATCCCAGCACTTTGGGAGGCTGAGGTGGGCAGATTGCCTGCAGTTAGGAGTTCAAGACCTGCCGGGCCAACATGGAGAAACCCCATCTCTACCAAAATATACAAAAAAATTAGCCAGCTGTGGTGGCAGTCGCCTATGGTCCCAGCTACTGGGGAGGCTGAGGCAGGAGAACTGCTTGAACCTAGGAAGCGGAGATTGCAGTAGCTGAAATCATGCCACAGAGTAAGACAACAACAAGGAAGCAATAAGGCAGTCACCACAAAGAGAAAAAAAAACAGCTTACTTACCCTATCAACCTTCATGATTTGAAATCTCTGAGAAATGTCAGCAGTGTTGGCTGGTAGTCGAGATCTTCCTGACACAAACCTCATGAAAAGCACCCGCTCCTCATTGGAGAACTCTTCCAGCGTGTGCCAGAACCACTGCACCAGCTGATGCTGCTCATCTACCTCGCGGTACCGTACCACTTTCTTCAAGACTTCTACAGAGATCTCAGGCATCCCACACACCATCTGCTCCAGCTGTTTTGCTGTGAGAAGGGACAGCAGCGGCACAGGAACAATCCACGACATCCCTTCTCGGACTGCAGCTACCTGCCCCCGGGAGAGGTTGATCATTCAATGAGTGTGTGTGAACTTGGCACCGCCATGGGCCCTGTGGGGCGGGTGCCTCCTCCTGCCTGCTCATCTGCTCGCCAGACCCTCCACTTGTTTCTCAGACCTCCGGGCATGAGAGTCAGTGAAAACTGCCCACCCTCCCTGCCTCTGAACCCTTGTTAGAACCTCTCCCTTTTGTGGGATTGTTACACTCCTGGTTCTCGTTCAAGTCCAATCTAGGAGCCTGCCTTCCCTCCATTACAAATCCCAGCCCACTGGGGCCCTCCCTGATGCCAGCCCCACTCACTCATATTCCTAATCACATGTAGCCATGTGCTGTCAAACTATGCATGTGTGGACACTTCACCTCATAAAGGTAAGAAGCTCTTGGAGGACTCATCTAGCTATCTAATGTTTTTTAAATTTATATTTGTCTTTTGAAAATAGTTATATCCTTTTTGTAAAAATTATTTGTGCTCATTGTAAAAAAATCTGAAAGTACAAAGAAGAAAGTAAAAAGGGGAAGTCCTCCTTTAGGAAGGCAATTGAAAAGGCAAAGAGTTTAGTCAAGAGACTTGGGCTCTAAATCCCAGCTCCACCAATTATTAACTCTCTTAATTTTTCCATCTGAAAAAAGTAGATATTACTGCTCTCACATGACTTTGATGAGAATTTTATATGAGTAACTACATGAAATTCTACGTAACTGGGTAATTCCACCCTGCTCTGTTCTCTTAGCATCACAGTGCTGGGCATGGGCAAGTTGGGGAGTGCTAAGTGGGATGCAACCAGGGGCTGCCTTGACAGCCTATTTAGAAAAACGTCTCCTCCAAGACTGTACAGTAGTGCATACCCTACACAGAATCACCACTGTTCTAGGTTTGTTTCATAAATACGTCTTTGCTCTTGGCCAACTCAAAACCATCTATCATTTAAAAAGTCCGAGAATCTGAATAGGGACCATACCTTAAGGAAGTGAGTAACTATGTGAGGTGATGGGTATGTTAATTTGCTTCACTATAGCAACTTTTTTACTATCTATATGCATACCCTATATTATCATATTGTATACTTTAAATATATGTAACACAATTTATTATTTAAAAAAACTGGGCCAAGTGCAATCAATGGCTTGCCCTGTCATCCCTACTACTTGGGAGGCTAAGGCAGGAGATCCCAGGAGTTCAAGGCTGCAGTGAGCTATCATTTTGCCACTGCACTCCAGCCTGGGTGACAGAGTAAGATCCTCTCTTAAAAAATAAAATAATAAAAAACTGGTACTAAGGTTGTCCCATAAGGATCAGGGATTGGCAGTGAAAGCAGTCTCTACTGATAGTAAAGATAATACCCCACCATTGTCTGCCCAACGAAAACAAAAATGAACAAACAAGCTGTTATGCTTGGTGAAATACAAAACAAAAGCTGTCTGGAAAAGAAATTAGGCTGCGATATGGGGCTGGCTGCTTGGAGATGGCAGAGGGACAACTGAGAACAGCTATGGGATAAACACTCAGTTCTAAGCGATGAAGAGGAAGTGGAAGAAGAAGAAGGGCTTGTGACTGAGAGCAGAACAAAGCCAAGGCGGAGCAGAACACAGTTGTGGAGAAAGAGTATCTAACCAATCCTCAGAAGAAGGGACCTCAGAAGAGTCTGGACACTACCTTGGAGCCTGGTTTGGGGCTTGGCTCTGACATGGGCACTCAGTGCTTTCTTCTGTGAAACAGTGACAGCAATCCTTACCTCACAGAGTAACTATGGGAAAAACAGCATGCAAGAGTGCCTAGCACCATGGCTGGCCTGCAGGAGGTTATCAATACATTTCTAGTCAGTTATTTATTCTCTGAGTACTAAAAATATTCATGAACTGGAGATAAATACTAATTCTTGGCTGTGTAATCGGCATCACTGACAAGACCCAACTTCATTAAGCTAAAGTTATCATTTTTCTGAATGGACTTGGCCCAAAGCCAAAGTGTAGGCAGGAGCCAGGAGTGAGGGGTATGGAATATATAAACTTCAAATTACTAAACTTCTATAGCTTCACAGCCTGGGTCCAGCTCTTGAGAAGACCCCAACATATTCTGCAAATAGAGGATTATTGAAATGGCTATTAATGACTGTATTATCAAAAGAACAATTTTTGGACATGATACTTCTGTAGTCACTCATTCACACTCCCATTATTTATTAAATGCTTCCTTACCTGTCAGCACAGAACAAGGATAACTCAAATGAAATAGAAAATGTATTCTTCATTCAATGTCTTACAAGCTAACTGAAGATATAAGACCTAAATTCTGGGGCCTAATTCATAGACCACAACATAGAAATATGTGATACCTCGGCCAGGCATGGCGGCTCACAACTGTAATCTCAGCACTTTGGGAGGCCGAGGCGGGCAGATAATGAGGTCAGGAGTTCGAGATCAGCCTGGCCAATATGGTAAAACCCCACCTTTACTTTAAAAAAAAAAAAAAAAAAAAGCTGGTGCCACATGCCTGTAGTCTCAGCTACTTGGGAGGCTGAGGCAGAAGAATCACTTAAACTGAAGAGGTGGAGGTTGCAGTAGGCCGAGATTGTACCACTGCACTCCAGCTTGGGCGACAGAGCAAGACTCCGTCTCAAAAAAAACAAGTATGTGATATGTTTTGAGACTTAAAGAACAGAGGCAGGAGAGGGAAAGGGAAATCAATATGAGATCACAAGACCAGCATTTGGGGGTTCATTTATGTGGGTCCTGACTAACCCAACTAGAGTTGGGACACTGAGTTAGGAAGCAGTAAGACATGAGTACAAATAGAACTAAAGAGGAGTAAGAAGACAAGGTCCGAATGCCAGACGAAAACTTGGTCTCAGTCCAACCAAAGACCAATTCACAACTGATTTAAGGCATTCAGTAAGGAGAAAAAGGCCTGAGAAGTCTCTGAATAGAGTTTGAAATATAAATACAAAGCAATCACCAGATGCGGTGGCTCACGCCTATAATCTAAGCACTTTGGGAAGCTGAGGTAGGTGGATCTCTTGAGGCCAGGAGTTCGAAACGAGCCTGGCTAACATGTCAAAATCCTGTCTCTACCAAAAAATAAAAAAATTAGCTGGGCATGCTGGCATGTGCCTGTAGTCCCAGCTACTGGGGACACTGAGGCCAGAGAAGCACTTGAACCCAGGAGGCAGAAGTTGCAGTGAGCTGAGATCACACCACTGCACGCTAGCCTGGGCAATAGAGTGAGATGCTGTCTCAAAAATAAATAAGTAAATTAATTAAATAAATAAACACATACATACATACATACATACAGAAGAATCAACAAAGTAAATGGATACTAGCAGATGTTCTCATAACCAGTCAGCTCTCATTTGGAGAGAAACCCAAGCATTCATGTGTACCTCCCAAGATACTTCATCTCACCTGTCGGTCCATCTCATGAAGTCGATATTCAATGGCCCTCTCCACATATTCCTTCCTATTGGAAAATGTGAGTGGGATACTATTTCCACCAGGAATTATAGGAACCATTTTGCCATCAGCACTCTGGCCAACAAAAGAATCGAGAGGAATCATCTAGGAACAAAGAAAAAAGAATTTTTATTACATGGTAGAAATGACAGCAAAAAGCATTTTACACATAAATATAGCACAGCAATAACAAACTCACAATTTTTAAAGATAGAAACAAGGAAAACAAGACAGGTAGGACTGATCAGGCTACTTGATCAGCAGGAATGTGATGACTCAGCCAGCTATAGTTAAAAATGGGACCAAATCTCCCTATTCCCAAACCAGGCCTGTTGAACTCTGGGGACCCCAGGTCCCCCACTCCACCTTGGTTTCCTTCGTTCTTCACTCTAACAGGCAGAAAAAAATTAACAGGGAAGGAGCAGCTAAGGGCAGCAATGGCATAGATATGGCATGGTTCAGCCAGACAGCAAGTGGAAGACCATATCTCAGTTTTACACAGAAACGTTCTAGCCTGTGCATATAGGAAGTCAACACCAGCAGAAACACAGACTGGCCTGGGTTTACCTCATGGAAACTCTCCTCGGTAATGCCACTGTCTTCAATGTGAAGAATGCTGTTGAGAGTCTGCACGTAGAGCAGATCCACCTCCTCCAGGTCCTCCAGGGTGAGTGGGACACAGCACAGCTGCTTCCACACCAAAGGGGCCAAGTGGAGGTCCAGAGGCTTCTTTGTGCGAACGGCAACCCCCATTAAAATTCCTAAGAACTTAAACTGCATTAAGTGTTCATCGAGGCAGGCAGAGGGGTTAAAAAGGAACCTGCAAAATTAAAGGGAATATTTCAAGCAATATTTTCCTCATTTCTATTAGCAGTAAGTTAGCAACGACAGCTACAGTATATGGTCTATACTTGTGCTGTTCAGCATGGTATCCATTAGCCACATGTGGCTATTATTGTTTTTTTTTTTTTTGAGATGGAATTTTGCTCTTGTTGCCAGGCTGGAGTGCAGTGGCGTAATCTCGGCTTACTGCAACCTCCACCTTCCGGTTCAAGCAATTCTCCTGCCTCAGTCTCCCAAGTAGCTGGGATTACAGGCATGTGCCACCATGCCTGGCTAATTTTGTATTTTTAGTAGAGAGAGTGTTTCTCCCTGTTAGTCAGGCTGGTCTCAAACTCCCAACCTCAGTTGATCCGCCTGCCTTGGCCTCCCAAAGTGCTGGGATTACTGGAGTGAGCCACCAGGCCTGGCCTACATTCGGCTATTTAAAGTAATTAAATAAAACTAAAAATTCAGTTCTTCAGCTTCCCTAATCACATGTTGAGTTCTCAAAAGCCACACGTGAACCGTGGTTAATGTTTCACACAGCACGTAGACTATATTCTGAACTATTTTTAGAAGAACTATGTAAGGGTCTTAAGCTACCTGCTCCAGAATGCCGTATTTCCTAAAATCATTCTGTTTTAAATTTACAAGTCCATGAAACAGGATCCAAAATTCAAAATTTTGCAAATATAAAGATAATATGTAATTGCAAACAGTAAATTTTGTGACTTGCTAGCATAATAAAACTTTTAAATAAATTTTGGTGCAGAAAATTCATTACAGGGAGGCCAAGTGGACCTTCAGAAACATAAAATAAGTCAGGTTTCATGATCAAGTCTGAGCCTCCTCTCCCCTCTATATAATCATTGATTGGGTCTCAATAAATACCAAGTCTTGATGGAAGTGCTTCCTCTTTTTTTTTTTTTTTTGAGATGGAGTCTCGCTCTGTCGCCCAGGCTGGAGTGCAGTGGTGCGATATCAGCTCACTGCAACCTCTGCCAACTGGTTCAAATCAAGTGATTCTCCTGCGTCAGCCTCCCGAGTAGCTGGGATTATTACAGGTGCACACTACCATGCCCAGCTAATTTTTGTATTTTTAGTAGAGACAGGGTTTTACCATGTTGGCAATGGTAAAAATCCTCACCTCAGGTGATCCACCTGGCTCAGCCTCCCAAAGCGCTGGGATTACAGGTATGAGCCACCGCACCTGGCCTGTTTCCTCATCTTTGACAAGAGGATAACAATATTTACTCCTTAGGGTTATAATAAGGACTGAAGGGGATAACAGGTATAAAGCACTGAAAACAGTGCATAGTAAGCACTCAATAAATGTGAGCTATTATTATTTTAGACATATAATGAACACTTGCTGACTGCCATACCTGTCCCTGTTGTAACCCACTTCTGCAGTGGCATTGGGAGAGGGTATAAGAAGGTCAACAACACCAGTTTCAAGTTCCTGTAGAAGAAAAAATTTTTTGAGAAATGACAATCAAACACATGGAGAGAATACCAATTAAAGATCATACTAAAAAGAATATTTTGAGGAATTTATCATGCTACGTGACAACCAACGATTTCCTAATTTACTTTTGTGGTTTCAGTTTAAAATGAAATTAGGAAATCCCCAATATGGAAAGCATTCATGCATGAAGAACCAAAAGGAATGAGAAAGTTAATCCAGTGCAGGAGTTGTGGTGGCTGTGAGCAGAGTGTAATGATGTTTCAAATAGATTCAATAATGATAGCCAAGCATTATTTTAGTCACAGGATTTACTGAAAAAATCTTTTTACTAGGCAAAGCTGGAAAGGACAAAGCTGATCTGGACGCAAAGCTGCCAATGCGGATCTTAAAATTAGAACTGGTCTAATTTTAAGACCAGTTCTTAACATTTATTTTTCAAACTCCCCTGGAATTTGGCAGTTCTATTTTGTTCTAAAAGCGCCAGAAAAAATCAGAGCACATGGGTGCTCCTGGATTTGTCTATTACATAAATGTGAATATATGCCATTGTTGTTTGCTCTGCCAATATTATAACACAACAGATGGTGAATCATTGGTAGATGTCTAAGAACTGATATTTCTGTAGTAATGTATCTTGACAAACCATTTCAAAAACTGTTGCTCTAATTTACCTATATATCACTAACAGCATTACTTTATATGAGGCTCACAAATACATCCTTGCTACATCTATAAAAACATGCCTGACAGAATGATCACTGAAAACAACAAAATGGCCACTAGCAGACTAGGTAACTCAGCAGGGGACACTGCAGGAAAATACCTGGCACATCTCTGTGATGGTGTCATCAAACACTCCTCCAGCATCATCAGCCCCTTCTCCAACCAGCTTAACCTTCCATGCTCGGGAAGGGAGACGGAGGTCTGACGCATTCAGCTTAACTACTTGTCTTGCTATTTGGACAAAAATGGGCTTACACTTCCGACCTCTTTAAAAGAAAGGGAGAAAAAAAGCAACGAAATACAACGCTTACTGATTTCCCCAAGATCACGTGATAGCTTCCCATCAGTGACTGAAAAAGCTAGTTTAACAGCCAAACACTCTGCTAGGCCCGCTGTAACCACACTGGGTACTAGTGTAAGTACTATTACTATCTACCCTACCTTAGAAGTGAGGAAGCTAAGGTGCACAGAAATTAGTAATAATATTCGTCTGAAAAAGTCCCAGCTAGTGAAACATGCATACATATGCTAACCTGGTTGATATCCTCTTTACGGTAATCTGAGGTCCATAGTTTTTGCCTTGAACCATGGTTTTTCCTATGGAACGCACCATTGGAAGAGTGTAGACTCTTGGGGCTAACAAAGGCCGAAGTTGTCCCTGTACAATGCCCCAAGTTCCAGCATTATAATGGGATGTGCTGTTCTGTAACAGAAAGTATAGTTATCAGAAATGGTAAAATCTAGACTTAAAAGAAAAAATAATTTTCACTTGTAGAACATGCATTATTTTGGTTGGGCACAGTGGCTCATGCCTGTAGACCCAGCACTTTGGGAGGCTCTGGTGGGCGGACTGCTTGAGCCCAGGAGTTCAAGACAAGCCTGGGCAACATGGCAAAACTTGTCTCTACAAAAACACAAACATTAGCTGGGCATGGTGCTGTACTCCCAGCTACTCAGGAGGCTGAAGTGAGGGGATCACCTGAGCCCAAGGAAGTTGAGGCTGTAGTGAGCTGAGATCATGCTACTGCACTCCAGCCTGGGCACAGAGTGAGACCCTGTCTCAACATTATTTTAAAAATTGAAAATAAGAATACATATGCTTTTAAAAAAGGACTTTAAAAGCATAAACTCAGGATTAGTAGCTATCAGCAACCTTTAAAACATTTTTTTCTGATAAAATATATACTTGCTATTTTTAAAAACCTTAGAAAATACAGAGGATACACACGTGTACACAAATTAAGTAATTCCAAATCCTAACATAAAGAGATGGCTCCATTAATAATTTGATCTATTTTCTTCCAGCTCTCTTCTGTATATATAATATTTTTCACATTGTTGCTATCATTTTGAGTTTTCTCAGTTAACTTTACATTATAAACATTTCTCCAACTAATTACAGTTTGCTAACACTCTGTTTAGTGCTGCACAAGACTCTGCTGCCTGGCTGATTATCTATTTATAGCAGTGATTTGTCAAATCTCTCTCTCTCTCTCTCTCTCTCGATCTCTCTTTCTCTCTCACACATACACACAAGATAGTTAGCCAGCTTGTTACTGGAATAGTGCATAAAGATAGAAAGATCAGCAAAATTTACTTCATTTCTCCAACCTCCCTTTCCCCAGGATCCAAAATGCTAATTTGAAAGAAAAGAAAAAAGTATCTGAAATTTCTCAGATTCGTTTACATAACAAAACCCTGACTGTGGCTCTAATAGCTTTGTGTGGTTACGTTTTAAAATCATATTTTTGACTTTGTAGAGATGGCATGCATAGTGGCTGGGTGCAGTGGCTTACGCCTGTAACCCCAGCACTTTGGGAGGCTGAGGTGGGTGGATCATTTGAGGTCCAGAGTTCGACACCAGCCTGGCCAACATGGTAAAACCCTGTCTCTACTAGAAATACAAAAATTAGCTGGGCGTGATGCCGCATGCCTGTAATCCCAGCTACTTGAGAGGCTGAGGCAGGAGAACCGCTTGAACCTGAGAGGCAGAGGTTGCAGTAAGCTGAGATTGCGCCACTGCACTCCAGCCTGGGCGACCGAGCGAGACTCTGTCTCAAAAAAACAACAACAAAAAAGAAATGGCATGCTTAGCCATTCATACTTGATTTTTTGACAAACCAAATCACAGAATGAAGATCACTCTGTGTCCAGCTGCATCATGACCAACTTCTAGACTGTCCCTAAATAGCAATAAAATGGGAATGGAATTGTTATCTTATTAGCCATGAAAGAATTTTCCAAAGGCAGAGGGAAAGGCCCTGGGGCCTGGCGAGCATGTCATGGGCACTGCTTACCACGCCAGTCTGTGCCTGGCTGCTTACCACGTCAGTCTGTTACCTGGTTGTTGGGGCTAAGGTTCAGCAGCCTCCAGGATGAGTACATGAGGTCAGAGAAGTGGTAAAGCAGCCGGAGCCTGGCCCGCACCGTGTGAATGCTGACTTCTCTCAGTGCCCCATACTGGGGGGGCACTGTGTCAGGCAGGCCCAGCTGCAGAGGTACTGACACACCTGTCCAAAAACCAAATGGGCACTTGTGAAGGAAACAGCATTGCTTTCACTTTTCATATTTTGAAAAATTTCAAGCATAAAGAGAAGTTGAGATAATTATGCAATAGACACCCATTCCAACCTCTATTCATCAATTCACTTTAGTTTTGAGTGTGCATTTGTGTTGGTTTTTAAAATGTCTTTATCAGGGGGTGGAGATAAAATAAAATGTCTTTATCATTGTGGAAATGAAATCTGGTATTTTCTCTTTTCATTTCCCATTTATTTAATAGAACTTAGTTCCTTCACAAAAACAAATAAGTAAATAAAGCCAAATTTATTTTTTCTTTCATATTTAATAACTGTTATCTTCATAATACTCCAACTGTGGGTAAGGACAAGGTAGGCAGTTCTGGAAAATGGAAATGGAAAACTTAGCAGAGCCAACTCCCATATTTGCTAGGGATCTGACAGAAAAGTATTCATGACAGAAACATATAGGTGCACGATTCGTGAAGGTTTTTACTACAAGAATAATAATTATGTAAGAAGCAAAGACTCCAAGGCCTGCATCCACAGCTACCCTCCTATAAAAATACACAAAAGAGTAAAAGCAAAATACAAACTCACTGGAGTTTCCTATAAATAAATACTGGTACAGTGCAATTCCTACAGGTATTAGTATTGCTCTTAGTAAAAACTAACATTTACTGAGTACCTTCTATGTGCCTGACACTATTCTAGGAGCTTTACATGAATAGGTCCACTTAATTCTACAGCTATTTGCAGTAGGTGTTATTATTATCCTCATTTTACAAGCAAAACACTGAGTCCCAAGGTCACTCAGATCATATGTGGAAGAGCTGGGATTCGGCAATGTGGCCCCAGAACTTGAACCTGTACTTGTCACACGGGATAGCTTCTGCCCTGAAGTGGAAGTGAAATCCCTCTGAAGCCACTGAGTACCTGAAATTGTCAGTGTGTGAGCAGCCTGATCATTGTAGATTCTGTTAATAGAAACCATTTCTTCCTTATTTGGAATCTACCTGGCATTCACACTTTGCTCCCCTAGATAACTAAGGAAAAAAAAAAAATCCCTACGGGGTATCCTAGGATCTCCTAAGAAATAGAGGGGTTAACAAAACTGGAAGAGAATGCTGAGCTCTTAGGCACAAATTTGCTTCAATGAAATTCTAGTGCCTTAGATGCCAAAAAACAGTAGAAAAACAACGCTTGAGGGCCTGGATGAGAAACGGCCATTGGCCCGGCACAGTGGCTCATGCCTGTAATCCCAGCACTTGGGGAGGCCAAGGCGGGTGGATCACTTGAGGTCAGGAGTTCAAGACACTCTGGCCAATATGGTGAAACACCATCTCTCCTAAAAATATAAAAATTAGCCGGGCGTGGTGGCTCATGCCTGTAATCCCAGCTACTTGGGAGGCTGAGGCAGGAGAATCACTTGAACCTGGGAGGTGGAGGTTGCAGTGAGCCAAGATTGCATGCCACTGCACTCCAGCCTGGGCAACAGAGTGAGAGTCTGTCTCAAAACAAACAAACAAACAACAAAAAAAACCAGACCAAATATGAAGAAATGTGTAAGAATGACAGTTGTCACAACATTAAGGTAATAGCTACGTCTAAAGGGAATGGAAGATAGATCAAATCAGAAAGGGCCTACAGTTGGGTATTACTTGCATAACACAAGTATGCATTACAGTTTTCTTTAAATATTTTTGTAGATATACAAAAACTTAATAATAAATTAAAAGTAAAACAAAAAGCAAAAAGCTAGAAGTAGACCACCAGTCTTGCTAAACACAGGAATAAAATGGCAGCAAGCTGATTTCCTGTGTCAATGCACAGACATCATGTTTCACATAGTTAACTAAGGTGGGGAATTTGACAAATGGTCTCAGGGCTTTTAATCTTTATTTCTAACAATGGGCTTTAGAAAGCTATAATTTGTTATTGCTTTTATTATTAAAAATACTGGCCATGCACGGTTGCTCATGCCTGTAATCCCAGCACTTTGGGAGGCCAAGGAGGGCGGATCATGAGGTCAGGAGACCAGCCTGACCAACATGGTAAAACCCCGTCTCTACTAAAAATACAAAATTTAGATGGGCGTGGTTGCAGGCGACTGTAATTCCAGACTCAGGAGGCTGATGCAGGAGAATCACTTGAACCCGGGAGGTGGAAGTTGCAGTGGGCTGCGACTGCACCACTGCACTCCAACCTGAGTGATAGAGTGAGACCGTCTCAAAAAAAAAAAAATACTGGCTGGGTGTAGTGGCTCACACCTGTAATACCAACACTTAGGGAAGCTGAGGAGGGTGGATCACTTGAGGTCAGGAGTTCAAGACCAGCTGGGCCAACATGGTGAAACCCCATTTCTACTAAAAGTACAAAAAATTAGCCAGGAATGGTAGTGCACACCTGTAGTCCCAACTACTTGGGAGGCTGAGGCAGGAGAATCACTTGAACCTGAGAGGTGGAAGTTTCAGTGAGCTGCGATCACACAACTGCACTCCAGCAAGGGTAACAGAGCAAGACTCTGTCTTTAAAAAATCGTTTGGATCGAGCTCGATCCCACCTTAGTTGCTGCTAAAATTATAAATTTTTGCTTGCATAAGTAATATGTATTCTTTTTGGCGGGGGGTGCAGAGAGGGCCTGCTTCATACCGATATCAGCAGGCGAAATGCCTGCTATGAAAACTCTTTCAGTGTTCGTAGCACAAAGAATGTTTTGGTTGTATGGCAGAAGGCCTGACAGTTTCACAATGATGTTGAATACAGTTTGGAACTGGCAAGCAGATGGTGCCATGGGGTACTGCTCAAAGAGAAGCTGCAGAAGCATGAATATTTCCTTCCTCACCTGGTGCTCTTGGTGGGACAGGTGGTGCTGTCCATGCAGCACTGTGGCAGCGGCCAGCCGAGATCTGCCGAACATTTTTCCCTTGCAGACCTGTTACCAGGGTTGGTTCTCGAACATGGTTGGTGTGGCCTAGGCCAAGCTGGGAATTAATCACAAATATACAGAAATTCAAATAAAAGGAGGAAGAGAGGAAGTGAATATAAAATTTTTCTTAGATGGTGGAAGATATAAATAAGTTAAGTGTCCCACGCATCAGCATCAATAATAAAGCACATTCTGATTTTCTCTATCGTAACAGTCATCACAGCTCAGACTGTCTGCTAATAACCAAGCTGCAACAAGCCCATTCCAAATGCAGCAGATGAGTCTTAATGACTAAACACATCCTTGGATTCCACTTATGGAAAAGAAATAAATTCTTGGAAAGTTAAGTAATAACACAATGATCTATGGAGCTTTTACTTAAAACACACCGATTTCTGTGTAACAATAAATAAACATCTATAAAAACATATATAGAAGCAACTTCTTATCTCCAAATCTCTATACTTAGGGTCTGACTGGGACAGCCAGTGTTTCAGCAGCTAAGCAAATCAACATCATTAGGAAGGATCATGTCAAGGCACTGCCAGGAAACTCCCAAAGGTGCCTCTAATATTAACTCTTCTCTCAGAAAGGCAACGTTCAGCCACAATGATGAGTAGCTTCCTTGTCTGTTAATGTAGTCATGAGGAGACCACAGGAGCCAAAAACTGAGACTACTGTGAATAATGCTAGACCTTCAACTTGAGGATCCCTGGCACTACAGGTAGCCAGACACAGAGAGGATTTATGGAGGAAGGGGAGGTGGCTCTGTGTGTAGAGCTACAAGTCACTGTCATAACAAGCATCTCAGACATCTCACACCAAGGTCTCTCCTTCCTTCATAGATAGAGGGTGAACACATCAACCTCTGAGTCACTTATCAAACAGAGGCTCAGTTTAACCCTAAAAATAATGGGGATGACAAGACTTCCTGCATAAACCTAAAGATACTTTGTATACCATCATATTATAAAATATAAAAATATTACTGTTTCATTCTTTTTCCCAGATCAACTGATGTTCCCAGGACCTAATCCCACATACTGCTGTAATAATGATGATAATGTTGACAGTAACAAATCCTTGCATACTGCAGCTTACTACATGCCAGGCATTTAACAATGTGCATAGACACACACATATACACTCAGTTAATCCCCTTAATCACTTTGCTGTACTGCCAGCATTTTTTGAACCATGGTTTAATACTTCTTTGGCTACAGTCAAGAGAGAAAGACATACTAGATTTACAAAATAATCAGTCCCATGGCAAAGTGATATGCTTGGAGCACTATAGTAGATTATGCGTTTCATAGCTTCTTTCTTTCCCCAGTTGAAGAACACTGTCAGATTTCTAGAATATGAGAGGGCAGCAAGCAATATAAGTATTTACCTGCCCTTCTGAATTGCTCCCCCAGGCATACACATCTCCATTTGATGCCAAAGCAAGAGTGTGTTCAGCTCCAACTGCCACATCTTCAATGACGACTCCAGCCAGGACAGGGATTTGTTGTGGTCGATTGTGATTTCGAGCACGCCCTTCTGGCAAGCCTATCAGGCGATCTAAAAAAACAAAACAAAAACGTGGAAATGTTACGGACAGTACACCACAGTCCTTTTCTATTTTCTGATCATTCATTTAGCTTCTTATGGTGGAATGGCAATGATGCGAATAACTCACTGAGGCTAAAGCTGCTATTCTGGAAAGGTACACCAAATTCTGAATAAATAAAAAGTCTGAAGCTGTTTCTTTGCATGTCACAGGCTCTTTATTCATACAAATTTTTAAAAAATTATATCCTAAAATCGGTAGTTTATTTCAAACTAAGACGCTTCTCCAGTATCCTCATACTTGAAAAGACAGAGTCTGACTGACAGAGTTCAGGCCCTCAAGTTTCTTACGCGTGTGTGTGTGTGGTTTTTTTTTTTTTTTTTTTTTTGGACAGGGTCTCACTCTATCTCCCAGACTGAAGTACAGTGCAGTGGTGTGATCTTGGCTCACTGCAGCCTTGACCTCTTGAGTTCAAGTGATCCTCCCACCTCAGCCTCCCAAGTAGCTCAGACCACAGACACCTGCCACCATGCCCAGCTAATTTTAAGTTTCTTATATTCTAAAAAAAAAAAAAAAAAAAAAAAAAAAAAAAAAAAAAAAGATCATTCAACTTGTCTTGTCCTCAAACTTCCAACCAACCTCTCCCTTACCTTGCCAAACTTCTAGAGGGTGTTAAGTCAGTCCCTTCTGCGCAAAGTCTGCTAGGTCCATTTGGCTGGGCTGCCTTCTGCAGTCCAACTTCCACTCTCTCCTCTACACCGAAATTCTACTCTCCAAAGTCACGAGTTAGCTCCTAATTGGCTTCTTTTTAGCCTCCAGCCCATGGGAACATCATGTAACCTTCTGATAATGTGGCCTTGGCTTTTCCTGCCTCTCAGGGACTGTACTGCCCTGGCTCACCAGCAACCTTTCTTCCCACTCCTTTCAAAGCCAGCTCTCCCAAGTCATTTTTTTAATCTATTTTTTTGAGATGAATTTTTGTTCTTGTCACCGGGGACAGAGTGCAATGATACAATCTTGGCTCACTGCAACCTCTGCCTTCCAGGTTCAACCAATTGTCCCTGCCTCGGCCTCCCAAATAGCTGGGATTACAGGTGCCTGCCACCGCACTCGACTAACTTTTGAATTTTTAGTAGAGACGGGGTTTCACCATGTTGGTCAGGCTGCTCTAGAACTCCTGACCTTAGGTTATCTGCCTGCCTCGGCCTTCCAACGTGCTGGGATTAAAGGCATGAGCCACTGTGCCTGGCCCTCTCAAGTCTTCTTCCTGTGCTCACCTGCCCTTGACATCACATTCCCCAGAGCTCTATTCTCTTCTATTCTTAATTCTGTACTCTCTCTCTCTCTGTGGGTTTTTTCAATGGTACAAATAAGGATTTAACTCCTACCATTATGTAGATAATGTCCTAAACCTCCATTTCTATAACCAATCCTTTTGGAGTTCCAGATCTAAATTCTCAATAGCCTAGTGGACATTTCCACACATTTATCTAGGGCAAATGGGTCCATTCAACATAACTAAAACTAAGCTCCTTACCCCTCCTTATCCCTAGAAACTTCAGTCATGGTTTACTTCCTCTTCCTTACACCTGTCTCACATAACCCTCAGCAACTACCCTTGCCAAGAATCTCCACATAAGTGAATTTATTGCCAAGAAGTCCCACTGTGAATGCCTGGGTTATGAATCTACTCAAGATTTGAACCCAGAGTGCCTATGAATTCCTTCAGTTCCTAAGATCTGCAGCCACAACCCCTAGAAGGGATGGAGAATGAGGCAGGACAGAGGAGCTCTGGTGGTCAAGGCAGTATTTGTGGCAGCATGTCAGGGAAAGTAGAAAAGAAGAAAGGATGGCCCTTGGCAGGGAATCTTCTAGCAAGAGTACAGGATCTGGCATAAGGAGTCTTAATGGGGAGAGGAGTTTGTCTTAACAACGAAGTTCATGAAAGCAGAGTGTAAAATTATCTAGTGAATGACGGTAATAGTGGCTACTCACCACCTTAAAAAAAAAAAAATGGACTCAATTTAGAGCACATTCTATGACACTGGAAGGCAAATGTTTATAATGCATGTGTAGCCAAACAAATAAGCTGAAAAACGTCTTACCTTGACCAAATGTATATACATGACCATCTTTGGTCAAAGCAACAGAAAACTGAGTTCCACAAGCAACCTTTTTTATTCCAATTCCACAAAGGACATCAACTTTCTGCAAAATAAAATTATAAGGCACACAACTTTAAGAAGAAGAAAAAAATGACTCTTGAATTTGCCTAATGGCATGTATCAATAACTATCTTCCAACAAAAATACTAATTGTCACCTACCTGTTCAACCCAAATCCAAACCTGAAATGTTATTTTCTCCTACTCCTCTGCAAACTAACTGAATTTGGAGGAGGGAGTGGGCAGGGACAGGGGCAGTTTGACTAAAATCCCCAGGGCCCTATGTGAAGCAGAAACGTTCCTCTGGGTAACAGAGACCACAGGGAATTCCACGACCGTTTAAGGAACACTAGAAGAACAAGTTAGTTAAACTTTGAAGCTTTCACATGTGACAATAACTGCTTTATATGTTACCCCAGAGAGGGCTTTCCTGCCTCTCTGCATCCCTAGCTGAATATTCACTAGTCTACTTATTGGGATGTCACAGACTATAAATGGTGGTGAATCCGAATATAAACTGAAGGCTTGTAAATCACACTGATGGTGAAATGTGTCAGGAAAACCCACATAAAAGAATCACATAGGAAGTCTTCTGTGGAGCCAAGAAATATTCTATAGTGTGAATAACAGCTTCTAATTTCTTTCTTTATGGACTCATATTTCCTTTGTATTGTTGTTTAAAAGGAAGTATGTACCTCTGTAATTCAGTGGTAATAATAAGCAGACATGGCAGCTGCATGCAGAGAGTTACAAAGGATTACTCATAGTTCCTTCCATGACACCCTGCAGATATGCTTCTATTTCTTCTCTACATCAGAGGTCCTACAGTGTGCCACTCATTTAGGGAGACAGAAGCTTATCTTTGCAGAAGCTATTAACAGCTTACTTAAAATCAAGAGCTAGCATGTGGGCATTCAAGAATGCACAACAGAGGCTTCTAAACTTCATTATGAATTACCAAAAATACTAAACGTAAATTATTTCCAACTAAAAATAACTAGTGACATAGATGACAACTCTTTATGTTGTCTGAAAACCCGGATTCAAGGCAATACTGACCTGAGGTGAAGATTTCGCAGTGGAATTTCCTAACCCTAGTTTTCCATAGTCTCCATCTCCGAAAGCCCACACCACGGAGCCATCTGCCGACACTGCCAAAGTGTGGTTTAATCCACAGGCCACCTGAAGAAATAACAGCAACTGGTAAGGCAAATCACGAGACCTAAAACACATGCCCTTCCCTTTGCCCTCTCTCCCAGTTTCTGGGACTCTTTTTCTCTACTTCAGTGGAAAACTTGGCTATGTTTCCAAATATCTACATTGGTGTAGAGCATACTACGAATGGTAACCAAAATAAGTCAACAGGAAGTATTCCTAATGTCCACATGTAACTTTTTTCTTTAAGGTGAAATCCTTCAAATGTCTGTGGCTAAACCATAATCAGACAGTACGAAAGATAGGGGAAAAGTATACATAACTCAAAAAATACTCATTCATATCAAAAAGTATGTAAAGAATGATACAGAAAAAGTCAAAAACATTTACTTGTTAAGGGACACTCTTGATGTATACAAGACAGAGGTAATTACTGCTTAGGAGCAGTAGCCACCAGTGATGTTGCAATTCAGCCAACCAACTCAAGGCTACCAGACAGGAGCCACAAGTATCTGTATTTTTTAAGGATTTTTCTTTTCTTTTTTGAGACGGAGTCTTGCTCTGTTGCCCAGGCTGGAGTGCAACAGAACAATCTTGGCTCACTGTAACCTTTGCCTCCCAGGTTCAAGCAATTCTCCTGCCTCAGCTTCCCCAGCAGTTGGGATTATAGGCGCCCACCACCACGCCTGGCTAATTTTTGTATTTTTAGTAGAGATGGAGTTTCGCCATGTTGGTCAGGCTGGTCTGAAACTCCTGACCTCAGGTGATCCGCTCGCCTTGGCCTCCCAAAGTGGTGCCCGGCCCTTTTTAAGGGTTTTACAGCAAGTCGTATTAGTATGTTATAGAGGGGGGTTTTAAAATATTCACATCCTGAAATAAGGGTTACATTTGGTTTCTCATATAAACAAATTTGAACTGACTTAAAATATGAATTTCACATTGGCAAACAATTAAAATGATCAATTACACCATAACAAAATGTACATGAGGTTAGGTACAACTGGTGATCCTGATGTTCCTGAAAGGAGAGTGTCTAAGTGAACACAGAAGAAATGAAAAACAATGATCAGCTAGAAAATCTTATTGGTTTATTCCATGCCTGTCCAATCTGATATCCCTCGAGTGCAGTTACTCTCTCTGGAAGCTTTTTGTTAGAGGTATTTCCAAGACCCAGACGACCATAGTCACCATTCCCAAAGGTAAACAGTTTGCCATCTGAAGTTACCACTGCCGAGTGCTTGAAGCCACAAGACATCTAAGACAGAACCAAGGAGAAAAAAAACTTTTAATAAGAAAAACTAAGAAAAAAGTGTATCTGCCACTTTTGGTATTAAGCAATAAATTTTATATAAACTGCACTGAAAACTGGCTCTTCAAGATCAATGATTTTTTTTAAAAAAATTTATTTATTTATTTTTATTTTTAATTTTTTTTTCCTCGCTGTCACCCAGGCTGGCGTGCAATGGTGCAGTCTTGGCTCACTGCAACCTCCGCCTCCAGGGTTCCAGTGATTCTCCTGACTCAGCCCCCTAAGTAGCTAGGATTACAGGCACCTGCCACCATGCCCGGCTAATTTTTGTATTTTTAGTCTCGAACTCCTGACCTTGTGATCTGCCCGCCTCGGCCTCCCAAAGTGCTGGGATTACAGGTGTGAGCCACCTGGTCCGACCCCTATTTTTTCAGTTTTAAAGAGACAGCATCTTGCCCTGTCATCCAGGCTGAGGTACAGTGGTATGATCACAGTGCACTGTAGCCCTGAACTCCTGGGCTCAAGCAATCCTCCTACCTCAGCCTCCCAAGTAGCTGAACTACAGGCATGTGCTACCACACCTAGCTATTTATTTCTATTTTCATTTTTTGTAGAGGCAGGGTCTTGCTATGTTGTCTAGGCTGGTCTCAAACTCCTGGCCTCAAGCAATCCTCTTGCCCCAGTCTCCCAAAGTGTTAGGATTACAGGCATAAGCCACTGCATCCGGTCAACCAGTACACAGATAGGTCCGAGTTGCTCTCCTGCTCTCCCAAGTCTGACCTGTCTCAGCCTCAGGAAGCCCAAGCTGAACGGCATACCTTAACTACTGCTACTCTTCAGCTATGTTCAGATGATCTAGACTAAATGAGATAATAAATAGGGACACTGTTTATAAACCGTTAGGTGCTATGCAATTTTACAATATTATTTTAGAACACTCTTTTCCAGAAAATGCTTATGAACTTAGCTTTAGTAACAAAAATGATGGGTTAAAAGCAAAGTTTTCCGTTTATCTGTGTATTAAGAACTGTGTGGCAGAAGCTAAACCTCACAATATTCTTTCTAAGGGCCTGCAGCACCCTAGTCTGTGTCAACCAGCCGATTCGAGAAAAAGACCATTTTAACACCAAAGCCTATTCAAACTTCTGACAAGCTCAAGAATGAATCTGAACATCCAAAACAAATGGATCTCTTATAATGATTGTGTAAGATATTTTTACCATATTTTCTGTTACCTAACTTTAAGAAACCTGTTCAACAACTAGTGTATTTATGTTGAAAGGCAAACTCATCCATTTCCTGCCTGACCTGCACCACTTCTTCTCCTTGTAAAGCTTCGATCTGTCTGGGCCGCCGCTGCCTGTCGCTGTTCCCATGGCCGAGTTTACCATAGTCACCGTCTCCCCAGCTAAAAACCTCACCACTTTCAGTTAGGGCCATAGAGTGCCCATCAGAACCACAGGAAGTCACCAGCTGGGTCACCACAAAGCCTGGAACAGAACAGAAACACAACAGGAGTCACTGGATATTAAAATGCTCCTCTATACTTGCAGCTGCTACTGAATGCCCTCAATCAAAAACCACCAAAATGGTACTATGAAAATAAGAATAATTTCATTAGTTTTTTTTCTTTTTTTTTTTTTTGAAATGGAGTCTCGCTCTGTCACCCAGGCTGATTGTAGCGGTGCAATTTTGGCTCACTGCAACCTCTGCCTTCCAGGTTCAAGCGATTCTCTTGCCTCAAACTCCTGAGTATCGGGGATGAACAGGCACGCACCACCACACCCAGCTAATTTTTGTAGTGTTAGCAGAGATAGGGTTTCACCATGTTGGCCAGGCTGGTCTTAAACTCCTGACCTCAAGTGATCCACCCACCTTGGATTCCCAAAGTGCTAGGATTACAGGTGTGAGCCACAGTGCCCAGTCCTATTTCTTTAGTTTTAAATTGAATTTGTAGCCATAACCTAGCAAAATGGGAGCAATCACCTAAAAGAATGATGTTGACAAGGAAAAGGAGAAAGACAGCAATAATTATAGTCATTAATGACTGGCTATGCTCTAGCCACTCCTACAAATGCTTTACATGGATTATGTTATTTTCTACTTGCACAAAGAGCCTATGAAACAGATACTAACACCCCATTTTTACAATTGGGAAAACTGAGTCACAAAGCAGTCTTATAGTTTGTACAATGTCCCAGAGCCAAGGACCAGCAGAAGAGATAGGAACCCAGCACACATTCTCATTTCTACTACTGTGCTCTTCACACTCAGATCACAAGGAAAAGAACTTGAGCTTCTAGGAACTTGTTTTGAACTCATAGTTACTTGCATGCTTTTACATCTATGTTCTCTTTGTAGGCTTCAGGGTCACTATGAGTTCAGTTAATGAGCAAGGGGGAGGCTTGTGTGGTGGTTTCTCCAAAGTGTTCTCTCTCCAAGTCACACACAACTCTGACAAAGATGTCATTTAAAGTCTTCAGCACATTTGCAGATTTCCATACAAACTGATTTTTAATTTTAGTAAAACACATGCATGATTGCTACTGCTATTAACATCTGTCTACCTACACTTTTGCAATTTTCAAGCATTTGTTTACAATCTTTAGCGGGCCTCAAAAAGCGTTATTTATATTTTATTGAATTCTAGCATTCCTATGTTAAATAACTTGCCATATAGCTTAAAATATGGAAATTAAGTCTGTACACATGCCTAAACAAGGATTTCAATATACGTGAAATCCCAATATGATTTTATCTAGAAAAGGATTGAGAAGGGCAAAAGTTTGCATGACCAAACCCACAGTTAGGCCATAGGTTCTAACCAGCTTTTAATTAAGGACAATGTTACCTTGTAAGGCTGAAATAACTGTCAGCACATGAAGGTCATCTGAATTTCCTTGTCCTAATCTGCCATAACTTCCTTCCCCACAAGCCAACACTGTGCCATTGGCCTGGATGACAAAGGTACAATTCTGACCACAAATGACCTAGTAGAAAAACACAGAATTAAACATTTTATTATTTATTATATAACTTTAACATGAAAACACTTGAAATAATTCCACATATACACAGATGCCTTTATCAATTCTTTTATCCTTTTACTAAAAGGGGAGAGTTGATATAACTATGCAGTTCCTTAACTCCTTGATGACTATAAACTACTTATTTAACCAAGAGATGGATGAGATTCATCTAACTATTTGAAATAGTTTAGAAAAAAATGGATGAAAGAAAAAGGAAGGGGTGATGGGGAAATACTAAAGACTGGGCTAGAAAGAAGCAGAAACTGGAGGGAACGTACATAAGAACAAGTCATGCATTCTGGGATGAGCTGAGGTAGAGAAGAACAAAAGAGAAAGCAGTGGCCTCAAGAAGGGTTTGGCACTATATCATACCAGGATTATCAGAAAAGGGGAGTGGTCGACAAAATCTGGCTAAAGATCCTGGGAAGTTTAAAGCACCAAAGAGAAAATCACTAATTAGGAATATCTAAACTTCTATGAATACATACCGGGCAGGCCTACATCATGTTAGTTCCTTAAACTTGAAAGAAAAATTTAGAAATTTGTTAACTTCTTAAGTCTGATAAAAACCATAGCAAGTTTTTATTTGGAAGCTATACATCATGACTTTCTTTAATCATTCCTCACAATAGATTACGAAATGGACAAGCTTTATCTCACAGTAAGACAAGCAAAAGAACTAGAATTTCCAGTTCTCATGTTTCTTTTCTATTTTTAAATTTTATTTCATTTTTGTTTTATTTGTTGTTTTAATTTTTTTAATTTTATTTTTCTTTTCTCACAGGTTTTTACAGGAATCTTTTCTTTTTACCCTATTAGTTACCTGTTGGGCCTGTGAGAATGAGGGAGCTGCTGCAGGTACCATTACATTTCTTCCAGCTTCTGCCAGCTGTCCATGCCTGCCAGCACCCCATAAGTAGACATCACATTTACCTCCCAGGTGCCAGTCCTAGAAAACCACAATCATCTCAAAATTAGAGTCATCCATTCATTCAAATAAACAGGTACTAAGTACCAAGTGTGTGCCAGCCTGTATGGGAGACACCAGGGCACAAACATACAAGCATTTAGAATCAAAACATTTACTGAGAACCATCATACAGTTATCTTCACCTTTACTGACCTCAGGTCTGGAAGTTGCCCAAGACATAATTTGTTCATCCATGCCATTAATCCATTTACTGTTATCCTGCAAAACAGGGGATACATAGTGATCAATTCTGCTTAGTCAAGATTCATTTGTTCTTATTTAATCACAAAGTTTTCATCTAATCATTAAGTCTTATTTCCAAAAAACAACACGGTAATGTTATGAGAAATTAAGACTGGTTTTATAATTATGTCAAACTTGGTTTTATGCATTGTCACTATTTCCTTTTATTATAAACACTTTCACTATCAGTACGGCATTGGTGATTCAAAGCTAACTATGTGTCTTCTGAACACCCACAGATACAAGGTCATGTGCAGGACCATGCACCCCTATAAACTCTTTGTGTAGCTGTGGGCAAATCACTTCATCTTTCTAGGCTTCAGCTTTCTCATCTACAGTTTTATAGAATTGGGCCAAATGGGTTTAGAAGGATATTTCCTGATTAAAATATTCTATACTTTATGTGCTACATGACATTTCAGTCAACAACAAACTGCATGTATGAAGATGGTCCCATAAGATTATAAAACATTATTTTTATTATTCCTTTGATGTTCAGATACACAAATACCATTGTGTTACAACTACCTAGAGCATTGAATACAGTAACATTCTGCACAGGTTGTAGCCCAGGGGTAACAGACTATACCATACAGTCTTGCTGTAAAGTAGGTTATATCATCTAGGTTTGTGAAAGTACTATACACTCGACGATATTTTCAGTCAAGACTGACTAACAATGCATTTCTCAGAACATATCCCCGCTATTAAGTGATGCAAGACTATAGTTACATAGTTGTACTCAATTTAGATTTGTCTGTTTCATATTGTATTAATATTTATCTATCCAAATGTTTGTATATAAAAATCTTAAGTATATAAAGAGGTTGTCAGATCATGTGCTGGCCTGTAGTCTACACAAGTATTTCACCTATGTCACAGTTTCTAGAGTAGACACTCTCAAATACAATCAGAATGAAATAACAATTAGAATGCTCTTCTTTATTTTATTTGATGCTAATTAAAGACATGACTGAAATGCCAAATAAATTAGAATCTATATGTGGCACATAACTCACAAAACGACCAGGAAAAGATGCTAAAATATATACAAGAAACGTACTAACAAAATACCTATGGACAAAAGAAAATGAGAAAATATGGGGCTATGTCATTGAGAGCTGGCAGGTTTACAAGAGTTCAGTAGTGGTTACATTATCAATTCCTGTCACTATAGAGGCCTGTCATCAGATTTAAAATGACTATCTGAAAGAAAAATATTTTCAGTTTCTCTTAAGGGTATCCTTGTAGGCATTCATACTAGCAAAGACTTATTAGGGGTCTGCTACATGCCAAATACCCACGATAAAATCTCAGCTGCAAATAACAGCAGCTCACAGTACATTTACCATTAGAAATACAAGCTCATCCTCTGGAACAGGTTCTAGATCTGGAACAGTAAAAGATTCTGGAAACTGTGCTCCATTGGTCAGGGCTTCAGCAGCTTTTATAGTGGTTGAGAAACATTCTAACCAGGCCCATTCATTTGGATTCCAGGATGCAGGGTCAGGGAGACAGTTCTGGTGGTGTGGTGGCACTGGAGGGTTACACAATAGCTGATCCAGATGAAGTCCCACAGCAAGGGAAGCCAAGCATTGCATGTAGGGACTGTGAACAAGTTGGTCACCACAAACTACATGAGGCTAAAAGAAAATACAAGGACATTATGTTGAAGAGTTTGTGCCAAATATTCTAAATTAACCTAATGTATTCTGAAAGTCTACAGTCATTTTTAAAGTTTTTACTGTTTAAGCTTTTTGCTAGGAAATAATTTTAGATTTAGAGTGAGTTGTACAGATAGTGCACAGAATTTCTGTATATGCTTCACCCAACTTTATCTAATGTTAACATCTTATACAATCCTGGCACATTTATCAAAACTAACAAACTGGCCGGGCGCGGTGGCTCACGCCTGTAATCCCAGCACTTTGGGAGGCCGAGGCGGGTGGATCACGAGGTCAAGAGATCGAGACCATCCTGGTCAACATGGTGAAACCCCGTCTCTACTAAAAATACAAAAAATTAGCTGGGCATGGTGGCACGTGCCTGTAATCCCAGCTACTCAGGAGGCTGAGGCAGGAGAATTGCCTGAACCCAGGAGACGGAGGTTGCGGTGAGCCGAGATTGCGCCATTTCACTCCAGCCTGGGTAACAAGAGCGAGACTCCGTCTCAAAAAAAAAAAAAACTAACAAACTAACATTGATACAATACTAACTAAACCAAAAAACTTTATTTGGTTTTCCTCAGTTTTCCCACTAATACTCCTTTTCTGCTCCAGGATCCAATCTAAGATATCACACTGCATATAGTACATTTTCATCATGGTTTTCCTTGATTAGAAAAAAAAGCAGATAACTATTAAACCACAGAGATCTGCTCTTCTCACTTTTCCTCCTTTACCAAGAGAATTCTGGTAGCCATAAAAGGAAAATCCTTTCTTTTTCCATGGCATTCCCTAGTTGTGGTAAAGCAACTGTAAGAGCCTAAGCGATTCAGAAAAGAAAACCTGGGGAAATAAATCAGTGAAATTAACTGGGTGTGGTAACAGCTGATAACAAAAAAAAAAAAAAAAAAGAAAAAAAAGAGTTCTGCTGAGGGCACTACACTGTAACTACTGAGAGTTGGAAGACAGGCTACTTTAGGATCACTGTCTGGACAAGTTTAAATGCTATATTTCTCATTCCAGTATTTAATGACCTTACTTAGTTCAACATAGCTCTTCCACTAAAATTTTCCACAAAGATTTATCTGGTAAGTGGAAATGATGTTCATTCTCATACCCACATACATCCCTATCCCCCAACTCTGGGATGGCCAAGTCATATAAAAACAGATATATGGGTCAGAAAAGGGAAGATGATATTCTGCTGCATAAGTATTTTAAGAAATTTTGGAATGAATAAATAATCTGAAAAACAGTAATATAAACTTAGTGTTTATTTGTTTCTTTATTTTACTCTGGTAAAAATAAAGCAAGGATAGACTCAAGATTACTAAACAACTCTTTCAGGTCTGGCTTACCTTCATTTGATTCTGCCCAAATAGCCCCACTTATTTTCCTCAGACCTCATGCTCTCAACAGATAAGTTCAAGGCTATAACCAAATTCCAAAGCACCAGTTATCTGTGGATCTCTAGGAGTGAGTGTAATGAGTTACCTTTTCATAGGCATACTGCTCCTGAAGCATCATGGGGAGCCGCTCCAGAAATGCTCTCATACAGGGAGCCATGTTCAATCCCAGAACACCCTGCTGCTTCAATGCTGTCCTACAGGTTGCCAAAACGTGATTGGCAGCTGCCCATTCTGCTGTACAATTCACAACTAAAACATCCTGGTTGAAAATAAATCATGCCACATGATAAATTTGTTTAAATAAAAGATAATGCTATCACCATTTAATCTGAGAAATTCCTTCTAGTAATTGGAACATCTTTTGGGATGTAAAATATCCAAATAGGCTATACTTTTAATGTCTATGGAACTTCAACATATCCTAAATTTTGTCTACGTAAAAATAATAAGAAATAAAATTTGTGAACTACCTCTGATTAGCTGGTTACTTTTTAAGGAAATAATGTCAATTATTAACTATTTCTTCAGAACTTGCAGAATAAGGTATCTAGTATATTTCAAAAGTCATGTCTGACGTGACTACAATAGCTGCAAAAGAGGTAGCACTGCTTTAACTCTGGTTCTCTGGCTTATTCTACACAGACCACTACTGCCTAGGGTCTGATTCTACATTGTACTTTCAGTAGGACCTTTCATGAAGGTTTACAGCTTATTTTAACATCATTTAACCATATAAAATGTAAATCAAATCAGTATATTGGCTCTAATCTTTAAGGGTGTGAAAAATATTACTGTAGGGATAATGTCACATCATAGCATTACTTCACAGCAGGGGACCAGCATTTTTACTAGATTATTAAATTTGAAAGCCAAGATATATTTTGTACACTTAAACATCTTTGCAATGGTTCTTCTTTCCAAGGAAACAATGTTTGAGATAGTTTTTTTTTCCTTTGAGACAGGCTCTTGGTCTGTCACCCAGGTTGGAGTAGAATGGCACAATCTTGGCTCACTGCAACCTCTGCCTCCTGGGTTCAAGCGATCCTCCCACCTCAGCCTCCCAAGTAGCTGGGACTATAAGCATGTGCCACCATGCATGGTTGATTTTTGTATTTTTAGTAGAGATGGGGTTTCGCCATATTGGCCAGGCTGGTCTTGAACTACTGACTGCAAACAATCTGCCTACCTCAGCCTTCCCAAAGTGCTGGGATTACAGGCATGAGTCACTGCACCTGGCCTTGAGATAGTTTAGTGCTACTGTCAAAAATTATGGCAGAAAGTCAAAATCCACTTTATCCCTTCCAATAGAAACGAAATTGTTCAATAATTAGGCACTGTCACCAAAGTATGGGGTATAGTAGAAAAAAGTACCAGACTATAAATCAGAAGACTTAAGATTTTAATTCTCCTCCTGCTACTAAATAGTTGCACTGTTTTGGACAGTAATAATCCCTCTGGGTGTCAGGTTTCTCCTCCATAAAGTGAGGTGGTTAGACTATGATGCTTACACCCCATCATTTGATATAACTACAATATTACCTTTGATCTATTTGAGCAAGCAGCTACTCCAACTTCTGGAATCCATACTGTGGTCTGAATAGCTCCAGAGCCTATCACAACAGTTTGTAAGACAGAGCCGTCCTAAAATGAGATATATTTACCAATACAGATCATTGAACCTTAGGTATAATTTACATTTAAACTTATACTTCATATTGACAAAAACATATTCTAAACTCTACATTTTGGCTAAATTCAGCAATGTCCAATCGCATACCTACTACCCAACTTTCTAACACCCAACTGATTTTAAAAATACTTATCATCAGTAAGAAAAACGTTAAGGGCTGAAGATTCTGAAAGAAGTTTCCTCAGTATTCAAGAGATTACTAGATAAAATGTTTCTAGGATTGGTTAATTTTTATCACATGTGTTTAAGTTAATGTCAAAATATTCCTCAACATAAAAAGAAAATCTATGCTCTTACCCTTAAAGACCAAATGTTCATGAGCCCACCTAGTCCACCAGACACCAGGGCCAACCCATCAGAACTAAAGGCAACAGTTCGAACAGGAGTGATGTGTCCCCGCAGCTGATAAACACACTTGGCTCCTGATGATTTCCTATATCCATCCTGAAATTCATTATTTTTAACATGCATTAAGATAAAGATAAATTATAAGTTCAAAATTTATTATTCACTCTTGGAAATTTTATATTTTAGAATAAAATTGGCACAGGGGGAGAGATAATTTCTTTCATAAAGGATAGTTAGCTTGACTGAGTAATAAAATATCAATCTGATTCTCCTTTGTTGAAGCTGACTTTCATCTTTTAAAAAAAATATATTTCTCAACTAGTTTTCTACTCTTCAAACTGGCAGAAATGATAACATCTCAAAGTTCTAATTATCTCTTAGAGACAGGAAAATTCTGGCTACTTTTTAACCCGTGTTTTGATTTCTAAATTTCTACTTCATGTAATTTTCATTTTTATCCCCTAACATTTGTGAAGTGCACATGCTGACTCTATTCAAATAGATTGCTCTTTTTGTTGGCTGATGGTTCTGTCTGTCACACATTTGTTCTGCAGGCTATAGAAGTGACATAGGTAAGGCCTGTCTATAGGGCTACCCTCCAGCACAAAGAGTAAGCCAGACTTATTTGTAGTGCTCCCACCTCCACTTCTGTGATATTCTGTGATATTCTATTAGTGAGTTGGCTACTCCTTCCATCTCTCTTCATATCTTCTCTCCACCCTTAAGTTCCTTCTTCAAGTTATGACATTACCCAAAAATGATATAAAGTATTTCTGCCATGGGTATCATGAGCAAAAAAAGAGCAACGGAAGTTACAAACTGGTAGTTCCGAGATGTGATCTGACTGGCCACTCAGTGTTCTACAATTTTAAGTCAGGTGCCAATGTTTGATGTTAGGAGATTTTACTTTAACACTGGATTCTTAGCATCTATTGGAAAAAATAAAACAATCTGGTAAAAATAGGCTCTTAATTCTGGAAACTGACAATCAGTTGTGTGCCTTTGTATAAAGCATGTAAGCTTCTTTTTTTCTGTTTTTATTTTTTACCCTCTCCAAACCTTCCAACCCCCAGCTTCATGAATTTATGTTACTCGCCTAGAGGGCTCTAAATATCTTAATTTGTAACTTCTGTTTAAGATAAAGGAATCATTCTTCATAGCAGGGCTTCTGGCAACAGTAGGAGATTCTCTGGATGGATGTGCTCCCACGGAGTTTCTATTTTATGTCATTAACAACTTAACTTATAATTCATCTATCTGTAGTATGAATTATACCCATTATCACAGTAACAATCACCACTTAATATATATGGAATATCTCACTTTACCAAGCAATTTTGGTATCTCTGATTTATAAAAAAATTAAGCTAATTCAGAGACCATACAAAGTATGACAATTATTTATATTTTCCAATGGATCTTGCCCTTTGGGATATGGTAATGACTTTTTAATAACCAAGGGAGAATTACTTTGATATCATATTCTTTCCATGGTTTCAGATTAAGTCTTCAAAAACACAAGAATGTTACCTGGCAATTTGATTCCTGGTCCCACCATCCTTCTGCACTAGTCACACTGGTCTGTGTAGTATCTTGTGGAATGCGCCAAACACATACTAAGCCACTCTGACAGCCACTAAAAAAAATTGATCACATAAAACCAAAAACTGTCAATATGTATAAGTAAAAATATTTCCAAATTGCAATCAATTAAGATCTGACAGAACCACTACAATATTTTTTAAACTTATCTGTAATACATGTAATCTTTTACAAGAAATGCAACTGAGGCCAATACACCCAGAGACAAGGAGATTACATATCAAATTTCACATTGGACAATTACTGCTCTTTCTTTTCTCTTGAGGTAATCTTATAACGTTACACATTATAAGAACAGTAACTGGCAATAAACTCTTTAAGACTACTGAGAAGCCACACTTAATGCAAATGAGTCTATATCAATATAAAAACTAAGACCCATAGATGCAAAACGACAACATACGTAGCCATCAGTAACTGCAATTTGGATCCTTTCCCTGGAAGGCGGCACCAAGCAATGCCATTTACAATAGATGGATGGCAGAGTGAATGCAGACAGCGCCAGCATCCCGAAACAGGGCCCCAGAGTTTCACACTGTCTTCTTTGGCACATGTCATAAGAATATGACCCGTAGGGTCCCACTTCATGCTAATAAGAGTATCCTTAAAATGGTACAAAGAGAAAAAAAATCAGAGTAATGTTTCCTTCACAAATACTTTAAGTTCAATAATACATAACCTACATTTTATAACTCAATTATTTTGAAATCAATATTACATGCAAATCAGATACTGCCATATCATTCCCAATCACCAGACCAACTTACTCTTTAATATAGTTTGTGTTATATATATTTGCTGCAGTCAAAGCTCAACAAATGTTAGTAGAATTAATGAATTAAGAAATACTGACTCAAAAGGGTATGTTATCTCTCATTAGCATTTGTATTTATTAAGAGTTAACCTTATTGACTGGTAATCATTCCAGTATAAAAAAGAGGAGACTTAAAAAAAATGCATCCCTCACATCCAAAATAGCAATCACTTATGAGAATCTGGGCTACGTTTTATGTTTATATGGTTGCGGTCATTGTGCTCTTCTGATTTTATTTTTGTTTTTCAATCCTCCTCCATACCTTTCAACTCCTGGTTTCATGCATTTATCTTACTTGCCTAGATTGTCCTGTAAATATCTGAATTGGCAACCTCTGTTTAAGGTAAAGAAATCATTATTCATGAATGGAATTTCTGACATTACTAGGAGGCATTTGAACAAGAGGTATTCCCAAGGTGTTCACACTTCATGGTTTTGGCTTTACTCTTTCATGGCTTGATTATTTATTTTTGCATAGACTCATCCATGTATATCCATGGTCCAAAGACTTTGTGCAACAATAGAACATTAAGTCATAAGTGACTGATGTAAAAAAATTTTAAAAGAAACTAGCATTATGCAATAGTAGAGTTGTTAAAAAAAAAAAAAAAAAAAAAAAAGAACAAGAAAAAGTAAATATCTGGTAAGGATTCTTTTACCAGAAAATATATAAATAGTCAATAGGCATATGAAAAAATGCTCAACATCACTAATCATCAGAGAAAAGCAAATTCAAACCACAATGAGCCACGTGTGGTAGCTCACGCCTGTAATCCCAGCACTTTGGGAGGCCAAGGTGGATGGATCACTTGCGGTCAGGAGTTTGAGACCAGCCTGACCAACATGGTGAAACTCTGTCTCTACAAAAATATAAAAATTAGCTGGGTATGGTGGTGGGTGCCTGTAATCCCAGCTACTCAGGAAGATGAGGCAGGAGAATTGCTTGAACCTGGGAGGCAGAAATTACAGTGAGCCAAGATTACACCACTGCACTCCAACCTGGGCGACAAAGCTAGACTCTGTCTCAAAAAAATAAAAATTTAAAAAATAATTTAAAAAAAAAACACAAAATGAGATATCATCTCACCCCCAGTCAGGATGGTTATAATATTAAAAAAAACAAAAAACAACAGTTGTTGGCAAGAAAGTAGTGAAAAGGGAACTCTGAAACACTGTTGGTGGCAATGTAAATTAGTATAAACTCTATCAAAAACAGTATGGAGAGGTCTCAACAAACAAAAAATAGAACTACCATTTGATTCAGCAATCCCACTACTATCTACCCAAAAGAAAATATTAATCATTTTCTCAAAAAGATACCTGCATTCATATTTTATCACAGCACCATTAACAATAAAGATACAGAATCAACCTAAGTGTCCACCAATGGATGACTGCATAATGAAAATGTGGTATATATAAACAATGGAATACTATTCGGCCACATGTATTTTACAGCAACATGGTTGGAACTGGAGCCCATTATCCTAAGTGAAATAAGTCAGACACAGAAAGGCAAATACTACATTTTCTCACTTACAAGTCGGAGTTAAATGATGTGTACACACGGACCTACAGTGTGGAATGACAGACAAGGCCGACTTGGAAGGGTGAGGGCTGGGAGGAGGGTGGATGATGAGGGATTACTTGATGGGTACAATGGATGTCATTTGGGTGATGGATATCCTAAAATCTCTGACTTCACCACTGTGTAATCTATGCATGTAATAAAATTATACTTGTATCCCATAAAATTATTTTTTAAAAGATAAATTTACCTTATGTGCATCAATTAGAACAATGCCTCCTTTTTCAAGTGGTTCCTTTGTTCCCAGTAACAATTTTCCATCAAAATATCCCACTGCAAATGGTCTGTCTTCACTGAACCATGCAATGCAAGTAACAGACACTAATATGATAAAAACAAAAGAAAAAGAAAAGGAGAATTGTCATTGCCTGACTTAAAAGACAGAGACTTTTAAACAAATATATGATAATGCAACCATTGCAAGTTTCCAAACAGCTCTTCAATGCATTTAGACAAAATGCAGGTATACACTGGGGATTCCATGTAACTAACATACTTTTTAAAAATATCACTTATCTGTGACAAGGACTACCTCATTTATAATCTTTCATTCTTTTTCAAGTGGCTGTTGAGAAATAAAGGTAAAAATTAAATTCCTTTGGTGATTTTAAGTCACTGTAGGTTCTTGCCTTTTGGATCAGAATCTACCATGAAACTGAGAAGTGAAATAACACAAGTCATGGAAAGAAAATTATGTCTCTTTTTCTGCTAATTTAATATCCCCTACTTAGTATGTTTCCATATTCTTTTTTTGTTTGTTTGTTTTTGTTTTTGGGACGGAGTTTCGCTCTTGTTACCCAGGCTGGAGTGCAATGGCGCGATCTCGGCTCACCGCAACCTCCGCCTCCTGGGTTCAGGCAATTCTCCTGCCTCAGCCTCCTGAGTAGCTGGGATTACAGGCACGCGCCACCATGCCCAGCTAATTTTTTGCATTTTTAGTAGAGACGGGGTTTCACTGTGCTGACCAGGATGGTCTCGATCTCTTGACCTCGTGATCCACCCGCCTCGGCCTCCCAAAGTGCTGGGATTACAGGCTTGAGCCACCGCGCCCGGCCGATGTTTCCATATTCTATCAAAATGTTCTGTTCTAATAATCTATTCTTACTTGCTTCTTTAAGTATATGTAACACTGAAAAGCTACAAAAGAAGTAAAAACAGTATTTATCTGTGAGGGTAGACTGGGAGTGTGGGAACTGAGTAGATGGGAGAACGACTTCACTGTATACTTTTTTTTTGTTTGTTTGTTTCTGAGATGGAGTTTTGCTCTTGTTACCCAGGCTGGAGTGCAATGGCGCGATCTCGGCTCACCGCAACCTCCGCCTCCTGGGTTCAGGCAATTCTCCTGCCTCAGCCTCCTAAGTAGCTGGGATTACAGGCACGCGCCACCATGCCCAGCTAATTTTTTGTATTTTTAGTAGAGACGGGGTTTCACCATGTTGACCAGGATGGTCTCGATCTCTTGACCTTGTGATCCTCCCAAAGTGCTGGGATTACAGGCGTGAGCCACTGCACCCGGCCCCACTGTATACTTTTTAAAACTTAAATTTTTGAACCCTATGAAGGTTTTATCTATTTTTAAACAAACAAAACAAACCTCTTCAGTTAATGGAATACCATGTAAGCAGGCACTATGACCTTTGCATTACTCCACCTGCCCCAGACAACAAACAACAATCTAATGAGATGCATTCATGTTCAAAGGAGCACAGTAAGAAGAAAGCAGATTTCTTACTATCTCTTGTCAGACCAGGAATTCCCCCTTTCCCCCTTCCTCCATTACTTTAATTTTACTCATTTTTTAAAAAAACAATTTCATTTCGGCCAGGCACAGTGGCTCACACCTGTAATCCCAGCACTTTGGGAGGCCAAGGAGGGCAGATTAGGAGTCTGGAGTTCAAGACCAGCCTGGCCAACATGGTGAAACCGTCTCTACTAAAAATGCAGAAAAAAAAAAAAAAAATGAGCTGGGCGTGGTGGCATGCACCTGTAGTCCCAGCTACTCAGCAGGCTGAGGCGGAAAAATTGCTTGAACCTGGGAGGCGGAGGTTGCAGTGAGCCGAGATCGGGCCACTGCACTCCAGCCTGGGTGACAGAGTGAGACTCTGGGCACTGCCACCTGCATTAGGTCTTGTGTTTGATGTGCTCTTGTGAATTTACTTTGTCAGAACAAAATATTTGCAAGTTGGATTCAGGAATCTCTCCTTTTAGCTTCTGATCTGGCTATGAAATTCAGGAAACCTGTTCTCCCATTGCCTAGTAATCACCCCATGTAGGTGTAAATTGTGACAAAGTAGATCTGACCCCTAAGGGACCCCCAGGGTGACCCCCCACCCCCCAGAAAAAAACCCATTCACACCAGTGTATTTAAAATAGCCTGCACTTTGGAGATGCTGGCTGTGCTTTCAGTGCTTCACAGGAAGACTTGGGCTTCCTGTGAAGAAATGGGCTTTCCCTCTTCAGATACCTGAAGGGAGTGCTTTGAGGCAGGTGATGGGCTGGGAGTGTGGGCAGCCTCCCTCCAGCCTGGGGGCCCTCTGTGGACCTGGGCTCCCTGGTGGGCACTGGAACCTCCCTTGATGTTCCCTCCGGCACTAGCACCACTGCAACTATAGACCCGAGTGCTGTTGTATTTTGCCTTGCTGTGTGTGCTTTTCCTTGTGTAAAATTGCTGTTCTTCTGACAATTTAAGTGACTTGTTTACTGTAAGTTTGAAAATAAAAATTAAGAAAACAAACAATTTCACCTTTACCAATGATTATGACCTCTAACTTTCAAAGGAGACTTGGAATCTGCTATAAATATTCAGCCACACAAAAGATGAATGACTAATATGTTATAATACTATTAAATATCATTTTGGCAGAGATATGTAATGGGGGCTGGGAGATAAATACCTTCCAATTGAGTAACTAATTAAAATTAAACCACAACTGGAAAATTTTAAAAACAGAGCCAAGATAATATTCACTTGGCATTTTTAAAAGCAAGTGCCAAAAAGCTAAGTCTAAAAGCAAGTGCCAAAAAACTTAGTCTAGACATAAGTGCGTCATTTACCATCCTTTCGATAGCAATGCTCCAATTCTCGACGGTGCATGGTGGACACATCAACAACTTCAATCAGTCCTAGAGATCCATCCATCCGTCCCACCAACAACAATTCTGGAGACTCTCCTGACCAGGCTGCAGCCGGACCCTCTTCTGGCCAAGCCAGGGCAGATACCCAGTGAGGCTGAATATCTACTAATCCTTTTCCTCCTAAAGAAGGAAAAAATGTTAACTAGTTGTTACTTAGTTATTAAAAAGAAAAAAATAAATACTACCTAATTCTAATATGTACTCCAAGCAGTTCCAAATTTCGTAATAGCCTACTAATGAATAAGACTCTGAAGGCAGGATCCGTCATTTATATACTACATATGATCATAAAATTAATGTCTTTTAGCCAGGCATAGTGGCTCATGCCTGTAATCATAGCACTTTGGGAGGCCAAGGTGGGCAGATCAGCTGAGGTCAGAAGTTCAAGACTGGCCTAGCCAACATAGTGAAAACTCATTTCATCTAAAACCACACAGAAAAATTAGCCAGGCATGGTGGCACGCACATGTAGTCCTAGCTACCTGGGAGGCGGAGGCTGCAGTGAGCCGAGATCATGCCACTGCACTCCAGCCTGGGCAACAGAGAGAGATTCCATCTCAAAAATAAATAAATAAATAAATAAATAAAAATAATGTTTTTCTGTAATTTTTCTTTAAATTTTTGATCCAAGATCTCACTCTGTTAGCCAGGTTGGAGTGAATGCAGTGGCATGATCATGGCTCACTGTAGTCTCAGACTCCCAGGCCCAAGCAATCTTTGCGCCTCAGCCTCCCGAGTCCCTAAGATTCCAGGCACACGTCACAACACCTAGCTATCTGTAACTATTAATCAGGCAAAACGGTAGCTTTATAGAAGAGAGAGTAAAGAAAACGTCCTTTCTCAACACTTACTAATAACCAAATTAGCATAAGAATTACCTGTACTTAAGGCTAACTATTCCTCAAATACGTGACACAGAACAGCTATTCCTCAAATATGTAAAAACAAACAAAAATACTAATAAGACCAATATTACAATAATTATTTTTACTTTTCAGAGAAGATAATAAAAGTTGATAAAAATTTGTGCCTACAAAATAAACACAATGGAAATATTTCAAGCAATTCAAAAGAATATGTAGCTTAAAATTCAGTGACCATTACATCTCCTCAAACCCTACTCTGAATATTTAGTGGTACATAAAAATAATTTTAAGTTTATAACTACTAGGTTAGTTGAAATTCCCAGAAAGAAAAGTCAAGAAATGAGCACTTCCTCTCTAATTTGAAGCACAGAGTGCATAGATTTTTGAAGTTGGAAGGCTTGTGAGTTTCAACGTGAAAAGAAACACTGTTTGGACAAAGAAGACTAAGAGAAAGGCTTTAAAAAAAGACAAGACTTTTAGACTGGGCGTGGTGGCTCACGCGTGTAATCCCAGCACTTTGGGAACATGAGACGGGCGGATCATGAGGTCAGCAGTTTGAGACCAGTCTGGCCAATATAGTGAAACCCCATCTCCACTAAAAATATAAAAAATTAGCTGGGTGTGGTGGTATGTGCCTGTAATCCCAGTTACTCGAAAGGCTGAGGCAGGAGAATCACTTGAACCTGGAAGGTGGAGGCTGTGGTGAGCCAAGATCGCACCATTGTACTCCAGCCCAGGCAACAGTGCTCAAAAAAAAAAAAACAAACAACTACTTTCAGAAGTTTACTAGTATTTACATGACTCTTACCATTAACTTGCCAGATATTCACCATCTTTTCCAAAGCACCTGCTAGATACTTGCCACTGATACTCCAGGAAACTGGTGAGAAACTTGGATCGCTGGGTGATCCCAGGCTTTCCTCAGCATCCCCTTCCCTAGAAGATAACAGATATGTATGCAGTTTTAATCACCATCATTCAAAAGTCAATTAAACCCCAAACCTTAAAATAAGGGTTTCATATAACGTAGAGTGTACATAACAGATTCTTATGTTTCAAAAGCTTGGCTAGCAGTATTTAACAGCTACACATTCATTAATGTTTGTCATCATGTGAAAAATGCATTATAAAAGAGTGATATTAGACTTTTCCTCATTTAATGTAGTATATAACTTGTCAATAAAGGCATTTAAATTTTGTACTGATTGTACAGATGGTTATTATTCAGAAGACATTGATTCTTATTTCCCTCACCTCTAGGAAAGTTTTCAGAAAAGAAATAGCTACAGCTGGCTATAAAGCTATTAAAAATGCTACATTTGATACAGAAGCAATATAATTACTCTAATTCCTAAACAACTCTTCCAGACCTATGGCAAATTAGCCTACTGTTTTACATAGCTGAATATTTATTTACTAGTAGATCTTGATTTAATTCTAAGTTCAGATACACATGGTTTAAAATTGTTTTCCAAATTGTTATCCTGGAAAGTTAAAAACACACACTGAAGATACAGTAATACTAATCTAAAAGATTTTAAAAACTTTTAGTGACAATATGATTGTATTAACACAACCAAGATGAGGGATGTTTAGGCTTCTCTTATTTTAAATGTTACACATGTGATGTTAGCACTCACAATCTGTTGAACACACAGGTCTGTTGCAGTGAATATTGCTTCTTGGTAACATTCCATACACGGATGGTGCCATCATTGCCACTTGTAGCCAAAAGACCTTTTTTATTACACCAAACACAGGTCATTACCTAGAAAAAGTTGCAACAGGTAAGTCTAGCAATAACTGATTCAAATGATTTTATTATTTTAAAAAGTTGTATCCAATTTTTAAAAATCTACCATGAAATCGTAAAAGAAAAGCATCCATTTCATTTGTTTTCTTTTCTTGAGATGAAGTCTCGCTCCATGGCCCAGAGTGGAGTGCAGTGGCTCAATCTCAGCTCACTGCAACGTCCACCTCTTGTGTTCAAGCAATTCTCATATCTCGGCCTCCAAGTAGCTGGGATTACAGGCATGTGCCACCATGCCTAGCTAATTTTTGTATTTTTAGTAGAGACAGGTTTCGCCATGTTGGCGAGGCTGGTCTCAAATGCCCGGCCCCAAGTGATCCGTCCACCTCAGCCTGCCAAAGTTCTGGGATTATAGGCATGAGCCACCACACTCAGGCTCCATTCTTTTCTAAATGGCTTGCAAGTTTATTTGAAGCTATGCTTACTTGAAGCATAGTTTTAAGGTACTATGCACTAACATACTTGAATTATCTGAGACCCATTATAATTTTGACCAAGTATGTTTACTCAATAAGTACTTTAACATTTTATGTTCTACAAAATAAATAACACATACTAACAAGTAATTTAAAAAATTGTTTAAGTAGGCCGGGCATCGTGGCTCACGCCTGTAATCCCAAGCACTTTGGGGGGCCCAGGTGGGTGGGTCACCTAAGGTCAGGAGTTTGAGACAAGCCTGGACATGGAAAAACCCTGTCTCTACTAAAAATACAAAAAGTTGGCTGGATATGGTGGTACACACCTATATTCCCAGCTACTCGTAAGGCTGAGGCAGGAGAATTGTTTGAACACGGGAAGCGTGGACTACAGTGAGACGAGATCTCACCACTGTACTCCAGACTGGGCGAGACTCTGTCTAAAAATAATAATAATAAATGAAAATAAAAATAAAATTGTTTAAGTAATACAATTCAGTTTTTATTTCTTGTTGTAGCTGAGACAAAGACCCAGTGAGTCAGATTAAAATAGGCTAATTTCTTTTCCTCTTACATGTTGTCCTTCAGTGTCTGTGGGTGATTGGTTCCATGATGCCCTGCCCCAAATTTGCCGATGGATTCCTTATAAAAATAGGGTAGTGCCTAAATATAACATATGTATATCGTCCCATGTAATTTAAATCATCTCTAGATTACTTTAAACACCTAACAGAATGTAAATACTATGTAAATAGTTATACTGTACTTTTTGTGTTTTTTTAATCATTGGATCATTATTTATTTATTCTTCCCCCATATTTTCCACTTGTGGTTGGTTGAATCAATGGATGCAGAACCCCCAGATACAGAGGGCCAAATACATAAGCCTTCATCTTTTGTAAAGCTATTCCTTCTACTTTCTTCTCATCCCCCATCTTATTCTCCCATTCAGATACTATTATATCAAACCAGCATACAGAGAAAGCAGAGTTGGTAACTGCCAGGAACATCTTTGTCATTGTGTCGGGGGGGGGGGGGGAGTGTGTGTGAGTATGTGTGAGACAGAGTAACACAAAAAGAGAGACCTAAACTTTGAGCTCTTTGAGAAGGGCAGAGACTATTTCATCTTACATAAGGTGATTAACACACTTTACACTCAAAACACATACTCTGTTCTGGTGAGCCTCCAACTTGATAAAGGAGCATTTTCTAAGATCTCCTCCCATATCGGCCAGCGTTTGTAGAGTGGTTTGGTTATCGCGGTCATGTGCAGCAAGAGTACGCACAAGTTGCTGAGCTGCCCATTGCCGATGCTGTGAGGACAGCCTGGAGGAGAGGCAGCAGGCTGCCAGGGCATTAGCCAGCTCCAGAGGGCCTACAGCAGAAGGATCACAGGAAGGATGGGCATACAATTGGGCAATTAAACCTGCTTAAACAAAACAATGAAATGATGATGCTCAGGTGAGATTTGGTGGTGGTGAACAAGTAAATGGGTTAACCCATATCTTTTAAGAATTAGCACTTTTGCAAGCAATTATTTCACTAAGATATGCACACAAGCACTAAAGCATTTATCTAACACCAAATTCTGTAAGAAATCTGATTCATTAAAAATATACATTTTATTATACATCAATCAATCGTCTTTGCTCTGAGGACTCAGTAGACTGACAAAGCAGCAGAAACAATTTTAAAACCAGGACAGAGACAGCATGTCTTTAAGAAAAACAATTTGGCTTTTGTTGCTCAAAAGTGATCCTGTGATTGTAGCTAGTCAAGGAACTGGGCGGATAGATCCAAAAGTCAGTATCTGCCGGATGCGGTGGCTCAAGCTTGTAATCCTAGCACTTTGGGAGGTCGAGGTGGGTGGATCACATGAGGCCAGGAGCTCAAGACCAGCCTCGCCAACTTGGCGAAAACCCATCTCTACTATAAATACAAAAATTAGCCAGGCATGGTGTCACATGCCTGTAATTCCACCAACTTGGGAGGCTGAGGCACGAGAATCACTTGAGCCCAGGAGGGGGAGGTTGTAGTGAGCCGAGACTGTGCCACCACACTACAGTCTTGGCGACAGAGTGAGACTGTCTCAAAAACAAATGAACAAAAACAAAAGCCAGTATCTCTTGGCTAAATGGTACTGATGAAGAGAAAGGCAGATAGTAGTGATAAGTAGTCCCTTCAAAATGTTATAATCTTCAAACAAAGAGAAAAGTAAGACTACCTTCATCTAAATTTGATTAAAGAAACCTACCAGGATTATTATCTATGGTAGCTCAAATCATAATCTATAACTAAACTAATTTGTACATTTTCTAATATTTGGTTCCATATACAGTGAAAAAGTATCCATGTACTCTTTTACGTTCTAAACTTAAGAAACTCACATATCATGTAATTTATCATATACTAACAACATAAAAACATTATTTAAAAATAGGAAACAAGTCGACAAGAAGACTATATTTTAGTAGTATGATACCTACCTTTCTTTTCGACTTCTGACTTATCATAGTTAGGTCTTAGTTTGGCCCCTTTGTCTGCTAACAGTGCCACAAGGGCCTGTGTTACAACAAAGTTTGGGGAGGTCACAAGCTTGTTCTCTTCAGCAATTCCTCGGAGAAAGCTGGGTAGAAACTTTCGCTGAATTGAGTCATCAACTGTGGTCAGATTTACACCTGTTGCAGCAGAAATCAAGTTCTGAAGAAGCAATTGGAAAAACAGGTTTAATTTTTACATGTAATTTGGGAATAAAAATGTTTCATTTCAAAAGACTCTTCAAGAATCAGTCAGAAATAAGCAATGTTATGGGGAAAAGTACTGAAACTTGCTTACCTGTGTACACAACTGTACCAGCAGTTTGGCAGCACTAGGAGTATTTGATGCCAGACATCCCACTGCTGTGCTCAGATAGGCCAGGCAAGAGATAGGCTTGTTAGCCTTACTATGCCCACCTCGTGATCGTTCTGAGGTGCTAGCCATGGCAGAAGGGCTGGTGGAGAGGCCAGCTCTCCCTGCTGCTGCCAAGCACATTAATCGAACCAGTGTTCGAATATCTGTTAGCCCCAGAGACTCAAGACCAGCAGCTAGGCTACAACTGGAACCACTGCCAATAAAGAAAAACATTTCAGATGGATTAAGAAAATGGATTTCTTATGGGACCATTTGGAGTCCCACATATCATTGACAGCATCAACAACCATAATAAAATAAAAGCTGCACTATCATTAGCCATACATGTCCTAAGAGCTGCCAAAGATATCAAGCTGGAAACTGGCATCCAAACCTTCTCTCCTTTTAATAAGTATTGGCATATTCTTGAAGTAAAATTGAACTGCCAAAGTAAAACAGGAATGTTTACAAAGCATAAATTTTCATAAACTGAGCAAACTCATGTCACCACTGTCTAGATCAAGAAACAGAACATCACCGATATCTCAGAAACCTGTTTTGGGCTCCTCTCAGTTATGATGCTCTCCTCAATTATGATGCTCTCAAAAGTAACCACTATCCTGACTTCTAAAGCTATAAATTAGTTTTGCCTGATTTTGAACTTTACATAAATTGAATAATAATGTATGTACTCTTTTGTGTCTGGCTTCTTCAATATTATGTTTGTAAGATTCATGCAAATCTTGTAACATTGAACAGTTTATTCATTTTCATTGACATATACACGAAATCTACCAAATTTATCCACACAGATGATAATCAGGTGGTTTCCAACACACGGCTATTATGAATAGTACTACCATGAACAATTGGAGATGTCTTTGGGGCACATATTTAAGTATTTTCATTGGATATATACCAGAAGTGGATCTGTGGGTCACAGAGTATGTTCATATTCAGTTTCAGTTGATACTACCAAACAGTTTTCCAAAATGGTTATACCAATTTAATTTCTCAGTAGCAATGTATGAGAGTTTTAGCTGTTTCAGTCACTTTTTTCTTCCTCGTGTTTCAAATGTTTGCCATTCTTGTGGGTGGGCAGTAGTACCTTATTGGTGGGTTTACTGTCTTAGTTTTTTTTTGAGACAGGGTCTCACTATGTTGCCCAGGTTGGTCTCAAACTTCTGGGCTCAAGGGTTCCTCCCACCTTGGCCTCCCAATCACACTGGGTTTAAATTTTCATTTCTCTGAAGACTCAATGAGCTTGAATATCTTTTCATGTTTATTAGCCATTTGGAGATCCTCTTTTGTGAAACACGTTTTAATGTGTTTTGCCTTTGTTCTTCTGCATTGTCTTTTTCTTGTTAATTTACAGGAATTCTTTATATATTCTGTTGGTTAGATGCATTACTAATATCTTCTCCCATTCTATGGCTTGCTTTTTAATTTCTTTTTACTTTTCACATCACTTTTGCTAAACAAAGGTTTTCTATTTTATTGTATTCCAATGTATCAATCTTTTATGGCAGATTCCTTTTGTGACTTGCTTGAGAAATTTTTGCCTGTCCCAAGATCAAGAAGAAATTCTTCTATGTTATCTTTGAGAAATCTTATTGATTTATCTTTCATTTTTAGATCTAACAGTCACTTTGTAACTATTTGCTTTATATAGTATGAGGTTGGGGCCAAGTTTTTTTTTTTTTCTATGTGGATAAACCATCAGACCCTGCTTCAGTTATTGGGAAAAAACATCCTTCCTCTGTTGTTCTACCATGTGAAACACTGTCACAAATCAAACCACAAACAACTCAAGTATTTATTTACATGTGTGGGTCAGTTTCTGAACTGTCTTCTGTACTATCCTATTTGCCTGTCCTGGAGCCAAAACCATACAGTCTTATGGAAATTTTGTTTTTCTTTCAGGCTCCTTCTGCCTTCACTGATTTGCCATTAAATATTCCTGCTTATTCACCTCTTAAATGGCTTTTAGGTATTTCTGGTACTCATCCTCTTTATACATTACACTCCACAGTATGAACACAGCAAGGATCCCCATGATGGCACCCGCAGGCTGACTTAGCTACACAGACAGTCAATACATTTTGACCTTTAGTTTTTAATCCAACACCATTTGGATCAACAGCCTTAGTTTCCCATTTCAAGCAACAAAATGAAATGTATACTGTTTACTCAGTTGTGATAATGACATTATTTTCCACCTAAAAAGGGCCAGGTACTAGCTGAATGACCAATTGAGTGAATAACTATGATGACTACGTCTAACATCTTTCATTCAACTTCTAAAATTTTTCTTCTAACATCTTTCATTCAAATTCTAAAATATTAAAGCTTCTAAAATTCTATCTCACTCTCCCAAATACCAGCAGACTCCCAGCTAATGCATACTAGAAGTTAACTGAGCATCATGTAACACAAAATAACACTTACCTGACCGAGAGAAGAGACAGTGCTCTCATGACCATGGTTCTGGCCAGAAGAACCTGAGCAGCAGCAGTCACTCTCCTTAAAGCCACCACACGGTCATGAGGGTTTGCTAGGGCAGCTGCCTGCTCTCCTAACGTTATTCTCCCAGAAGAGCTCTTTTCTACGGAGCCATGGCAACCTGAAAAATGTGATTTTGTTTAGTTCTCAACAAGGTAAAAAAACATATGTCTGGACTACTAAAAAACTTTCCTATTCTACATAGGTTCCATAACAAACCAATGTAATTTGCTTATCTGGAACTTGGTTATATCGAAAACTTCTTAGGAGAAACTTACATATTTCTAAGTTTAAACGTAGATATTTCTAACTTAGATATTTCTATGTTAACAAGGTATTTACCATAGGAGGAATTTTTCCATTAAATATATTTTTTTGTTTTGTTTGTTTTGCCCATGTATCACATCTACTGATGATGAGAAAGATGTAACAAAGATTTAAAAACATGGTTTGAGAATTTACAAAAGACTGAATTACCAATACTGCCCAATTCTTCATTTTGTATTTGCTCTACCAAAAATTTACCACACCCTCTCACCCAAATAAAAAGACTGCACAGTAATTTTGAGTTGGTTACAGGATTCTCATAACACCAAATTTTTTTTTTTTAAACTTAAGTTTTATAAATCTTTTTACTGCTTTGATATTGCTTTATGAAAGGCAAAGAAAAGTCAAAATATTATTTTTTTCTTCTTGAGACAGGGTCTCGTTCTGTCACCCAGGCAGTAGCGCAGTGGCTCAATCACCACTCAGTATAACCTCAAACTCTTGGGCTTAAACGATTCTTCTGCCCCAGCCTCCTGAGTAGCTGAGACTAAAGGTGCACACCACCACACCCAGCTAATTTTCTTCATTTTTTTATAGAAACAGATCTCACCATGTTGCCCAGGCTGGTCTTGAACTGCTGACCTCAAGCAACCTTCTTCCTTTAGCTTTCCAAAGTGCTGAGATTACTGGCATAAGCCACAATGCCCAGACAAAACTTAGTATCACATTACACATCCAAAATGTTAAAACAACTAACTAAAGAGACTTGTTGAGGTGAGATAATGTTGAACCATTAGTCTTACTTACCTTTATTATTATTTACCTATCTAAGAAACAAATTATAATAGATGCTATAAAATCAATGCAAATCAGCATTTCAGTTTACCTATTTGCATCAGAGTCTCTTCCATACTGTTGGTGGCTGTGACCATTGCTACTGATGCTCCCAGTGGGTCACTGTCAGGGAACTGAACTGGTTCTGGTACAATGCGCCGGTCATTTAAACCAAGTGGTCCAGCAAGCAATTCAAATTCTTCTTCACCAGTTAGCTTTTCATCTTCATCAACATCCAACATGTCCCAGTCTTCTGGAATTTAGATAAATAAATGTATAGTATGTGAATATAAATATTACATAACTCTGCTGGCAATGGTTATTCTAATACATCTAAAATGCAGATGGGCAGCCAGGTGCGATAGCTTACACCTGTAATCCTGGTACTCTGGTAGGCCGAGCTGGGTGGATCACATGAGGTCAGGAATTTGAGACCGGCTTGGCCAACATAGTGAAACCCCATCCTCACCAAAAAATACAAAACTTAGCCGAGTATGGTGGCGTGCACCTGTAATCCCAGCTACTCAGGAGGCTGAGACAGGAGAATTGCTTGAACCTGGGAGGCAGAGGCTGCAGTGAGCTGAGATCATGCCACAGCACCCCAGCCTGGGCAACAGAACGAGACTCCATCTCAAAGAAATAAAAAATTAAAAAAAAAAAATGAATAAATAACTAAATAAATAAAATGCGGATGGATTGAAAGTCCAGTGACCACAAAAGGAACTATGGAGCCATCTCCAAACTGCACTCCTGAAGCATACATGAGGCTTTCAGGGAAAGAGAGTCAGTGTAGTTAAATAAATTGACAGCAATAGCAAATGCTACAGCTGGTAAAATAGGTTTAAACTAATTAAAAATATTGTCATAGATCCAACAAAGAGTTCTTAGCCTGTCTGTAATCATTAGGGAATAAGTTATTTCAAGAAAATGAGTGCTCCAGAAAAATCAATGCTCATCTCTATTTTTTACTTTCCACAATTAGGGTGAAAATTTGAAATATACCACACCCTTTCCCTACTTTGAAAAAAATACACCAAATAGAAATTAATATTCTGTGGTAAAGCTGGTGTTTGAAACCAGGTCCTTTTCCTTTGACTTTTAAACCAGAGTTGTTGCTATTAAACTACCTTGAGTTTTTTAGGGAAAATTTAAGTTAACATGTACACAAATACAAACACACACACACATGAAGGTGAATTTTAGTAACAGATGTTAGCAGAGAGGATATATTAAAAAAACATGTAAAATAAAGAGGCTCTCAGAACAAACTACCTTCATACACACTGTCTTGCTTGCCAATTAGATCTGGAGCTTGTCCCTTGTACCTGCACCAAATATGAAGAACATTGCATTTTTATATAAAACAGTTAGTACCCCAAAATGCAAATTAAGTCATTAGAACATTTTAAGAGGTCATTAATAAAGCAGCACAAAATAAAAAAAGTATGTTTCATGTTATAGGCTAATGTCATAAAAATTGCTGGCATATGGGAACACACATGCTTACAAAATCAATGACTATTTTACCAAACAACTGGGGAGATTTCTGGGTTACCTAAAACAATTCCTTTAACCAAATTCTATTCCATAGAGCCTTAAAGATTTTAATAGTTGACCATAAGGGCAACAAACCTACTTTCTAGGGATTAAGGATGTAAAGAGATAATATTTTTATGGAACTCATTTAATCAAAAGTCTGTTTTTTCATCAGGAAAAAGATCTTAATTAAAATGCCAGAAATAAGGTAGAAAACACAAATGAAAAAAATTGAGTAGATGCCTCCTGAGGGTTAAGGCAAGGGTCCTGACCATAATTTGCCAACAAGTCAACGGTTAACACAGTCAAACTCCAGGGAAGGATATGTTGCCATGCCCCTATTCCTGGACTCTCAGAGATCCTGACAGGACCCCAACTGTGCTGGGAACATGAATTTCTCAATCCTTCCATCCCTTCTGCCCAAAGTGTAGGAATCATAGGATTTCAGGGAAGGTTAAATACAACTCCTTACATGAAATATTTACAGTTCCCAAGACTTAAGGTATGAGGTACTCTCATTCAGGAGGTCTGGATATCTACATAATTTCAAGGTACCTTTCAGAACTTGTGGTCTTGGATTTGGTCTTCAGAGCTAAGTACTTCTCCCTGCAGGTGCCACATAACAGGTAGTATGGATTTCCACTCCCACATTCACCACCAAACCAGCCATCCACATAGGAGCCATTGCTGCGATAACCCTGGCGGTTTGCACTGCGCCCACAGCCTGGGTGGTTTCTCTTCATGTGCTGATTGAAGCTGACGACACTGCATTCACACAGTTCACACACCACCACTTCTTCCCTGTCTTCAGACTCACAAACATGCTGCACAAAATGATTTCATACCAAAGGATTACAGTCAAGTTAACATAAAACCAAGAAGTGCCAAGTAGATTATTTATGACATTAAATTAACTACTTTGATTATTACACATGCTAGAATATTTCTAACATGTTCATTAATGCTATATAAAAATTTTCTTTCAAATCAGAGTTCAGATGACACAATCTGAAGGTATTCTTTGCCCTCTCTCACTCTAATAAATTATATCAATAATACAAATAACTGATTATCCTACTGAGAAAAGAGTTAATTAACATGACAATCTGTCCTATCTCAAAATGAGGCTTTTAAAACAAAAAACTCCACTAGTGAAAAGAACTAATTTTCATCTGGCCAAAAAATGCATACCTATTTTATGAATTTCTGAGAAAAATCATTAGGATTCATTTATCTTATTTACATAGCAGATTCTTTTTCCTGGAGGACTTACACCTATGAGCTTTTTGGTCTCCCTGCTACAAAAATGTAATGCTAAGCAATGCGTACATACAAACCCACCATGTACCCTGCACCTGGATGGAGGTATTTATGAGATCTAGGTGAGCACTGATTCCTAGAATAAGGCATTACAGTGATTAAATGGAACCTGTGAAGGAAAAGAGCATGCATTCAGATAGCAACGTAAGCACAGCAGCCATATTATATAACCCGGCAACATCTACTGAAACCTGATGCCTGTTTTGTAATCTATCTTTGACATCAGAATCAAGTATTACCACAACATGGCTCTATTCATCTAGTCTGGGGAGAGAAGCAATAAAATCGCATAGAGAAAGCAAGAGAGACTTTTTCTTATTATTTTGTAGGCATCAAAGTAACCTCATGCTTTAAATCCCCAAACCTCAGGATGAGATATAAAACTTTTTAAGAGTGTTTCAACTCAAGGCAAGGCTGCTGTTAGTAAGCTATATGAACAGGAGGGCAGGAAAATAAGTCAGAGCAGCCCCCGCTGCAGTCACACACACCCAGGTAGGCCAATCCAGTACCTCTGGGATCCACATTCCCAGAATATCATTGTCACTGGTCAGGTCTTGTCCAAACATAGCTTCCATTGCTTCATCATCAAGATCAATTTCCAATTCCTCATCTAAATTAAAGTCATACAACGCCCCTGGGTCTTGCTGCAAAGATATTCCTTCTCTCCGACTTTGATTCCTGTGAGCCTGCACAGAGCGGTATAATCCCGCTCAGAACAAAACAAAAAAGGCATTTTATTTGCATGAAAAAAATAATTCTGAATATTCTGCCAGTTCTTAACTGCCATACATGTAGGTGAGAACCTATCTCAGTAGGTTTATTGGATCCTAGACCATAAAACATCAAATTATACCTATCACATGTGTTTTTTCTCCTGCAAATGGGGATAATAACAGCACTCATATCTCACTGGGCTATTGATAGGTTTAAAAAAGAGAATCCAGGCAATGCTTAAACATGTTTTTGTGGCTGTTTTTAGAGACAGGCTCTGGATCCGTTACCCAGGCTAGAGTGCAGTGGCAGAATCATAGCTCACTGTAACCCCAAACCCCAGGGCTCAAGACATCCTCCTGTCCCAGCCTCCTGAGTAGCTAGGACTATAGACACATGCAACTATACCCAGCTAACTGTTTTTAAAATTTTTTTGTAGAGACAGGGTCTTGCTATGTTGCTTAGACTGGTCTCAAACTCCTAGCCTCAAGTGATTTCTTCTGCCTCCGCCTCCCAAAGTGCTGGGATTATAGGCATGAGCCATTGCTATAATATTAATCATATAGAAAAAACTTCAATAAATATGAACTATTACTATTCTTTTAGGTTTTTTAAAAAAAATCAGTCACCTTAATTATATGAGAAATATACATACTGTATTTTCTAGGATGGTCTCAATTTCTCTCACTGTTCCCACAAATTATTGAATCATTACTTATCTCCTAGTATTTCAATGATCAAATTCTGTTTTGGCAAATCACATATTAAAGTTTTTGGTTTGGAAAATATATTCCCTATAATTTATATTTTACATGCCCACAACATAATCCTAGAATTTACTAATGCAACAAGGGAATCTGGTCCTTACCTAGTAGTGAAGCCCTAACATCCACAGAGCAGTACATCAGAAAAGCCAGTGCCTGCTTTCTTTGGCACAGTGCCCTTTCCAGCTCTTTCTCATCACTGATGCTAAATATTAAACATGCATCATCACTTCTTAAATTATAATTGACTGAGAGCAGAAGGAAGAGCACTTATACAATTTTTCAAAATCTACAGGTGGCCAGTATAGACTTCTGCACCTAGCGGGAACTTAAAAAATAAGTCTCTGAATGTATGCTATGATTTGAACTAAATAAAATTATGTACATGTACAGAAAATGCTACCCAAATAGCTATTCTGTTAATGTGGAGGGACTGAACACTTAGTATCATTAGTTTGCATCTTCCTTAATGTGCCTTTCAAAATGAGATCTTTCACAAACAAAAGAATATGAAACATACAATTACCTGCTCTTGCTAGCAGTGTGCGAGCAGCTAAGTCAAACTTGTGCCTTCTCGTTACTGCTGAGCGACCTCTAGCTGATGGTCCACTTCCAGAAGCTGCATTCTCTGTATGATCCAAATTATCAGTGCTACAAGTGCAAGACAGAAAGTAACACAAATTTTTAAAAACCACTGTGAAAAGAAAGCATAGGTGTAAGCTTACTTGTGGTATTACTTTATTCTCACTTACTTGTATTACTTTATTCTCACTGAGAATAAAATATGTCTACAATAAAATTTGAAACATATCTTTTATCCCTTGCACAGTTCAACTACACATCTATCATCTCTTGTGCCCCAAGCAATAACTTTATCTGATTTTGAATTCTGCCAACAATGAAATGATGTTTAATGCAGCTCTAATTTAAATGAGATCAAATATTACCTTAACTAAATCCTAATGATTACTTAAAATTAAAATGGTTTGAGAATTCTTGCCTAGGAAAAACAGGTATTTCAAAATATGTTATGAAAATATTCACTGAGTTTGTTGGAAAAAGTCTGCATGTTATACAAGACACAAGCCTTGGTTACTATATGGTTCCATAGTTAAAATGAAAAATAAAGATTTAAAATCTTAACAAGTGATGAAGGAAAAATGATTTTAGGGAGAATTTATAAGACATTCTATTACATCTCATTTTAGGATCACAGAAATCTTTTTACACTTAAAGGGGCATATTCTACTAGATATTAAAAACGACAGAAGAAATGAAAATACAAATATTACACAGAAAAGACTTAAAAGTTCAATTCTATCAAATGCATTAAATCAATTTCCAATATTAAAATGAACACTCAATTTTATTCACTTTTATGAGATAAATTTATTTTATTAGCATGTTTACTTCAAAGTAAACTTGTTTTAATTTTATTTCCTTTTTCAGTACAATTTTACACAAAAATTATGAAATTTTTTCTTGCCATGAAAACATCTGTTCAAATAAAAACTTGTCATGTCACTTTTACCCTTCACAGAAATATAAACTTGTAACTAAAATGCCCCTACTTTCATATATCTGTATTTATCAACTTTACATACCATTATAAGTATTTATAGAGGGATATATAATAAATGGGGCTTTGAAATTTATAACACATAGAACAAAAATACAGAAAATGGGGCCGGGCGCGGTGGCTCAAGCCTGTAATCCCAGCACTTTGGGAGGCCGAGGTGGGTGGATCACGAGGTCAAGAGATCGAGACCATCCTGGTGAACATGGTGAAACCCCGTCTCTACTTAAAAAAAAAAAAAAAAAAAAAAAAATACAGAAAATGGAATTTCACCTTTCACTAAAACCTTCCTCCATTTCAGCAGCATCAGCTGATGGTATGTCTCCAGGTGACTGCAAATAACAGGGATCATTTGACTTCCCGCCACTGCCTAGGACGGCTGCTCCATGCCTGGAGTCTGCTGTGCTACCCGACTGGGGCTCCTCTTCATCCTCATGCCCAGGGTGCTCTATCATCCACATGGCAAGGACAGTGATATTCTGGGCATCAGCCTCTCCCCGAGCACCTGTACAGGGGAAAAACTGTCTGATGCTGACTCTGGGCAAAGAATTAGTTTTTATGTTATTAGTTTAAGAGTGTTTGCTATGACGCTCTTATAACAAAACGTAGTATTAAAAATCTTACCAAGTTTCATAGCCTCTTAAAATTTATGCTGTCTTTAATAAGAGAGGACTTTTCACAGCTGTATATACTGATACATAAAAACTTATCCTACCTGTAGCTTCCATGGCTTTGGCAATCTGCCGAAGAGAGAACCCCATTTCCAGCAAAGGAACTGCAATTGCTGGAGGAGGAGGAGAAGTTGAAAGTCTACTGCTTGGGTCTGACAAGGCTGAGACAAAAGGAAGAGAAATAAGAACCTAAATATCAATAGATATCACAAGTAAAGTGTCTTCATAGTCCTCAATTTCCTAGTACTGTCCAAGTTTAATGAAATCTTCCTCTACTAAGAATAGGTGGCTGGGCACTACAGCTCACACCTGTAATCCCAGCATTTTGGGAGGCCAAGGCAGGCAGATTGTTTGAGACCAGGAGTTTGAGACCACCTTGGGCAACATGGTGAAAACCTGTGTCTACAAAAAATACAAAAATTAGCTAGGTATGGTGATGTGCACCTGTAGGCCCAGCTACTTGGGAAGAGGCAGTTGAGGTAGGAGAATCACTTCACCTTAAGAGGTGGAGATTGCAATGAGCTGAGATCACACTGCCACATTCCAGCCCAGGAGACAGAGACCTTGTCTCAAAAAAAAGAAAAAGAAGGCCAGGCATGGTGGTTCATGCCTGTAATCTCAGCACTTTGGGAGGTCGAGGCGGGCAGATCATGAGGGCAAGAGATCAAGACCAACCTGGCCAACATGGTGAAACCCAGTCTCTACTAAAAATACAAAAATTAGCTGGGCATGGTGGTGTGCACCTGTAGTCCCAGCTACTTCGGAGCCTGAGGCACAGAATCATTTGAACCCAGGAGGCAGAGGTTTAAGTGAGCCAAGACCATACCACTGCGCTCCAGCCTGGTGACAGGGTAAGATTGTCTCAAAAAAAAAAAAAAAGAAGGACATGCTAATTGGTATTAAATTTGTTATGGATATGTAAGGTTTTTCACAAAAATCAACCTGCTAAAAAACAAACCTGCTAAAAATTTTTTTAACATTTTCTAATTTGAAATCATTTCCCACTTACAAAAAATTTCAAACTTATAGAAATTTGCAACAATATTACAAAGATCTCTTTTCCCCTGAACCATCACCAAGTACTGACATGAGGATGCCTTACCTTCTTCAATATGTAACTCCTACAAATAAGGACATTCTCCTGCATAGCCACAAAACAACTATCAAGGTAAGGAAATTCACAGTGCTGTCACTGTTAGGTACTATTTTAGTTTTACCAAATGTCCCAATAATGCTCTTTTTTTGTTTGTTTTGAAACAAAGTCTCACTCTGCCGCCCAGGGTGGGGTGCAGTGGCACGATCTCAGCTCACTGCAACCTTCACTTCCTAGGTTTAAACGATTCTCCTGCCTCAGCCTCCCAAGTAGCTGGGAGTACAGGCATGGTCTCACTCTGTCACCAGGCACCAGGCTGGCATGCAGTGGCGTGATTTTGGCTCAAAAGAAAAGATCTGGTCTCTGACAATAATAAAAGTAGAAAGCAGTAACAAAAAGAACTGACACAAGAACAGAAAATCAAACACAGCATGTTCTCACTCATAGGCGGGTGTTGAACAATGAGAACACATGGACATAGGGAAGGGAGGATCACACACTGGGGTCTGTTGGGGGGAATAGGGGAGGGACAGCGGGGGTTAGGGAGGTTGGGGAGGGATAATATGGGAAGAAATGCCAGATAAAGGTGACGGGGGGATGGAGGCAGCAAACCACATTGCCATGTAATGTACCTATGCAACAATCCTGCATGATCTGCACATGTACCCCAGAACCTAAAGTGCAGTAACATATATATATATGAAGAAAATCCCCCAAATATTTGAAAACGAAATAACATACTTCCAAATAATCCAGATGGCAAAGAAGACATCAAAGGCAAATTAGAAAGTACTTGAAAATGAAAATGAAAACAGAGCATTTCAAAATGTGTGGGCTGCAGCTAAAGCAGTGCTTAGAAGGAAATTTACAACACTAAAAATAGCTATATTGGGAAAAATGAAGAACTGATATGACTAATGTACAGCACATTATTTCTCTCCAAAGTGGCCATAATTCAATACGCAGCTTCAAAATGAAGATGACAGCTCAGTTTAATGAGGCAGTTCCCCTTCATTAAAATCACTGTTTCACCTTTTGTGAAAACAAAACACAATGCCCATATAATAAAGTCTCACACATCTGGAATCCCAAGTTTTGAATATCATAGTGCATATTAGCACACACACCTGTGCGATTAGCTGGCCTTGCTGACTGAGAATCAGGAGAAGTTAAACTTTGCCTTCTTCCTACTTCATCAGAAGGAGAGGTTGGTAATGATGATATTGGAGGAGTCTGTGCCCGACGTGTGGGAAGTACAGTGGTAGTTGGGTAACTAGAGAACATTTGCCTTTAAGAAAATAACAGTGATTAGCATAAAAATCCAATTTAGGAAATAATACATAAATCACAATCTTTGTATAGAAGAATATGCAACCCGGAAGACTAAACAGATTAGTTATACTTTAATGGAGGGTATGGAGAAAGACTGCTCCCTTTCTTTTTTTTTTCAATTGCAGTTTAGGTTAAGGGAGCCCTACACACTGGGGTCTGTTGGAGGGAAATAGGGGAGGGACAGCGGGGGGTAGGGAGTTGGGGGGGGATGGCATGGGGAGAAATGCCAGATATAGGTGAGGGGGGGAAGGCAGCAAATCACACTGCCACGTGTGTACCTACGTAACAATCTTGCATGTTCTTCACATGGACTCCTCACTTTTAAAACTGATTATCTCATACAGCACTTTCAGTATAAATGTAATAAAACCTTATGATTAATTCAGCAAAATGCTAGCAACATAGCAGGTGGGGAAAATACAGCCATTAGCAAAACAGATGAAAAATGCCTGCCTTCATAGAGCTTTCCTTAGACTATAATACCAAAATTAGAGGGGTATTTTGGTATGTATAAGGTAGTGAGAGAGCAAGGAAGGCTTTTAAAGATAGATAACTTGCAGTTACTTTTAAATATTAATATAAACTCACTAGGTAGTAACGAAATTACATGGATTCAAAGTAATGGTTTATAGGCAAGTAAGGGAAAGAAAAGATAACTGTCTCCTCACCCTGCACGATTGCAAAATAGTATATGAATGATATGTCAGCTGCATAGATGGGGAAAGGTACTGGGATGCAGCCCCTCTTCAGTTGAGAATGTGAAACACAGTTGCGGAAAGGTATGGGGACAGAACCCCTCTTCAGTTGAGAAATTTGGACACTGGTTAAAGAATAAAGTCCAGGGAGATCCACACTGACTGCTCTTTAGATTTGTCCAAAAGAACTGGGAATTTTCTAAGCATCAAAAATGTAATGTCTGCCAAGTCAGTGATAACAATGGTATATACACAGGAAGCAGTCATTCTCTGGTTTTTCTTTCTAATAAATGATGTTCACCTAGTAGGAGCCAAGTGCAACTCTAATGAAGTCCCAGCCAATAGCAGGGAAATAAAGACAGAAGAAATGAGGAGTCAAAAGTCCTGGTGAATGCCTATGGGAGCAAGAGGGCATGATTTACCACCGAATCCCAAGCCTACACTAGTCAGAGCTTAAAAGGTTACAAGGGGTCACAGTGCTACTGATCTTGTATGGATGCTTTGAATTCTGTAATTGCCAGAGGGATTAAAATCCATATTAGAATGTCCTATCAGGCAAGCATGCTGGCTCAGATCTGTCATATCAGCATATTTTGGGAGGCTGAGGACAAAGGATCAAGACAAGCGTGGGCAAAAAAGTGAGACCTGTCTCTACAAAAAAAATTTTTTTAATTAGCCAAGTGTCGTAATACACTAGTGGTCCCAGCTATACAAGAGGCTGAGGCAGGAGGATGGCTTGAACCTAGGAGACTTTGAGGCTACAATGGACTATGACTGTGACACTATATTCCACTCTCAGTGACAGAGTGAGACCCTATCTCTTAAAAAAAAAAAAGAAAAAGAAAATGAAAAAAAAAAAAAAAAGAATGACCTATCATTCCTCTATCTTCCATCTTCCTTGAACAGAAGTGCCTCCTGAAACTGTTATTCCAGTGAGAGAGCGAAGAAGTAGAAGATATGTGGGGACTAAAAATGGGACTAGAATTGTACTCCTGCACAAGACCACAACAGTAATTCTCAAAGTGTATGCTGAAGCCACCACATTAGAATCACTAGGGAAACTTAATTAAAATGTAAACTGTGGGCCTCACCAGACATACTGAATCAGACTTGCTGAGGTATACAGCCATAGAGCTTTAAAAGGTTTCCCAGCACTTTGGGAGGCTGAGGCGCATGGATCACCTCAGGTCATGGATCACCTCAGGTCAGGAGTTCAAGACCAGCTTGCCCAACATGTGAAACCCCATCTCTACTGAAAATACAAAAATTAGCCAGGTGTGGTGACGGGTGCCTGTAGCTGCTTGGGAGGCTGAAGCACGAGAATTGCTTGAACCCAGGAGGCAGAGATTGTGGTGAGTTGAGATTGCACCACTACACTCCGCCTGGGTGACAGAGCGAGACTTTGTCTCAAAAAAAAAAAAAAAAAAAAAAGTTTCCCAAGTGGCTCCTGGACACACCAAAAACTGAGAATCACTACAGCAGACACTCCCCCATTCCACTCTTTAAGATGTTGATCTACATAGTGGGAATCATAATGCCTTCTCAACTAAGGAAAGAGGGGAAAGAAAAAAACAGAGGCTAACCATTCTGCTTCCTTTATTTCACTTAAGCCATAGTTAAGAGAACTCACAAAACAGTTTCTCCCTGAAAGTTCTTCCCTCAAAAGTTTTCATTTGTGTATACATCTGGCAAAGTAAAGCAAAAATAAATTTAAGTAAATAAGCATCACTTGGAATTTACAAATCTATTAAAATAGAGTTGGCTGAAGAAGCATCATAACACATGCTCTTTCACTTGAAAAGTAGACGTGCTTGAAATTTTTGTGAGAATAAAAATACAGTTAAGGAATTATGCTTAAAAGGAAAACAACCTGAGAAAAGAAAATTATTTTCATGGAGATGAATATTCAAAATACAAGTATTTACTTTTTGAGGAAAAAAAATACTCAAAAACTTAGGAAAAAAAGATCATCATAAGAGAGGATGTTAGAGTCCCTGCTGGTCAGCACCACAGCTGATTAGACCTGGGGTCACCACTAACTGGCTGTGAGATTTTGGTCAAGTTATTAAACTTCTGAGGGACATTCCCAACTTCAGTAAAATTAGCTTGACTATATGATCTCTTAGCTTCTTTCTAGCTCTAGTACTCCAGGATTTAGTTGGGTATACTATTCATAAGAGGACAGCTGTGCCTTCAGAAACACAGGCATCAGTATGGCAGACATTAAAGGTCAACGTCTCTACCTGAGAAGACTAAGAGGCATCACTCCTGGGGACTCAGATGCAGGCACTGTTTCTGTGTCAGTAACTGGAGTGGTGGCAGTTGTGGTGTCCTCCAGAGAGCTGCTCATAAAGGAGGTTGTACTTGAGGCTGATGGGCTAGTAGTAACCGGTGTCTGTGCCTGCTGGGCGGGGTCACTTTCTTCAGCTTGTTGATCAATCTCTAGAAACCAAAATAAAGGTTAAGAAAGCAGTAAGGATTTGTTTATTATTATTATTATTATTTTACCTTTAACCCATCTTGAGCTAAGGATTTGTTTTTTCAAAAATAACAGTGGGAATAAAAATCTTCTACCTTTTAAATTTAAAAGTTTCTAAATATATTTCACAAGGATCCATTTCTATGAAAGATTGACAGAAAAAAAAAACTTACATATATACATCTTTATATTCCCTATTGTACTCATTAATTCCAGACTCTACAGACAGTATTGTAATGAGCCCTTGCAATTACACATTTCTGTTTTTAGAGAAGATGGTTCTCTTAAAAACAAAAAAAGTCTCACTTTTGGTTGTAAGATCTGACAAGAGGTTCTCTAAGGTATCCAATCATTAAAACTGTGTTTACTTCACACTTTCATTTTGATGCCTACCTTTAATCTACAAATAGGCAAAGATAAAGAGGCATGTAAATACAAGAAGACTAAAAACCTCGACAGAAACTCCATGATTTAAAAAGGACAATTTCATTAACACACAGACACACAGACACACACATACACACACACACACACACACACACACACACACACACACACACACACACACACACACA
>NW_022436977.1:1729679-1796960 GCF_009761245.1 Sapajus apella | reverse complement strand
ACACACACACACACACACACACACACACACACACACACACACACAGAGTTAAAATCTCTAAAAGTTTACAAAGTATTTATATATATGTATTTGAATCTATTAAGGAAGCCTACAAATAAACAAAATTAAAATATCAGTTGCTACAAAGACAGGTAATTCTATCAGGTTTGATAAAAAGCCACATCATTTCACAATCATCATGACATAACATTCCTACTTATATATACCATGTATCCCCCTCTCTCTATTTACTAAGCTAAGACAGGAAAAAAGGGAATAAACACAAAGGAAAAGAAGAAAGAAGGGAGAGAAGGAAGAACAACACAAACTCCATGAAGGCAAGGGGCTTTGTTTTGTTAACTGCTGCCTTTCCAGAACCTAAAAAAGTACCCGGCACATAGTAGGCACTCAATAAATATTTACTGAATGAATCTCATTTTTATTTCTGAATTCATATTCTCCCCAGATATGAGGATACAAGATAAAACAGGGGCTTTTTTTTTTTTTACATGCAATATTCAGTCAATGAAAGTAGAGACTTTAAAATTTCCTTTAAAATGTCTCTGAGAAGCTATCAGAATACTATGTATTTTGTTTTGTTGTTTTGTTTTGTTTTTTGACAAAGAGTCTCAGTCACCCAGGCTTGAGTGCAGTGGTACAATCTCAGCTCACTGTAACTTCCGCCTCCTGAGTTCAAAAGATTCTACTGCCTCAACCTTCTGAGTAGCTGGGATTACAAGCACGTGCCACTATGCCCAGTTAATTTTTGTATTTTTAGTAGAGACAGGGCTTCGCCATGTTGGCCAGGCTGGTCTTGAACTCCTAGCCTCGTGACCCACCTGCCTCATCCTCCCAAAGTGCTGGGATTATAGGCATGAGCCACCGCGCTGGCCAGAATACTATGTATTCTGAGTCAGATCAATAAATACTATTTTTGGTATGAGTTAAATTTTTTTCTACAAAACGTAGTAATAATTGCTGAGTTCCAAAGTTTGTGTAGGTTTAAAATAGCAAAATTATAGACAGAGGATTACTAATATAAAAATAACAAAAAAGAACTGTTTTCCTTTCAAAGAGAAAATGATGTGAAAATTGCTTTGACAAAAAAAAATTTTTTTTTACAAACCACTTACAGAATGTATCCCTTCTGACAATTATGAACATAATTTCAACAGCACAAAGGCAAAAAAAAAAAAAAAATCAGATAACATACCTTGCTTAATTTTGCCCCCAAACTGGTCTTCCAAAAGCCCATGGACCACTAATTTATAGATCATGGCTTGAGCGCGTTCCAGATCCGCTAATCCCAGGGCTCTCTTTATGGGTGACCGCATGACTGCTCGCTTCACCATGTGTCGCATCAAGAACTGCAGCGCTGCTCGCATCTCCACATCTTCATGAACAACTGGAGAACTAGCACAGTCTGAGTTGTGGCCATTTTCAGCCAGAACTTTTGGTATCAGCAACAGCTCAGCATATTTACTACAGCCAAGAAGGGCACTAAGTGATTTCATAGCACCAAGGTAAAGATAGGACAGCTGGACTGCTCTAATTTCTGACTGGGCTATGTCATGGTTTTTGGACATGTGTTCATGATTTTTTCTTTTCCCTTCTGTTATCTGATGTTGGAATTCCACACTTGGCAGTGTGGGATCTAAAGAAAATGAAGCAATTTCATTTTCTGATTTGGAGCTTGTGGTACCCTGACTTTTGATGTCATCAGATGTTAAGCCTGTTCGCATATCTAAAGCAGATTCACTCTCAGGTTTCTGCTCAACATCCCCTTTCTCTTCAGATTCATGTCGGTGTTTCTTTTCATGTCGCTTGGTGCTCTGTTTCCCCATGTCTTCATGAATGCCAGTCAGATATGTTAGGTCCAGCAGCACAGAAGCTGTCAGGCCTCGGAATCGCGCCACATCAAACGGCAGTGGTTCACAGGGTTCCAGATTATATAATGGAGTATCACTAGGCGACCAAAAAGTTGGGAAGCTTTAATAAAGATCAGAATGACACAGGAAGAAGCAAGTGAGGGAAAGACAGGAGGAAGATACAGAAAATAATGTAGACAAAATAAGGTGCATCATGTACACAATACAGAGAATAATTTACAGAAACTAGAGAAATCATTACAAACACAGAGAAAAATGAGTCTATTATGAGAAAATGGGGAAATGTGATGCTAAATGCAGAAACAATGAGATGTACATGTGCTTTCAAATAAGAATATCCACTAATATATAATGTGAAGCGGGAGTTAGCAAACTTTCTGTAAGGGGCCAGACGAGAAATAGTTTAGACTCTGCAGGGCACACAGTCTCAGTTGCAACCACTCAACTCTGCCATCATAGTGCAAAAGCAGCCACTGATACAACTAAACAAATGGGTGTGGCTGTATACTGTATACCTTTACTTACAAAAACAGGAGGTTGGTCAGATGCAGTTTGATATAAGCTATTCAGAAAATCTGTATAATAAATCTAGTTTATGATATAGGTAATGGCTATTTGTACCTTATTTCAGAGAGGACTTTATCCCATAAAAAAGTTTACATTGTAGTCTCAATTTCTATATAGTTTAAGCAAAAATATAATTATATATTTCCTGATATTGACAAGAATTTCCTAAAGTTTAAGAATGACATAATTATACAAAATGTAATAAAAAAGGTTTTTCCAGTATAAAGTTTTGTTGTTCTAATATAAATCTTGGTTTTACATTCCCTTCCTAATCTTATTTTCCCCTAGCCTCATTTTTCTTGTTTTAATTTATTAATTTACTTATTTTACTATATGGTATGCATCTTTTCTTTCTTCTTTTTCTATTTTTTTGAGATGGAGTCTCATTCTGTCACCAAGGCTGGAGTGCAGTGGTGAATTCTCAGCTTACTGCAATCTCCGTCTACTGAGTTCAAGAGATCTTCCTGCCTCAACCTCCTGAGTAGCTGGGATTACAGGCACATGCCACCACGCCTGGCTAATTTTTTGTATTTCTAATAGAAACAAGGTTTCGCTATGTTAGCCAGGCTGGCGTCAAATTCCTAACTTCAGGTGATCTACCCACCTCAGCCTCCCAAAATGCTGGTGTACAGGCAGGAGCCAACAAGCCCAGCCTACTGTATGCATCTATATGAGGCATCACAAATCCTTTCTGAAACAAGGCAAAGAATGAGAGGAAAGGTAGACATTTGAATATTATTCTGTAAAGTTGTCATTGGTGTCTTAGTATGATAGAATGGAGGGGAAGGCAGAGTCCATTAACCCCTGAAATTCTGTGTAAAGTTTATGTATATGTATTTTTTGGCTAAGATGATCCACAGCATTCACTAAATTCTGAAATAGCACCACTCCAAAAACACAAAGAACCACTGTTTTAGATATTGTTCCAGTCGAGTATGGTGGATCACACCTATAATCCCAGCACTTTGGGAGGCTGAGGCAGGTGCATCGCCTCAGGTCATGGAGTTCAAGACCAACCTGGGCAAAATGGTGAAAACCCATCTCTACAAAAATACAAAAAAATTAGCCAGGCATGATGGCGGGTGCCTGTAATCCCAGCTACTTGGGAGGCTGAGGCAGGAGAATTGCTTGAACCCAGGAGGCGGAGCCAAGATTGTGTCACTGCACTCCAGCCTGGGTGATAGAGCGAGACTCCATATCAAATAAATAAAATACTGTTCATGTCATATTAACATGTAATTTTACAGGAATCACATTAGGCAGTATAATGAACAGTTACATAATGTCACCAATAAATCTGTATTTTCAAATGATACAATTATATAGAGTCATTAGATAAATGAGTCCCCTTATCAACGAAGATATGTGACAGGATGAGTATCCCTTATCCAAAATGCATGGGATCAGAGGTGTTCTGGATTTGACTTTTTTCTAAATTTTGGAATATTTACATTGTACTTGCCAGCTGAGCATCCCAAATCCAAAAATCCAAAATCTGAAATACTCCAATGAACACCTCCTTTGAGTGAAAACCTGAAACTTTTGGAGCACCAACATGATGCTCAATGGAAATACTCATCGGAGAATTTTGGATTTTGGAGTTTTGGATTTGGGGTGCTCAACTTGCATTTCCTTGTAAATATATGAAATTTGTACTTCTCGTAAATCCCATCTGAATGCAAACACACCTAAAGGCTTTTAAAACCCAGTTTGTAACATATGTATATAACTTTCATATCTATTCAAAATCTTATACACATTGAGGGGATAGAAATATGTGCTTTCATAAAAAGGAAGGATACTTAATATTACAGATAATACATAGCCTAATTTTAGTCAGATCAATATTCAGAGCCTTGCTACCACAAAATGCAATGAATAGATAGCTGGCTGGCTTTTTACTATCCCTGTCAGTGTGTAATGGAAACGATCAAAATGCAAAAAGCCAAATGAAAAATTGGAAGAAAAATTCCAGTGAAACCTATAAACTGATGAGCTTACAATTTCTTCCCCAAAACAAAACAAAAAGATTATATATGTTTAAAATCCACCAGTATTTCAAAGAACATGGGTTTAGAAAATTCTCCTTTAAGAAATTACAGTACAAACACCTAAATGCATGAGAAATATTTTTAAAAATTAACTGGCAGCTAACCTAAAATACATGATTACTCACTGTCCACAGGCAATGGCCTATTTCACCACTAAATACTCGTTTGCTAAAAGTATAACTCAACAGATCATACCTGATAGTAATTTCTGCTTCATCCCATTGGACCTTGGCAGACGTGCTGCCCTCTTTGACCACTCCCAGCAGCGTGGCATGGCGCCCAGTTTGCTTGTGAACACACCGACCTCCAACTCTAAGACCAGCATCAACTCCTCCTATCACAGCCAGCACGGGCCACACCTCTATGCAAAGAGTCCTCAGCTGCGGCTCTGAGAGGTCAGCAAGGCCATGCCTAGTGTGTTTACCTTTCTCTTCCTCTTTGCTCTCCTTCTCATCTCTCATTTCATTTTCCTCTCGGCTCTGAACCGAGCGGCTTTTCTTTAGCTTCTGACCTGACTCTTTAATACATATCTTAATTTTGTGCAGCCTTTCCATCATTTTTTTGTTAATGCAGTAAGTCCAACGGTCTGTTCGGTGAAGTATACGGATGAGCTGAATAGTGGCCTCAGCCAGCACTGCTGCTACTGGACTACAAATAGGGTCTCCCGGAAGTAAGTCTCGGGGTGTGCCACGCATCTGCATATCACAAATTTTCACCTACATAAAAGCAAAGAGAGTGGAAAAGGTGTGCTATTATTAGTTCTTCTTAGACACTATAAATTCTAACATGTGAAATGCCATGTTGAACTAGTATGTGGGTCTCTGCATACATATGAATTATACCAACTGGCCCCCAAAGAGTAAGGAAATGTTACAGATACACTGATGTTAGTAGTAGTATGGTCCACTGGAATAAGCTACCCTGTTATTTAAATTTCCTGTAATTCATGAATTCCAGAGATGTTAGGACCATTTGAAAGATGACTATAGAGACAAAGGCATGTATGACTGACTCAATTTAGTCTAAAATAAGCCTTAAGGATATGCTCATTCTCATCCTCAAGACTCCAGAATAATGAGTCCTGGACATCTTACGTTGTTCAAGGGGTGCAAAAGTAAAATCATAAATCCAGACATTTGGAATAGTCACAATCTGGATACACATTGCAAATAACACACAGAAGTTAAAAGGGGAACAAAACTTGAGTTCAAATCATAACTCTGTATAATCTTGAAAAGTTATTTAATCTAAGCCTTAGCTTTTCATTTAAAAACTGACACTAATAATACCATCTGTCTCTAACAGTTATTTTAAAGATTAAATGAGATTATGCACATAAAGTGCTTATTAATACAGTGCCAGTCACACTGTAAACATTTAAAAAAATAGTTAACTACTATTAGTATTGTGTTTCTCAGAGGTTTTAAAATTTATCACAAAGGCTTCTGGATAGAATAAATTGATTGCTACATAGTCTAAGGCTAAGTGAATTTCTTAAAGGTTCACAGGTGTTAGAAAGCACCAGGCCATCATTTGAACCTGAACATGACAGAACCTACTTTGGGCTGCAAACCTACGTAGGGCAAGGGATGAAATCAGGCACTGGGCTGCATCTTTACTTCATCTTCTGTTCAGTTTTGGCTGCCTGGCTGTCCAATAAACAGTTCCCAGCTAGCCTTAAATTATAATTCCTTGACATTAAAAAAGATTATTTTTAAAAAGACAGAAAAAAAGATAATTTTCATTGTTGAGATTTACCAGGTACAGCAATTTCATTATGGAAATATTATACACGACATAAGTTGAAAGCTTTCCACTACATAATGGCTATAAATTATTAAGACTTGACTTAAGCTACATACTACACATCTACAAGTGAAAGGATGGAGTAGGGCAAAAACCCAAACAAAACAAAAAAAACCACCCACGAGCATAGAGAGATCACAAAGTTTTTCTCAGCCTGGATTTTAGATGAGGTAAAAAAGAAAGTTTACAATGGAGGGTATCCTATTAACACTGTTGTCATGAAGTTCAAATTTACACCATCCACAACACCTGAAAATTCCCCCACCTGAATGAATGAAAGGTAGTTTCTCCATCATGGCTAGAACTCCTATTATTCAGCTGATAGGATCTTACTACACTTAAGATTATTTCTAGATTTCTCTCTCATATTCATAATTCCCAATGAACTAGATTATCCCTTAACTAGTTCCTATAGTTCTTGTAAATGCACATATGTTTGAAAGTTGACTCACTGTATTCAATTGCCAGAATATGAAATAGTGCCTAAATAGTAATACATAGTAAAGGCAATTTCTAAAAATATCCTTCTTCTAGAAGAATACATTACCTAAGTCAGGTACTTTTAATGGGAGAAGAAATAGGTTATTATATTTATAAACTCCTCCTGATGATAAACAATAAAATAACAAATATTCTTAAATAAAGGTTTGAGGCTTCATTACCTTTTCCCCTGGATTGCTACTATAGAACATCACACATGGGTACAATTCTGCTGCATCCACATCTTCAAAAGCTAATTTGGGTTCCTAGAATGTGGCAGTGGTGAGGAAAAGAAAAAAAAAATAGAAATTTTTAAAATTGATAATATCTAACCACATTAGAATCTAAAGCTTTTACAAGACAGAACAAAAGTCACTTGATGAAATTCTCAATTAACCTTGCTAAAAAAGAAAAGTCTACATATAATAAGTGATCATAATTTGTTCATCTGTTTCAAAAAATCTTAGTGGGATTTTACTATCTTCCTTTTGTTTGTTGCTAATAAATGTTATAAGAACCAGAAAGTATTAGAAAAAAAGGAGAGACAAGTATATCATCTGTAAGTTGATTAAATGGCAATTGGACAACTGAGTTGATTATAAGTAGAAACAAGAAAAGTGTAATGCTTGTGAATGGGTTTCAGTACCTCTCCATTTTTCCCAAAAGAAATGGTCCTGGCTTCCATGTCTAACACACAGGTGATGAAATCTCCTTGAGTAAAGCTGGACAATGTGAGAGTCTGTTCTCCATTGTGATAGAGGTTACCACTGTAGGCCCTATAGAGCCACATATCGGAGGTAGTGCGGTGGTTAAAATCATGTACTGGCCAGCGAGAAACTCCAACACATGTGCCTTCATTCCCTCTGTTTTCCTTCACAATATAAAACTAAAATAAAAGTGGGATATTCATTAATACTCAAAAAATCTATTTATATGCTATTAACTGCATTAACCAACACGAAGAATATGTTTATAAATAATAATTATGCATTTATGGGAATATGTTCTTTTAGTGAAAATAACATGAAAATGAAATAATCACATCAATTTAGAAAGATTTTAAAACAAGTTTATTCTTTATCTTGCAGAACATTTAGAATAACCTTTGAATATCTATAGTATTTAAAATAAGCAATTTTAACTTACCACTTAATAATGAAGCTAAGGAAGTATGTATAGTCCAGAAAATTATTAATGAAAAACTTTAATTCTTTACATATAGATTTTTTAACTGCTCTCTTGTGTATACTTCTGTTTACAAAAAGAGTTAATATCACAAGCCTAAGACTAGGTGTTTCGTTTTGTTTTGAATTTTCTAAAGAGATGGGATTTCACTCTGTTGCCCAGGCTGGAGTACAGTAGCATGATCATGACTCACTGAAGCTTCAAATTCCTAGGCTCAAGCAATTCTCCTGCCTCAGTCTTGTAACTAGGTCTACAGGTGTACACCATCATGTCTGGCTAATTTTTTTAAAATTATTTTTTATAGAGATGAGGTCTTGTGATGTTACACAGTCTGGTCTTGAACTCCTGGACTCAAGCAATCCTCCCACCTCAGCCTCCCAAAGTGTTGGGATTACAGGCATAAGCCATTACACCTAGTGGGACTATTTTTCAAAAAGGCATGCTTACAACACGCTAGGCCTTTGGCTAGCATCTGGAAATTTGACTAGTAAACAGTTTCTTATGGTGATTTCAAAAAACAAACAAAAAAAACCCAACTTCTAGTAATAAAGGTGGCTCACTGACCTAGAACATTTAAACAAATAATGTGGTTTATGCTGAATACCTGCTCTCCTTCTGGGAGTGCGAAATTTTGGTGGCAGGTTGAAGGTGTCTATATGACCAACCCCCAGTAAAAACTCTGGGTTCTGCATCTCTAATGGGCTTCTCTAGAAACATCACACATATGTATTTTTCTTGCTGGGGAAAGCTTGTGCTCATGGGAGGGAGAGAACAGGAGGAAGCCTATACATGGATTCCTCCATATCTCATCTGTGTCCTTCCCTTATTAGCTAGCTATATATTCTTATTGCATCATTAGAATAAATCTCAGTTGTGAGTGTATCAACATGAGGAGTCTGACAAGTTCTTCTAGTGAATCGCTGAATGTGAGGGTGGTCTTGGGACTCATGACATAGCAGTGGCAGCAGGGAGATTCACTAGAACAAGCCTGATGCATTAGAACATAGTTAAATATTACTGGGGACAAAGAAAGAGACAAAAGGAAAAGATAAAACTCTGGTACCTAGGTGTCTATGGAGTTACACGTAATATGAAACAGAAGGTGAGCTGCTATCCATTTTGAGAGGCAAAAGTTACAGATGAATTCTTCAGATAAATCCAACCACAAGATAGTTTGCTAGACTCCCCAGATGCTCTTGGCCTTGCCAGCTGAAGTTAGGAAAAAAGAGCAGCTTGGGTAAAAGCTGAGCTGTTCTTTCTTCCAGGAACAACTTCTTTCCTGAAGAGAAAGGGCCCAAATAGTCCCAACAAATGGGCTTTAGATGAGCCAGAGTAGAAAAATTAGCTTGTTAGTTGCTCTCTCCTCCAGTGGGAGGGGAAAGGGTTCAAAAACCCCTGACAGCTTTGAGTATGGGTACAGTGGCTCACACCTGTAATCTTAGCACTTTGGGAGGCGAAGGAGGGAGGACTGCTTGAGGCCAGGAGTTTGAGACCACCTTGAGCAACAGATCAAGACTCCCATCTCTACAAAATCTACAAAAACAAACAAGAATAGAAAGGAACCACTCCGGCTATTTTCTTAAGCTGAGCTGCTGCTAATGCTATAGCAGGTTCTCCCTCTGCCACAATTTACCCTGTAAATGCTAAATTTATTGCTAGGGGTTTGAGTAAACTTAAGATGTTAGAAAGAAGAAGGGAATCTTTTAAAAACAGCTTTGTTTTGGGGCAACTACATCTGGATGTATGAAAAAAAAAAATGAAGCAAAGGCTGGCATGGTGGCTTGCGCCTGTTATCTCAGCACTTTAGGAGGTCGAGGTGGGCGAATCATTTGAGGTCAGAAGTTTGAGTCCAGCCTGGCCATCATGGTGAAACCTCATCTCTACTAATAACACAAAAATTACTGGGGCATGGTGATGAGTGCCTCCACTCCCACCTACTTGGGAGGCTGAGGTAGGAGAATCACTTGAACCTGGGAGGCGGAGGTTGCAGTGAGCCGAGCTTGTGCCACTGCATTCCAGCCTGGGCAACAGGTTACCTCAAAAAATAATAATAATAATTAAGATGCAAAATGTTACAAACTTGTAACTTCATAAATGCTAAAGTATCATCCTGATCAGGGAAAGCTCCAAAAGAAAAACATATTAGTGGGACACAAATTCCTCACTTTTTGTCACCAGCGGGTAGACTGGCATTTAAACTCTATATTAGAAACAAAACAAGTGTTCATAACTGGTGGGTTTTTGCTATGATTTTTTCCTATTTGGAGCCTCTGTGAAAAGGCTCTGAGATAAAAAGAGAGGCAAGCTCTAGATGGACATACAGAGATATGCTTTGAGAGTGTTAAAAAACATTCAGTGGCCAATGAACTCTTATAAAATCGTATGTCTAACACTTAGAGGCTGATGACTTCCCAGCCTAAGTACATTATTTTTGAGTGGGTCAATTTGGACTCCAAGACTGACAAACAAACAAAGCTTAGGAAAGCCTTGTTTTCAAGCCTAGACTTAAAACACTACTGTCTGGTTCTATAACATCTAGGGTTTGTTTTTGTTTTTAAGAGATAGGGTCAGCCAGGCGCGGTGGCTCACACCTGTAATCCCAGCACTTTGGGAGGCTGAGGCCTGGCCAACCAGGAGGGAGGGAGGGAGGGAGGAAGGAAGGAAGGAAAGCAAAGCAAGAAAAATATTTAACATCTGTAATTACTAAATGGGACACATCAACTTCATACAGAGAAAAAACAAAAACTAGCAACTTAGAGAAGCATGGAGGAGTAGGGCGGGCATACGTGACCTCTGTTTTTCAGAGCTATTCCTAAAAGTTCTCTACCTTCCAGGGGGAAAAAAATCTATGTTGAGCAGGGAGGGATGGCTCAAACCTGTAACTGGGAGGCCAAGGTGGGCAGATCACCTGAGGTGAGGAATTCGAGATCAGCCTGGCCAACCTGGCAACACCCTGTCTCTACTAAACATACAAAAAATTAGCCGGGTGTGGTGGCAGGCTCCTGTAGTCCCAGCTACTTGGGAGGCTGGAGCAGGAGAATCGCTTGAATCCAGGAGGCAGAGATTACAGTAAGCCAAGATTGCACCACTGCACTCCAGCCTGGCAACAGAGCCAGACTCCATCTCAACCAAAAAAACAAAACAAAACTATTTTGTCTCAAAGCTGCTGTGAGCACTTTAAATTCAAACTGACTGCTGAATTTCTCATCAAATCTGACAAGTCTGTCAAAAGACCACAGTGGGTAGCTCCAGCTCCTGCAATTTCCACAAAACACCTCAAGATGTCATTCATACTCTTGAGACAGAAATAATGATGCCACAGAAAACAAAATCCTTTAAAACTGACTGCTTTCAGACAGTTCCTCTGAAACCAAGACTCAACTAAATTATTCAGACTGAACTGGGATCAGAGCTGAAGGTCCCACGGGGGCAGGTCACATTGGTGTCATGTTAACCAGTGCTGCGTATTTTATGTTCTGATTAGAGATGCCCTAATAATTATAAATTCTTTGTTTCCAAGGGTAACACATATGCCCTAAGGGATTATATTTCTTGTGTGTGTACCTTATCATGATAACACCTCAGTCCTGGACTGGCCAGAGTTCTGCTGTGCTAAATTGATGCCAGCACATTAATTTAGCACAGCACAACTCTGGCCAGCCCAGGACTGAAAAGTTTTAAAAGTTAAGAAAAAGGCTTAACAATGAAGCCACACGGCTTTTTAAGATACAACTATTGGTTAATAAGTCTGTTGTAACTGGCTAAGTCTAGGACCCCTAAAAGGCATAAGAGCATTACTGGTCAATCTTACCCTGCTGCATGGGGTCCTATTGATAGTTTTATTGTATATACACCATGCCCAAGAGATAGAGGAGTAGACTGTGCAAAAGAAGGGGTTAACACAACAGAGACTACTATCCTTAGAAACGCATGCTTGAGGCCAGGTGCGGTGGCTCACGCCTATAATCCCAACACTTTGGGAGGCCAAGGTAAGTGGATTACCTGAGGTCTGGAGTTCAAGATCAGCCTGGCCAACATGGTGAAACCTTGTCTCTACTAAAATTACCAAAAAAAAAAAAAAAAAATTAGCCAGGTGTGGTAGCAGGCACCTGTAATCCCAGCTACTCGGGAGGCTGAGGCAGAGAACTGCTTGAATCTGGGAGGCAGAGGCTGCAGTGAGCCGACATCATACCACTGCACCACTGTACCACTGCACTCCAGCCTGGGCAACAGAGGAAAAAAAAAAAAGAAATGGTTGGCCTTTGGCTGGCATGGGGGAACTTGACTGGTAAACAGTCCCCTAAACTGATAAAATTTTACCCAACTGATACTGGCTGGCTTATTGTGTCTAGACTGTACAAACAATATGGTTTATGCTAAATACCAGCCTTCCTTCTGGGAATCTAAAATTTTAGTACATGCTAGGCAGAGGGTACCAATATGAAGAGTCCCCTATAAAAACTGTGGACACTGAATCTCTAACGGGATTTCCTAAACAAAAACATCACACACATTGCTTCATTTTCATTGCTAAAGGAAAATGGGTCTGTGTGACTCCTTATGGGAGGGCTACAGTACGACTTTAAACAACCAACCATTTTTAAAATTTTTGAGATAACTTTAGAATTATAAGGGTTACAAAAATAGCACAGAGTTCCTGTATATCTTTCATTTGGTTTCCATTTATATTATCTTACTTAATAACAGAACATTCACATATCCTCATTTTTTTTCAGTCTTTCTACACATTTATTATAAGAACCTGGAAAAAAGAAGGACTCAAAGACAAAATGCTAAAAACTACTTATATTTTCTACGTACCTTCCACTGATAGCACCCAGAAGTTACTCCTGTAGATGCCAATCCATATCCTTTCCCTCCACTGCCATGAGTTAAAATCTGTCCATTCTCCACTAAGCAACACTGAGCTTTCTCTGGGTCAAAGGACACTTCTTGGATAGGAAGATTCTCATCTTCTTCTTCCAACTCTCCCTGCTTCTACCAGAAAAGAAGCTGGGTCAGTATTTTGGAGTAACCCATATCTCAGGTAAGATATATTCTGAGGCTCCTCGGTTTTATTCCACAAATATTTATTATGTATCTACTATGAATCAGTTATTGTTCAGGGCAACAGGAACACAGTGATAAACAGAGCATGGTCCCTGCCCATAAAGAGCTTACAGACCCATTAGTGGACAGAAGACAAATACATAATGCTAGCATTACCGTGGGAGAATAATCAAAATTACATAATAGGCATAGTAGGAACATAAAAGTGTGTCTAACCATGCTTGAGGACAAGGTAATGTTCAAAACAAGGTGACTTCTTAGTTGAGTCCTAAATGATGAGAGGGCAGTAAGCAGCTGGTCAAAGGAGAGACACATTTTAAGGCAGTGTGTTACAGCATGTGCCAATGCATAGAGGTCCAATAGAGTTCAGTGATTTAAAGTAATGATAGACACTGTGTAATGTTTGGAAGACAAGACTGGCAGAAAACAAGTCCAGAAAGAGAAGAAGAAATCAAATCATGGAAAACCTTGTGTGCCATATTAAGTTTGAATTTTACTCTACTGACATTAGGGAGACCTACAAAGAATGAGGTGTGTAGGAGATATCTGATCAGATCCATGCTTTATAAACATCATTTTACCAGGGGTATATAAGACGAAGGCAGAGAGACTGACTAATCAGGATATTGCTGCAAGTTCAGGTAAGAAACAGTAAAGGGGCTGGACCCGGTGGATCATGCCTGTAATCCCAGCACTTTGGCAGGCCAATGTGGGCAGATCACAAGGTCAGGAATTCAAGGTCAGCCTGGCCAGTATGGTGAAACTCCGTCTCTACTAAAAATACAAAAATTAGCCAGGTATGATGGCGCACAGCTGTAGTACCAGTGCCTCAGGAGGTTGAGGCAGAAGAATTGCTTGAACTCGGGAGGCAAAGGTTGCAGTGAGCCGAGATCGTACCACTGCACTCCAGCCTGAGTGACAGAGCAAGACTCTGTCTCAAGAAAAAAAAAAGAAATAGTGAGGGCTTGAATTCATTCATTCATTCATTCATTCAATGTATATTTATTAAGCATCTACTCTGTATGAGGTATCCTATCAGGTCCTTCATATTCAGCAGGGCATTAGGTTTTACTCTCACAGAACTTATATTTTGGAAGAGGGAGAGAAAATAAATAAGAAAATAAAAGGATTAAATGCTAGGCTGAAATTAAAGTAGGTGACATGACAAGAGTGTGTGGCAACTACTCTAGATTGATTAGAGACTCTCTGAAGATATGATAATTGAGAACTGAATGACATATATTTCTGAAAAATTTATCTAGAGGTAATAGCCAGTTTAAAGCCCTAAGGAATGAGCAAGATTACTGTGTTTAGGAAACACAAGAAGAAGGAGGCAAGTTGCCTAGACTTGCTCACTATAGTGAGCAAAGGGGAGAGGACAAGGAACTGTAGATTTTATTCAAAGAATGATGAGAAACCATTGGAGTGTTTTTTGTTTGTTTGTTTTGTTTTTTAAGATGGAGTTTCGCTCTTCTTGCCCAGGCTGGAGTGCAATGGCAATCTTGGCTCAATGCAACCTCCACCTCCCAGATTCAAGCGATTCTCCTGCTTCAGTCTCCAGAGTGGCTGGGATTACAGGCATGCACCACCATGCCTGGCAAAGTTTTTTTTTTTTTTTTTTTTTAGTAGAGGCGGGGTTTCTCCATGTTGGTCAGGCTGCTCTCGAACTCCCGACCTCAGGTGATCTGCCCACCTGAGCCTCCCAAAGTGCTGGGATTACAGGCATGAGCCACTGCGCCCGGCCACCACTGGAGTGTTTTAAGCAGGGGATCAACATGCTCTGATTTATAATTTTAAAAGATCACTCTGGGCCCTATGCAGAGAATGGGCTTTAGGGCATAACAATGGAAGCAGAGAGAAGAGTTAGGAGGTCACTGCAGAGTTCAGGCCTTAGTTCATGGCGTGGAATAGGGTGATGACAGAAGAGATGAGGAGGTAGGCAAATTCAAGTCACATTTTAAAGACAAGCCAACAGAATCTAGAGAAATGGGGGTGAGGAATCAAGTTGACTCCTAGGGTTTTCACTTAAGTAACTCACTAAGAGGCTGGGAAAGTCTGGGGAAGAAACAGAATGTGATGAAACTAAGGGTGCCATTTTTGACATGCTGAGTATGAGATGCCTATTAGACACTTAAGTGATGACACTAGTAGAAGATGGGGATTTAAGTCTAGAATTCAGGGGAAACACCAGAACTTGAATTTAAAATTTGAGAATAAAGAATTGCATATGCATCTGAATAAGGTTTCTTTGAGAAGAAATGGGGATTAATCCAATACTTAGATTGAATAGAACAGTGAGCACCTATAGAATGAGAACAGACCATTCCATCAAGGTAGGAGAAGAACCAGGAAAAGTGCAGGATCATGAAAACCAAGGTAAGAATTAAGGCAAATGGAGAGATGGATTCACAAGCTATGTAAATCAATGGAGGCTAGTGACTACATGCATGGAGGAGAGTCTAGAATTCCCAGGAATTTCAGTTTGGGAAACTAGGTGGATGGTGGCGCTTTCAATCAGAAATGGGACCAAAAAAAGCAGGGGAAGGGTATGAGGGGGAGACACCTGGGCTAGCATTTAAGTTTGGAAGGCACTGCAGAGTGAGCCTTTAAAACTGTAAATCAAAGCATGTTGGTCCTTGCTTTGGGTATGGATGAGACTGCTGGAAAAGCTAAGGCTCAAACTGTGGAACACCAACATTTTGGGACAAAGGCAAGGTAAAAGTGGCACTAAAAAAGAGTTGCTTTCAAAGGGAATCAGCACTGGCAGAGAATGTTAAGGAGATCCAGTAGAAAGCACTTTGAAAACAGAAGGATAGAGTTTCCAGAGGTAAAAGAAGATGTGGGGGAAAAAGGATACACTATATTTAGCAACAAACACTTATCTTTGTTATTTAATTTTGCACTTTGACAGAAGATAAATGGTCGGGTTGAAGAGCTAATGAGAAGTAAGAAAGTGGCTTAAGCATACAGATTAGTCTTCCAAGAATCTTAGTAGTGCAAGACAAGGGAAGACAGAGAAGGCTTTACAGATAAAAACATGATTTAGGAAAGGGGAAACGAGAGTTAAGCATGATTATAAGCTGAGGGGAGGGAATCAGTGGAGAGGGAGACCGAATGCAAAGAGAGGAGATGGAATAAAAGATAGAGCTCGGTGCCTCAGAGGAACAGGCATTTGGTGACAAGTGACAGAATATTCACTTATGCTGTCAAGAAACACCTTTTAGGAAAAATCAATTACCTGTAATTTTATTTCTTGTTCTTTTTCCTTTATCTGAATAGCATGTTTGGCCTGAGCAATGGGTGTCTCCCACATACAATCGGATAGAAGGGAAAATAAGCGCTCAACAATCTGTTTTATTGAAGAAAAAAGAATGATAAAATTTATAAAAAGTAATTTTAAGTATTGTTAGAAAAGCTGTATCATGTTAACTGTAATATTAAGTCACATCTGAAGTTTGATGATACCAATGTTCAACAGCTACTTTTGGTGGATATAAGTTAAATATCACTTTCTAGAAATATTAACCCATTAGAAGCCAGGCACGATGGCTCACGCCTATAATCCCAGCACTTTGGGAAGCTGAGGAGGGTGGATCACCTGAGGCTGGGAGTTTGAGACCAGCCTGGACAACATGGTGAAATCCCATCTCTACTAAAAATACAAAAAATTAACCAGGCATAGTAGCATTTGCCTATAAATCCCAGCTACTTGGAGGCTGAGGCAGAAGAATCACTTGAACCCGGGAGGCAGAGGTTGCAATGAGCTAAGATCGCGCCACTGCACTCACTCCAGACTCGGCGACAGAGCAAGACTCCATCTCAAAAAAAAAAAAAAAAAAATGGAAATATTAACCCGTTAGAAAGCAGGTCCCATTTTGCCTTACTATTTAGACCTCTAATTAGTACAAACACTCACACATTTCTTCCTCTAGAGGTCCAAAGAAATTTCAGATTTTTCTTTCCTTCTGACCTTGCAGAGTATTCTCTAACCCTCTACTTCTCACACCCTATAACTTAATTTTTTTTGCTCTCTCCTTGGGGATAAAATAATAAAGAAAGCAATCCTAAAAGTAAAAGTTACGCTACTGAATAAAAGACACATTTACAACTGAAGAGACTGTAAGTACAGATTTGGGTAAATCATTCTGCAAATATGGAAAATATCTAATAACGTTAAAAATAGAAACCTGGGCCATTTGATCATCTTCAACACCAGATTCACAAGCTGGCAGCACAGCTTCAAGGACATGAAGTGCAAGGAGCCTTGTTCTTAAGTTACCAACCAGAGGAATACCTAGAGGAGAAAAGACATTTTCTTATTATCAATGTGACTTAAATTCAAAGTTAAAATGTACTTGTGGGAAAAAAAAATTCCTGAGGCTGCTAAACATTTAAGGGTGGAAGAAATTTGATTTCAGACTGTTTTCACAAGAATTCTGGGTCCATCCTGTACCCAGCAATGCTTATGAATATATTCACATTTATGCCTCAGTTTTTATGTATACATAATGGGAAAAGCATTGTAAAAAAAGTATCTGTGCCAGATACTATGCTGCACATTTCACATACATATACTCTATTAATCCTCATAAACTGAATTACAGTCCATTTTACTGTTGAGAAAAATAAGGCTAAGAGAATTTAAGTAACTTGACCAAAGCCACACAGGCTCATAGAGGTAGAATTTTAAACAGCTCTGTTAATCTCCAGAGCTCAGGCTTATTATTCCCTCTCATTGCCTCTCCTCGTCCATGCACTGACTGTCTCATAGGTATTGTTAGGGTCAACAGGGAGTAAACAAGCTGTACTTTTCTAAGGTAAGCCAAGGGCTGGGTGTGGTGACTCACGCCTATAATCCTGGCACTTTGGGTGGCTGAGGTGGGCAAATCACTTAAGACCAGGAGTTTGAGACCAGCCTGGCCAACATAGTGAAACTCTATCTTTACTAAAACTACAAAAATCAGCTGGGACTGGTGGTGCACACCTGTGATCCCAGCTACTTGGGAGGCTGAGGCACGAGGATTGCTTGAGCCCGGGATGGGGAAGTTGCAGTGAATTGAGATCACATCACTGCACTCCAGCCTAGGCAACACAGTCAGCCTCTGTCTCAGAAAAATAAATAAATAAATGAAGTAATCCAAGGTAGAAAATAAGATACTGATATATAAATATACATATAACTGTACTAAGACCAGTTGAAAATAAACATCTATTTTTTTATCCTCTTAAAACTTAATATAAGCCTTACCTTATTAAAGAAAAAAAAAAAAAAAGAAGCTGTTGTAAGTTATACTAATTAAAAGAAAAACTATATTGAGCATGTAAACATATAAACTAACCTGTATCACAGAAGATGACCTTATGTTTTGGCATACTTAAAACAGACTAGAGATTATGAAAAGTTCTGGAAATGGGTGGTGGTGATTGTTGTACAATATTGTGAACATGCTTAATGTCATTAAATTGTACAGTTAAATAATTAAGGTGTTAAATTTTATGTTATGTGCATTTTACCACAATTTTGTTAGCAAGATAACAGGAAAGGAGTGACTGTAACCTATGTAAGCAGACCTTTTAGGGTAAGGACCAGGGGTTAAGCTTATTATATAGAACTGTGATAAATATCAAACAATCAGAAGTCACAATCAAGGCAACAGAAATCACATCATGATAAGAGAGACCGTATAAATTCAGATCTGCATCCTGATAATCCAATAAGCAAGGTCAGAATCTGTGCTAATATATTAAACAGGATGTTTTCTGCTTACTTTTAGTTTTGCAATTTGAACAAAGAAGATGAAGTTTCTAGACAAATTTCATAATCTTTTCCAGAGCTACATTATTGATTTTCTGCCAATTTTTACTTCTGAAATTAGAGCTTTCTTTTTTTTTTTTTTTTGAGACGGAGTTTCGCTCTTGTTACCCAGGCTGGAGTGCGATGGCATGATCTTGGCTCACCGCAACCTCCGCCTCCTGGGTTCAAACAATTCTCCTGCCTCAGCCTCCCTAGTAGCTGGGCCTACAGGCTGTACCACCATGCCCAGCTAATTTTTATACTTTTAGTAGAGACAGGGTTTCACCATGTTGACTAGGATGGTCTCGATCTCTTGAGCTCATGATCCACCCGCCTCAGCCTCCCAAAGTGCTGGGATTATAGGCGTGAGCCACCACATCCGGCCTGAAATTAGAGTTTTCTTTTGATGAAATAGGTATGCAGAAAATAAGAAAGAAAAGCCTTCCAATCAAGGTCACACATACAATGTTGCTAAACTCTGGCACTGTCTTAATAAAACACATGCAATACCTACAAATACTCTAAGACAAAGGCAAAGGACATATACCTGAAGAACACTTCTGAGATGCTATATTTAGAAGCACTTCTGTCCACTTTGGGGAAGCCATTTTTGATTGAATTGCTTTTGAAGATACAACTCTCCGAAGAAAAACTAAAAAATCCCCTAGATGGAGTTCTGCTGCGTGTTGTTTTCTAAGAGCAGCTACAATGAAGAGATAAGTTTATGTTACAACCAAGTCCAACAAGAAATAGTCTTATATCATATAATTTACATCGAAACTGCAGTAAGCACAAATCTAATTCAAAATCTTAGGCTGTCAACTATTGAATTCTGAAAACTTAAAAGAATAGAATGGGGAAAGGGCAGAAAATAAAGCCTAAACTTGAAACACCTTTTATATCTCTGTACAATAAAAATAAGCATACTATAATTATGATGACTAAGTACAATAAAGAATTATTGGTGATTAGAGAACAGAAGAGTCTAGGAAGAAGTCGAACTCCTCCTACAACTGGGTTATAACATAACCAGTATAATATAACCCAGTTCCCAAATATCAGGCCAGGCACAATGGCTCACACCTGTATTCTCAGTACTTTGGGAGGTTGAGGCAGGTGGATCACTTGAGGTTAGGAGTTCAAGACCAGCATGGCCAACAGGCAAAACCTTGTCTCTATTATAAATATAAAAATTAGCCAGGCATGGTAGTACATGCTTGTAATCCCAGCCACTTGGAAGGCTGTGGCAGGAGAATGGCATGAACCAGGAGGCAGAGGTTGCCATGAGCCCAGATCGTACCATTGCATTCCAGCCTGGGTGACACAGTGAGACTCTTGTCTCAAAAAACAAACAAATAACAACAAAAAAAAACCCCAGAAAACAACAACAAAAAAAATCAGATATCAAAACTCTTGGTGCTGAGGAAATTTTTTTTCTTTTTGAGACAGGGTCTCACTCTGTTGTCCAGGCTGAAGTGCAGTGGTGCAATCTTGGCCTACTGCAACCTCCACCTCCTGGGTTCAAGAAATTTTTGTGCTTTAGCTTGCTGGGTAGCTGGCACTACAGGCATGTGTCACCATGCCAGGCTAATTTTTGTATTTTTAGTAGAGATGGGGTTCCACCAAGTTGCCCAGGCTGATCTTAAACTCCTGGACTCAAGCAATACAATGCCTCGGCCTTACAAACTGTTGGGATTACAGGCGTGAGCCACTGCACCTGAACTGGGGGAAAATTTACGTCAGGACTTAGGTTAGAGATGGCTTGTCAGGGGCCGGGTACGGTGGCTCACGCCTGTAATCCCAGCATTTTGGGAGGCCAAGGCAGGTGGATCACCCAAGGTGAGGAGTTCGAGACCAGCCTGGCCAACATGGCAAAACCCCTGTCTCTACTAAAAATACAAAAAAATTAGCCAGGCGTGGTGACAGTCACCTGTAATCCCAGCTATTTGAGAGGCTGAGGCAAGAGAATTACTTGAAGCCGGGAGTTGGAGGTTGCAGTGAGCCGAGATCGTGCCATCGTACTCTAGCCTGAGCAACAGGGCAGAACTCTGTCTCAAAATAGTAATAATAATAAAAAAACAGAGATGGCTTGTCAGGATCAAGGGTTAGAGATGGCTTGTCAGGATCAAATGCTAAGAAAACATCTGAGCTTCCCCATAGGCAAAATATAACGTGGAAGAAATCGGTCATCTAAAATCTAGGTCCCAGCGCCTGGACAGCGAAGAAAAGACTGAACCTAGAGAATGGGTAGTATAGTCGCAACATCAGTGTTAAAAGACTCTAAGGAGAGAATGTTTGGTCAGAAGCTCATCTAAATCATATATATGTGAAGAGAAAAGAGGTTTGTAAATAAACAAAAATCCACTCAGACCTCATAAGAAAGAGGAAGTCTACATTCTAATCATTGAATACAATGGGGATTTAATAAATGCTTGTAAGTAAAGACAGAGGAAAAGGCTTACGTTACCTCTGAAATCTTTCTTCTCAGTTTCTCCACTGGAGTCAACTTTTTTTTCTTCTTCACCCTCTTCTTGCTCCCCTTCTCCAAAAGAGGCCATATGTAGTACACCAGTTTGGGACAATAAATTCTTCAACTGACTACAGAGTAGATCCAACAAGGACTGAACTACTTTGGGACTCAGTTTATCAGCATAGGTCCTTTGTGAAATAAAAGAAAAAAAAATAAGTAGCAAAAACACAGAGGGGTAAACACAGTGCTTAAATACATAAAGCATATTAGAGGGAACGGGAGAATTCTAAAATGGAGGAAGACTAGGCCTCATACAATTCTGCAAAGACATCTACCATACTTACCCAGTAGTGATGGCTAGAATCTGGAGCAACCTTGTACTGGCCACTTTCAAAGCTGTGCTAAGCTGGGAAACACCCGTCTTTGGCAACAACTGCAGGGGCTGTCCTAGCATGGTGTCTGTGCCACACAACTGTGACAATACGTTTAGCAGACCAGTGGAAATTGCCAAAGAAACATCTACTGGTTGATAATGAACACTCAGGGCAAAAACCGTAACCAGAAGAAGACGTTGCTGGGCTTCTAAAAGACAGAGAGATAGTTAAGAATCTTCCTTTCAGTAAACAAAGCATTTACTAAAAAGAATCATTTTCTAAAATATTAACAGTAACATGAAACACTATATTTTCAATTATTTGTTCTTTAAGTTTATTTACTAATGTTAGACACAAAATATAGGCCATAACTATTATCACAACCGCAGGCTAAAACATAACCTGCACTTTGTATTTGAAGGGACAGTTTACTTACCAATGTGATGCTTGTTTGCTTGCAGGGCTCTTTCCAGGGTAGCAGATAACTGTTGATAAATTTTATGCACAGCTACCTGGATTTCAATCTGAATATTTCGCTTAGCTGCTCTGATCCCATCCTGAATTACACATAAAGATTTACTTTTTCTATTAGCAACAATAATACCTGCTTGCAAAAAGAAGTAATAACATTTTATTTCTAGTCTATGCTAGGGCATTATGGTGGTTTTTAATCATTTACAATATTTCAGCATATGAAAGTTCTGTGTTTTTTTTGAGACAGGGTCTCGCCGTATCACCCATGTTGGGGTGCAGTGGTGCAATCCAGGCTCACTGCAACCTCCGCCTCCCAGGCTCAAGTGATCCTCCCACCTCAGCCTTCCAAATAGCTCGGACTACAGGCATATACCACCACACTTGGCTAATTTTTTTGTATTTTCTGTAGAGATAGGGTTTCGCCATATTGCCCAGGCTGGTCTTAAACTCCTGAGCTCAAGCAATCTAACAACCTCAGCCTCCCAAAATGCTGATTACAGGTATGTACCACCCTGCTCAGCATCCAAATTTAATTTTAAATGCTCGATAATCCTTGAGTCTGTATAATCTTTCTATTCCTCACAAAGCTGTTTTTCCCACCTAAATATGAAAGACGTAAACACTTTTTTTTTCTAAATTACCAAAGGAATCATAAGACTAGGTAAATGATCAAGTCAAAAATGTCAGCTCTTGAAACTCATCCTCTCAAACTCCAATCTCTATCCTTAGATCTATACCTGTCCAATCTGGCTAAGGATTAATAAAACTGAGCCAGCAAAAAATCTACAGTAGTACAATAGTACCATGGCTTACCAAATCTCAACTGCATTATTTAGGAAATGAAACCAACGAGATATCTTAAAAAACCCAAGTCTTTGTATTTTTAAACTTAATCATGTACACCAAAAAGCTTCACATTATTAGACTGGCTTTGTAAAAAGACAGTTAAGATCTGTATATACTGCAAGGTGTCACCCACCTGATAGTGATGCAATCGGCCACTCTCTCCCTTGGCTCCTGTGTGTCCAACAGTGCCTAAACCAAAACACCCTGCTAGGAACTGCAGCCTCACAGACGTGAGTAGTGTGGATGACTGGAAGCCTGCACTCAACCTGCTTCCTGCCAGTGAGATGCTACCTTTTTCTTCCATCCCAGACAATAGAACGAGGATCTGATGAAGTGCCTCTAAACGAAGCTTGAGGGGAAAAAACATATTTTAGAGTTCTTCACTGAACTCAGACACAAAGGAACTCTGTATGCCAAAGACAGTATTTTTAGCATTTAGAAAATCTGGACATTTCATATGAATCTATTCTAAGATAGACATTTATTTTATTATTACTGGTTTTTATCAAGATATTTCTAAACACTCTATAAGCATACTTAAGACTAAAAAAAAGGTTAGAGTACAATGGGAAAAGTAGTAGCTCTGGATGTAGAAGACATGGTTTCAAGGTCAGACTCTTCTATCTTACTGTGTGGCCTTGGAAAGTCACTTAACTTCCTGAGTTTGTTTCCTCATATATGAAATAAGACTAATAATGCCTTATCTAGTCTACTCACATAGCTATTGTGAAGCTCACAAGGAGATGTATGTGAAGGTTTCAAAACTATAAGGTAGTATGTGCTGTTATTGCTTCCTTTATTAATAATAAGTTTATAAAGAATGAATACTCTTTAGCCCAGGAATAAGAAATACTTCTGAGCTATTTCTCTGTGGTTTTTTGGAACATCTGGCCCTACCTTCCCTAGAAAGACACTGCACATCACTGTAGTTGATCAGCTTATCCTTCTTCTTTTAAAAAAAATAATAAAACTTTTTATTTTGAAACAATTTTACATTTACAGAAGAGTTGTAAACATGGTACAGAGAGCTCTTGTATACTCTTCCTTGAGCTTCCCCTAATGTTAACATCTTACATAACCGTGGTATATTTATGAAAACTAAGAAATTAACATTGGTACAATATTATTAACTAAACCTAAACTAAAACAGTATTAATTAAAAGACTTTATTTGGATTTCAGTTTTTCTGTAATGTTCATTTCCTGTTCCAGGATCTAATCCTAGATACTGTGTTGCATTTAGTTGCCATGACTTTTTAGTCTCTTACCCTATGACGATTTCTGTCTTTCCTTATTTTTCTTAACCTTGACACCTTGGAAGAGTGGTTCATGTATTTTGTAGATGTCCATAAATTTTGGTTTGTCTGAATATTTTTTCTAGCAATTAGATGGAATTATGGATTTGAGGAAAGAATAGCACATAAAGTGTTTACATTATATCAAGGGCACATGATTTCACTTATTACTGGTGATGTTAATCTTGATCTTTTTTTTTTTTTTTTTTTTTTTTTTTAAGACGAAGTTTCACTCTTGTTGCCCAGGATGGAGTGCAGTGGCATAATCTCGGCTCACTGCAACCTCTGTCTCCCATGTTCAAGTGATTCTCCCGCCTCAGCCTCCCAAGTAGCTGGGATTACATGCATCTGCCACCATGCCCAGCTAATTTTTGTTTTTAGTAGAGACGGGGTTTCACAATGATGGCCAGGCTGGCCTCAAACTCCTAACTTCAGGTGATCCACCCACCTCGGCCTCCCAAAGTGCTGGGATTACAGGTATGCGTCACTGCACCCAGCTAATCTTAATCATTTAGTTAAGGTGATACCTGCCAGGTTTCTGCAATGTAAAGTTACAATTTTATCCCCTTCCCATATCCTATTTGTTAGAAGCAGACCACTATGTCCAGCCTACCCTCAAGGAGAGAAGAATTAATCTCCACCTCCTGCAGGGAGAACTATGAAAGAACTGTGGACATGTTAAAACCACAACAATGAATAAATATTTGGAGGGAGATACTTTAAGGCTATGCAAACATCTTATGTCTCTTTCAAGTTTTGCTCACTCATTTTAGCATTCATTAGCGGGTCTTGATTTTAGCAATTATTTCTGTGAGGTTCTAACCTAAAGCAGATGTCTAGTTTAGACCGAGACAAATGAGCCAAAAATGAAGGCTCAGGACTGGGCACAGTAACTCATGTATGTGATCCTAGCACTTTGGGAGGCTGAGGCGAGTGGATCACCTGAGGTCAGGAGCTCAAGACCAGCCTGGCCAACATGGTGAAACCCCTGTCTCTACTAATAATACAAAAAAAATTGGCAGAGCATGGTGGTACATGCCTGTATCTCAGCTACTTGGGACACTGAAGCAGGAGAATCGCTTGAACCTGGGAGGCAGAGGTTGCAGTGAGCCAATAGTGTCATTGCAGTCCAATCTGAGTGACAAGAGCAAAACTCCGTCTCAAAAAAAAAAAAAAGAAGGCGCTGGTGATCTATTGTCATTAGCCAGTCTCACCCTAGTTTCTAGGAGACATGTGAAGACTTCTGAGTATATTGTTCCCAGAGATGACAATTTTAAAATGCACTTTTGTCTAGTTCAAACAAAATAATGTGCTGTTCTAGTTAAGAAAGTTATGTTGAAAAGCTCAGGTAGGGGAAAGAAGGCAAGGAATACAAGAAAAGGAAAGGTTCTTCCCAGAACTATACATTCAGTGGTTTGGTTTAAGTTTCCAGAGGTCTCATAAGGAGTAAATATCAAAGACTTACTTCTGCCCTTAACTGCTGCTGTTCCATTGCAATGATGGAGGCCTGGGGACTTGTAGACATACTTTCCTCTGGCTCTTTAAAACCTGGGGCATTCCCCACATCTCCACTCACAAAGCTTACAACATTTTCAATCAAAGTGTGAACTCCCAAAGACTTGGTAAGATCAAAATCAGACTCAAAGGAATAGGAGGAGTTGCATAACCAGTCTCTGCTATGTTTCAGGCGAGCCCAAGAGTCACTCAGGGATTCCAACTGACTGTGCAAAGGACCTATATACAAACAGAACAAACATGTATCAACGGCAATTAAGTAGAGCATACATTCTGAAACTAGATAAGGCTGAGTGCTGCTACCATAACCAACTGGTGAGAAATGGATAGTCATGTTTTAATACACGCATGCATTAAGTGAATCTGAGCAAAATGCTTTGGTAAAAAAGAACAAACAAACAAAAATTAGAGCAATGTAAGAAAATAAAGGGAAAGCCCTATTTGATGTACCAGTGTCTCTGTAAGCGCTTTAGCAACACGCTGCCACAAGAAAAAGAAAGGCAGAAGCTGTTCTCAAAATGCTTAGCTTAAAATGCTCTGCAATATTAAACCAGACCATCATTTACAAACAAAAAGGAACTAGGCACTTAAGATACTGCCGGTTAAGACCTACTCAAAACAGAAAGATTTCATCTAATTCAACATTATCATTACAAAAAGTTAAGACTGAACAAAGTGTCTACATATCTGCAATGAAACATTACCAAAAAATGAATGTAGAAGGGCAAGTAAACTTACACAAAAAGGAGACACAAACATCACCCTTTGGGTTTCATTAATATAAGGAACATTCTCACTGACTGTGTCATGTGCATATTTACTGCAGGTTGTGAAACTCCTATATAGAGGAAGCAAAGTTTCACAGACAAGAATATGTGAGATTTACTGTAAAATGATACCTATATAAAATTATCAAGCGGCATCAAAATAGTTGCTAAATATAATACCATTAGATTTGCCAGTAGGTATTTTTTAAGCTAAAATCTTTACATTAGACAGCAAAATGTTAACATGTTTGAACACAAGACCAACGGTTCAAGTCATATGCCAATATTAGCTTTAAATAAATATATTAATGTCCAGTTCTTACAAATCTTTAACTGATCTCAGGTACATGAATTTGATTAACTACAATCTTTTGTTCATGACATATTCTCATCATTGGTTCATGCATGGCCCAATTTTGAAATCACATATTCATAATAAATATCTGTGAATACAAGAACTAGAAAACTAACAGTAACTTATATCTATCTATTTGCTCCTCCTCCAGCCCATCTCTTGCTACCTAAAGTTTTATTATCCTGAAGCGTGGGTTTATTATTTCCTTGTTTTTATTGTTTTAATGTATTCCCAAGATAAATAATGGTTTTAGTTCTTGTCGACTTTTAAAAAAGAGTATTATTTTATATCACCTTTTTGAACATACTCTTTCATTCAATATAATATTGTTAACATTCATCCACATTATAATGTGTAACCATGGTTCATTTGTTTGCTGTATAACATCCTATTATGTGAATATACTAAATTTCTCAATTAGGAAACCATCTTAAGGTACTCAATTAAATATGCATCATAAAAACTGTATCAGTTATATAGCTAGATAGAAAAGTTTGGGAAGGTAACTACTTAAACACTAATGTCCACACAGAAAACAAACTAACGCAATATTCAATGTGTAATCTTGTTTTTGAATTACTATGCTGGTATCAAACCCTAAGACTTCAAAATTCATAACAGGGAGCTAATATTATAAAGTAACTATGAAATAATTTATATGTATCCTAGTAAAATAATGTAGAATGGCAAAGAATATATGGTTTATCTACCTTCTGTGTTTTAGCAAGTATTATTAAGATTAAAAAAGGCTTAATTTTTACCACTGTACTACAGCCTAGATGACAGGGCAAGACCCTGCCTCAAAAAAAAAAAAAAAAAGCTTAATTTTCAGTCTTGCTGAATGTGAAAAACAACCACCTATCTAAAAATTTTCCCAAATTGTAGAGCTGAATATTCTTTCATGTAACACAGAAAAGACTAAAAATCCAAAGAATAATGTCACAGATGCATAATGTATTAAGTTAAAAATATTTAAGAATAAAGCAGAGGCTAATGTAAATATATATATATATATATATATATGTATTCTTTTTTCATTTCCTTAAGTACCCCAAATTCAGAATCTGTATTTAGCCTTAACTTATAAATAGCTTTTGTTCCTCACATTGAGCTTGTTTTTTGGTGATGGTGGTGGGGGGGGCTGTTTCTTTTTAATAATAATATTTCAGAATAAATGATTCCTCTAGTTTCTAATACTTATGAATTACTTTTCAAAATGAAAATAAAAATGTGCAAGGAACTATTATTAGAAGAAAAGGAGACCCTAAAGATTGAATCTGATTTTCACAATTGAGGAAACGGGGGCAGAAAAAAATTGGTTTGTTGAGTAATAACATTAATTCCTTAATTTTATGGGCGGTAGTCTTACATAATCATTATTAACCAACTCACAAATCACTGATGGAAATTTCAATTACTTGCCTATATAAAGGTTCAATCATGAATCTACCAATACTGAATCGTCTTCATATAAACCAAAATATTCGATGAAATGAATGGCTAAAGAAGCCCAAAACTAAATCCTCTGCAATTTAAAGCAGAGGTCAGCAAACTTTTTCTGTAAAGGGTGAGACAGTAAATATTTTAGGCTTTGCAGACCATGAGGTCTCTGTCACAACTACACAACTCTGCCGCTGTACTATGAAAGCAACCACATAAACAAATGAGTGTAGGTGTGTTCCAGTCAAACCTGATTCACAAAAATGGGCAGTAGGCCAGACTTGGCTGCCTAGCTGTAGTTTGCTGAGTTCTAATGGATTAAATTAACCCAACTATAACTCTGTATAAATAAAATATAAGAACAGGAAACAAACTATACGGACGCATCAGGATAAATAATTTTCATCAAAATATTTGGTTTGACATCAAAAGTACTTGAAACACAGAAACTTATGGAAATGGGAAATGAAAGAACTTTAATTTTTTCTTTAAAGTATAACAATCTGATAACTTTGGTTTGCTCTGTACTATCTGAATATAGGAAATTTTATATCTGAAAAGTGTATTAAAAGCTTCTACACAGCAACTGAGACTAAGCCCAATTCTTAATATTAATTCAGAATCACCTACTATATATAAAGAAATACAAAATCAAACAAAAAATTTTTGAAATTGTTTACTTGTCCTTACAAGTTTGGTTTTTAAATGGAATTTTCAAAATGAACATGACAGAGCTGCAATACATACTTTATAAACCATAAAATATGTAGGCAAGCTAAAAGGGGAAAAAAATTAAACATGCCATCATGTACTTGCTTGAAGCTCTTCTTTTTTCTGGGGCTCAACTGGCCAAAAAGGAGTAAATACACTACCACACGAGAATCAGAAGACAAAAGGAGAAATTTGATACAGGAGAGAAACATTTACATTCACTTTTCTTTATATCATCGAATTTGAAGTGCACAGACAAAATAGCATTTCGCCCATACATGTTATACCATGAAACACACATGTTGATAAATGTTTCCAGTATTATTTTAGCAATAAAACCCTAACAAAATATTTAGAGACTTCGGGACAAAAATCAAACTATACAGTATTTTAACTATTAAGATTTCTGATGTTGCTTCTTAAGTTGCTATTTGATATCCCACCACTTTCACTGTACCACCTTCAGCTTAAATAAGAAAACTAAAATCAAGTCTCTGCAAAAAGGTACTGTCTTTCTGTGAAGAATCAGCTTAGTTTTTGTAAAACCATAGCAAATCTTTTCAGTGTTATCAAAGTACCAAATGACTAACATATTTTTTACAAGAATTTTATCAGGCTGTTATGAAAATTAAATGAGTTATTAATATTTGTGAAGGGCTTAGAACACCTGGCACATAGTAAGTAGTTTATAAATGTTTACTAAATGCAAATCTCATATTTCCTCTGAGATGCTAAGCAGAAGAAATGTTTCATCCACATCTTTTAGAAGTAAATTTAGCTTTGATACCTCTGAAATGTACATGCCCACATTTCTCTGCCCCTTCCTACATATTCACTTTCTTAGACTAAGAGCTTAGACCAACTGTGAAACATTAACTGAGGGGAAGGGAGAAAAAGGCGCAATTGTGGTTCAACAGCATAAATCTTATTGTCCCCATTGTCAAACATTGAGATTACAGGCAATGAGCCCTCACAAGGAGGAGCCCTTGCAGGCATGTTAAGAGCAGCTGAAAAATGTGTATACACCCATTGTCATTTATACATCCATTTAATTTCAGTAGACAGGATATAAGTAAACATCTTTATCTCTCGCCTATTCCTCTCATCAGGCTTTCAGTAACTCAAGACCACTGAGACTAGTAAATGCAAATGCTGTATGAGGGAAAAAATTTTACATTTCCTCCTCAAAACATTGGAAGGGGTAAACAAGCACATAGAATTCTTGGCCAAGCACAGTGGCTCATTTCTGTAATTCCAGCACTTTGGGAGGCCAAGGTGGGCGGATTGCCTGAGCCCAGTTCAAGACCGGCCTGAGCAATATGGTGAAACCCCGTTTCTACAAAATACAAAAAAAAAAAAAAAAAAAAAGTAGCCAGGCATAGTGGCATTTGCCTGTAGTCCCTCCCAGATACTTGACAGGCTGAGGTAGGAAGGTGGCTTGAGCCCAGGGAGATCAAGCCTGCAGTGAGCTGTGATCACACCACTGTACTCCAGCTTAGATGACAGAGCAATATATTGTCTCAAAAAAAAAAAAAAAAAAAAAAAAAAAAAGAACTCTCACTTGGCTGGACATTTGTTTGTCCTTCATGGCTCAAGTCAGAATCAGAACACTCAACAGTTTGAATGGCCCCCAAACAATTCTCAGACTTGGCAGGTTCAACGCCCAATTGAAGAAATTAGAGTTTAAGGCATCTGGTACATATTGACGATAAAGGAAAAAAAACAGAGTCATTTGTTTTACTATGATTTAAAAGCAAAACAAACAAACAAACAAAAACCCACTGTGTCAAAGGGCAGTCATTAAATATACAATATGTTTGTAAAATCTCTTTGAAAATATAATCTCCTAAATATGTCATATTCTTGCTTAAGTAATTCACATTCAAGTTACAGATTTTTTCTTAGTTCAAAGATGAAGAGTCTACTTTGTTTTATTCCAAAGATATTATTTTGCCACATGATGACCTGGTTAACAGAGACTGAATCTCAAATTATATTTCCATAAGTATGATAGAGATTTCAAAGAAAAAAACAATTTTAACCTATGAACTATTACTTATAAACTTAAGTTACATAGTATAAACTATAAATTGGATCTCTTATGCTATTCAGTAAGTCTGGAGCTATTTTCTCTCTAGCACCAAATGATATACCCTTAATAATATAACATACAACTTTTACCAACTATATTCACCTGAGCTAAACAAAATTAAAATAGTATATCTGTTCCAAAAATTTAATTCCTAAGTCAAAATGAACTACCACTTTTTAAAGAATTACAAAATAATAAAATGCATATTGCACATTATACTAAACATCATTTAATTTTTTTTGATATCACAAATAATCTAACTTTTTTTTTTTTAAGAAACTCAGCAGCTTTGGTATGTTATGGTCTCAAAAGACTCTTCAATAAAGAAGGCTCTGGTCGTTATTTTCCTAATATTTCAGAGAAACCATTCTCTGTATTCTTTTTTTTGAGACAGGATCTCACTGTGTCACACAGGCTAGAGTGTAGCGGTGCGATCACAGTACCATGCAACTTCAAATTCCTGGGCTCATGTGATTTTCTGTGAGTAGCTAGAAACACAAATGCATGCAGCCATGCCTGGCTTTTTTTTTTTTTTTTTTTTTTTTTTTTTTTTCTTTTTGGTAGAGACAGGGGTCTCACTATGTTGCCCAGGCTAGCCTCCCAAAGTGCTGGAATTACAAGTATGAGCCACCACACATGGCCCATTCTTTCTACTTGTAATTAAATGATGAAATACTGACAAATTTTAAGTAACAACATTTATTCTTCTGAGTTATATATATGAAAATGAAAAAAATTACATGTGTATTTCTTTCCTTCATTTCTCAGTTTTCTATTTTTTTGTTTGTTTTTTTTTTACTATGGGGGAGAAACCTAACATTGTGCCAAGGAAGCTATTAAGAGCAGGGTTTCATTCTGAAATACAAAAGATTTAATATCATGGAAAAAAATTGTTTCACAGTGTTTTATAAAACTGCCACAACTGGCAATTTTTAACATTTCACATTTTCATGACCACTTAATAAATGGTTTTAAATAAAAGTACCAGTTGAGCCAGCACGGTGGTTCCTGCATACATTAATCCCAGCACTTTGGGAGGCCAAGGTGGGAGGACTGCTTCAGCCCAGGAGCTTGGGACCAACCTGGGCAACATAGGGAGATCCTATCTCTACAAAAATAATAAAAAACTAGCTGGGCATGGTGCACCCCTGTAGTCCCAGGTATTTGGGAGGCTAATGTAGGAAGATCCCTTGAACCCAGGAGGCCAAAGCTGTGGTGAGCTATGATGGTACCACTGCACTCCAGCCTGAACAACAGAGCAAGACCCTGTCTCAAAAAAAAAAAAAAAAAAAAAAAAAGGCAGTACAAGTTAATAGAGAATAATACTTAAGAGGGTTTTTAGTTATCCATGGATTTATATTATCCAAAATTGCTGGGGTTTTCCTCAATTGGCAAACATAACCATGAGTTAACTATACTATTCATTAACAAAAGACCTTAACTGTCAATGACACTCTAGAGTTGCTCCTTAAGACATTTTTTTTTTTAATTTTTATACAAGAGATACAGTATCTCTTAATGTAAGAGACAAAGCATCTCTTACATGCTTTATCTTAATAGGCCAAGAGGAAAACAAACTAGAAACTTTTTATTTGAAAGTGGGTGTACATGTGTATGGGGTAAGAATTTCTTCCTGTAATACCATTTAAACTATAGCAACTCTATGAGCTAAAACATGGAAAATAATGTAAGTAACCCCTTTCCACCATAATAAAATGTACTGTTTTTAGAATTACATAGGACTTTTAAAAAGTCAAAACATATAACAAATGAGAAAATAATTGATTATTAACTCCTAAACATTCCCAGATTTTTAAAGGGTATATATTTTAAAGAAAATAGTCTTTCTTTTAATTCTTCTGATAAAATGGATCTGAATTTTTTTGCAATTACATTTCAAAGACAATCAGATCTAAATACATTAGACATAAAAACAGCTACTTAATTTATTTACTATGTTTCTTCTTTTTCTTTAAGATAGGGTCTCACTAAGATATTTAGTATGTTCTTAATACTTATACTTACCTCTCTTTCTATGAGATGATGCCAAATCCAAATCAACATTTCGTCTGCCACTCTATTAAAAGTAAAAAGTAAATAAATTTAATTTGTGAAAAGTATTTTAAGATTAAGATTTAACAAAGTATTAGAATAAAAATCTATATAATTACAGCAATGTCTTGCTTATTCATCATTCAAGTCCAACAAATAATAAAATGTCCCTAAAAACTCACTGAACATAGCTTTAAGAAGGCTCAAGCACATAAAACTCTGAAACACGAACTCAAAAAAGTCACATAATTAACACTGCAGAGTAGCAGTTTTTGCTGTTACCTGTTTTCCATTGGAATCTTTGTCTTTTATCTTTCAGATACTGTATGATCTTATTAATACCTTCTGGATGTCTAAACCCTTGCAATAGTGTCCTAGTATCCAGAATTACTACTCTTTCCTCTAGCTTCACTTTCCTTTCTTTTCAAAACTTCCACTAGCCTTTGCTAGGTGTTTAAACAAAGATAATCTGATATCTCCATGCTAACAGAAAAGTAATAGTCCTAAACCTTCCGGTAGTATTTGAAAAGATTTTACATGTTTTTGAAAACCTATTAAAATAGACACATCTCAAATTGGTGAAACTACAGACAGTTTAATAAAGCAGTGAAGGCTTACAAGAACAATGAAAATATATATCTTTGTGTATCTGTGCATCTGTTGGAGGTAGGGTATAGACAACTGCCTACTTGGCCCACATACATATCCAACCATAAACAAATCACATATACAACTTAAGCTTGTGCATAGACTTGACATTATGGTATTAGCAATTTCAATATACAATTCAAAAAGCTTGTGTCAAAAAAGTAAGGGTTGGAAGTGACAAAACAAGGCTGGGAGCAGTGGCTCATGTCTGTAATCCCAGCACTTTGGAAAGCCGAGGCAGGTGGATCACTTGAGGTCAGGAGTTTGAGATGAGCCTAGCCAACAAGGTGAAACCTCATCTCCACTAAAAATACAAAAATCAGCCAGATGTGGTGGCACATGCCTGTAATCCCAGCTACTTGAACCTGGGAGGCAGAGGTTGCAGTGAGCTGAGATTGTGCCACTGCACTCCAGCCTGGGTAACAGAGTGAGACTCCATCTCAAAAAAAGTAAAGAAGAAACTAAACAGATTCATTTGAAAAATGTTATTATAGAAAATCTTTACTTGGTCACACATATACATGTGCCCATACTGCAGACAAACATTTTTTTTTTATATACTCACCCACCTATATATCAACAGAAATAAGTATTATATATTCTTGGACCATTTGGTGCTGGATAAAACACCAAATAGTCATCACAAAATTCCTCAAGGCATCAATGTGTCAGGAAATAAAACATTTTCATTACATAGTACCTTTGCCATGGGGGCTCATGGAAGAAAATAATCTCAGACCTCAGAAGCAGAAACATCTGGTTCTCTTCAACAATTAATTTTGTTTTTTATCTTTTAGACAAAAAGATAAAACCTCTGCTAGAGGTGGTGACCAACCTCTAGCAGAACACCACAGGATATACACCAAGATAAGAATATCTTACCCAGGGCTTTATTTTCCTCTTTCAGCCTTTTTCAGTCCTAATTCATTCATCTAAGTTATCCTTTGTAAAGTATTTACTTTCATATGCTAAATCAAATCCTGTGAGAAATGAGGGAGCTAGGGAATAGACTAGAAGGGTATAGTAAGAAATGTTGCTAAAAATGACACCCGTCAAACAGTTAAACTTAGGGCTGGTCTTCTCTGTGCTAAAACAGAGTAGATAACATGTTGTATGATACATTTTATGAAAGAATGTTAAAGCACAGATTTGACATTAAAGTGGTTAACTTCAATCATTTTAAAAAAGCATTTCATTCACTAACAATTCAGAGTAAATGAGATATCAAAGATATAAATCATATTCTTAAATAATCTCATATCGTATAGAAGGGTAATATTTCAGCTGGAAAACTCAAACTGTTCCAAGTGCTTGCTCCTCTTTATCCACCCCAGGCTCTCTAAAGTTGAAGGCTTAGCCCAGATCTCCCTTCATCTGAAATGGAATCTTCTTTCTCTCTAGTTCTTATCTTCTCCATCTTTTATGACACTATCTTTCTAATACTCCATAAGGAAACATGATAAAAAGTCAATCTGGGTTTGATTGTTTGTTTGTTTGTCTGAGACAGGGCCTCACTCTGTCACCCAGGCTGGAGTGCAGTGGCACAATCTTAGCTCACTATCGCCTCTGCCTCCCAGATTCAAGTGATCCTCCCACCTCAGCCTCCTAAGTAGTTGGGACAGGCACATGTCACAACACCCAGCTATTTTTTTTTCTGAGATGGAGTCTCACTCTGTCGCCCAGGCTGGAGTGCAGTGGTATGATCTCAGCTAACTGCAACCTCTACCTCCCAGGTTCAAGCAATTCTCCTGCCTCAGCCTCCTGAGTAGCTGGGATTATAGGTGCGCACCACGACGCCTGACTAATTTTTGTGTTTTTAGTAGAGATGGGGCTTCACCATGTTGGTCAGGCTGATCTCTAACTCCTGACCTTGTGATATGCCTGCCTCAGCCTCCCAAAGTGTTGGGATTACAGGGGTGAGCCACCAGGCCCGGTTGATTTTTTTTTTTTTTTTTTTTTTTTTGTATTTTTTGTAAAGACAACGTTTCACCATGTTCCCAGGCTGGTCTTGAACTCCTTGGCTCGAATTCCTCAGCAATTCACCTACCTCAGCCTCCCAAAGTGCTGGGGTTAAAGGCATAGCTACTGTGCCTGGCTCACTCATTTTTAAAAATGGGTTTATTAGCCTTTTAAAAAATTTTCTAAAAACTAAGTGAACAACCAGAAAATCTAAATGAACAATCTTGGCAATTAAATCTTAAGCTCAATCCTCCTCCATTGATCTGTTGTCCCCATTTGTAATTTCCCAAATGTTTTAAATTGTATTACCAAATTTATTCTTCATAACACAGTTGAGGCAAGTGTAACAAGCATTATTTTCCATTTCAAAGATAACGAAATCAGGACTCAGGAAGGCTAAATGTCTTGTACAGGTCGAAGTCCATAGTGAGCTTTAACCCTATTCTAAGTCAGATTTCATTGCTGATTGCCCAAAAGTATGCCACTTTAATTATACCCATCCTACTTTTTATATTTTCATTTCAGTGGAAATGAGGTATTAATCATTTGCAATATATAAAGCACTATGTAGGAGATATCAGGGGCATGTAGGCAAAATAAAAATCAAAAAATCCTAGATTCTTAGTGGGTTTACTGGGAAGACATACTAATAATACATAAATAAGTCCAACACTAACAGTGGATTATTAAAGACCCTAACAAGTTGTCATGGGACAACTGGGAGATAAAGTAGCTAAGAAAGCTTTCTGGAAGAAGTAACATTTTAGACAGTCCTTCAGGGAAAAATAGGACATTAGCAAAGAAGCATAGGAGAACTTTTAAGGCAAACAGTGCTCTAGCAAAGGCTCAGGAGTTATGTTTGGGGTCTGGCAAATGAACTACTATGGCAAAAATGCAGACCACTGCAAAAGAATACTGGTTCCACTTTCCCGAATCTTTGATTTCCAAGTAGGCAGTGTAGGCACTCCTCGATTTTATCAGTCTGTAATTTGGAATTGCATGGACTATCCAGCTCTCTGCAGTAAGATAAGATGTTTGAGAAGGAAAACCAGCAGGTAGGTGTTTTGTTGTTGTGTGTGTTTTCAAGAATTCTAACTTGGAGAGAAGTGTCTAAGGAGCAAAAGTGGAAAAAGTAGGGAGACCAGTTTGAAAATACCTACTCCAGAAAAAGGTAATGGAGGGCTTGAAATAAAAAATGGAAAAAACCGAATGCATGTGGAAATTTTGCCACAATAGAATAGACAGTTCTATTGTGGCAGTTCTATAAAATTATTCTAAAATTTTTTTAAATTATAAATTAAAAAAAAAATTTCTTGACTACCTACCATGTGCCAGGCACTATTATAGGTGCTTAGAATATAGAAGTGAATAAAACAGCAACAAAAAAAATCCTGTCATTAAAGAGCTTATATTCTAACACAGGCTAAGACAAACTGATCGATGAATATAATAACTAAATTACACATTAGGTGTTTTTTCTGGTGCTCCAGAAAAAACAGGGCAAGGCAAGGGAGACAGGGAGTGACTATGTGGAAAAAAAGAAAATTGCCATTTTAAATAGGGTGGTCAGGGTAGGCTTTACGAAAAAAGTAACAGAATGAAGACTTAAAGTAAGAGAGGGAGTTAGCCATGCAGACAATAGCATTCCAGTCCTAAGAAACAGCCAGTTAATGCCATAAAGAGAAGCTGTGCTGTAGATTCATGGAACAGCTAAGAGTCTAGTGTGGCAGAAGGAGAATCATCAAAGAGAGTAGCAGAAATCAGAGAGGTAGTGGGGCCAGAACATGTAGAGCCTTATAGGCCACTGTAAGGACTTAGGCTTCTAGTCTGAGAAAAGGGAAGTCACTGCAGGACTTTGAGCAGAGAAATGACATGATCTATGTTTTAAAATTATCACAGGGTTGGGAGCTCACATCTGTAATCCTAACACTTTGGGAGATTGAAGGAGGAGGATCACTTGAGGTCAGGAGTTTAAGACTGGCCTGGGCAATAGAGCAAGACATAAACAATTTTTAAAAATTAGCCAGACATGGTGGCACATGTCTGTAATCTCAGCTACTCGGGAGGCTGAGGCAGGAGGATTGCTTAGCACAGTAGTTTGAGGATGCAGTGAGCTACGATCACACCACTGTACTCTAGCCTGAGTGACGGGGTAAGATCCTGGCCCCCACACCACCAAAAAAAGGTGAATTATCACAGAGTGAGGAGACTAGATAATGAGTCAGATTGATCAGAAAAAAAATAAATTGACAGAGAAATAAATGAACACAGAGAAATCTCACTAGGCTATAAGACTGAGTGTGAAGTGGGAGCCTAGAGATATTAATGCAGATGAAAGAGAAAGGAGGAAGTATAAACAAAATGTCATGATACAATGAAACTTAAAGACACTGTTCAACTTTCTTTAGATGAGGAATCCTTTATGGAAGCCTTTTTTAAACAATAACTTTTTCTTAATGTAGCACTTTATACTTTTTCAAAAATATTTTCATATCCCTTATCTCAGTTCACACAATAGAGGAATTTCAGAAATAAACATGGAGCTTATAGATAAGTCTATCTCAAATGCTAGTGTTTCTCTTTGAGCTGTCACATGATATGACTAAGATTCCATAGCTCTTTAACAGTAGAATCAGGACTAGAGGCCAAGTCTAACACATTACCATATAAACAACAGGCACTACCATCTTTATATCACACAATAGGACACTAAAGCTCACGGAGGTCATGGCACATATAGAATCGCACATAAGGCAGAGGAACAGCCAAATTGAAAACCTAGCTATCAATTAACTCCATGTCCAAACTTCCTCAAATAGAAGCAATCTTCTAAATAATTTTCACTTTATATTTACCAGGGACAATGTAGTGTACCTTTACCTTACTTCCTTTTTATATAAATTAGCATCTTATTTATCTTTACTCTAAAATGCCTGCAGTCCAGATTCTGAGGCTTTTTTGATAGTTAACAGTTAAAAGATTTTAAGTAGAGGAGGTATAAACAGATTTGTACTTTAGATATATTCGTCTAGTGAAATGTGGAAGGTGGGCACAAGGAAAGAGGTGAGGCAAAGTTTAAAACAGGGCAGTGGCAAAAGAAAAGGGAGAGGAGAGGACATTGGAGACACATTAACAATAAAATTTTTAAGACCTAACTAACTGGATTAGGAAAGGGTGGAGGATAAAGAGGTAGAGATAAGAAAAAGGAAGAGTCAAGGATGATCCCAGATTTCTAGCCTGGATAGTTAATAGTATCATCTACTAAAATAGGGAATGGAAGAGAAACAGGTTTGGGAGAGACAAGTTCACTTGTGGATAGGTTAAGATTGGGTAACCTGACTCATTTGGATAGAATATCCATCAGAGTCAGATATATGAATTTAGAGTTTAGAAAGAAGTCAGAGCAAGAGATTGAAACCATTAACATGTATGTGGTAAATATCTATGCAATATAGTTATTTCTCTTAAAGTTCTTTTTGAAAAAAGTTTTTATATGTCTAAACCAAACATATTACTTACTCTAACCAAAGCCTTATGTATCTATACTTTGAAAACAAAAATTCTTCTTTACTGAATCTGGGTATACCTACCAGTGCGTAACCCTCTTCATCTGATTCAGGCTGAGACAAATCAGATTCACTCCTCGATTTGATCAGTCTATAATTTGGACTTGCGTGGACTAGCCGGCTCTCTGCAGTAAGACTTTCACTCCTGTCTCACATGCACACAAAACAAAGTTATTTTATTTAGGATTGTAAGTGAACATAAAATGGAATGGAATTGGAGCACACAGATCATATACACAGTGAGAAGTAATGTCAGTTGATAGGAAATCCTGACTCTTGTCCTAGCACAAAGCCCTTCTCAAAATAATTTGCATGTCACTAAACTACAGAGGGATGCAAGTAAGTTCACATGCTCTTTCATTGCTGTTGTTTATATATATATGTATATATATGAAAAATTGTGCCTGCTCATTTAATCAGAAATTTATAGTCCATGAGAAATCAGTATCAGTATTTATATCACTTCAAATTCATCCTAATCAATTTGTATTTCTTCTTTCATGTCTATGTTAACATCAGAACACTGTAACTTTGGAAACAAACCATTTCAGCGCATAAGGTAACAAAGGAAAATGAGTAGATAATGTTTTCGGTGTCTAGTCAGTCCCACCTGGTCATAAGTCCACCCCCTTCAGAGGCACTTGTTGAAGGTTGCTGCAACTGTCCTTCTTCTCTTCGCTTCTGAAGCTCATCTATCACAGGACTTACTCCTAATATTAACAGGGCACACCGATGGATCACGGAGTTGCATGCAGCAGTGTACACATCCTGACCCTCAGGAAGGTCTGTGCTGACCCTTCGCTCTTGCTGAGACTGAGGAGGTGGATCATCAGCTCGAGCCCCAGACCCTGCCCCACTGTTCATTCTATCTCGGTCTCGGCTACGAGCTACTTCACGGGCTGAGAGGAAACACTGAAAGATTTCTGTAACATGCAACACAAAAACAAGGTCTTAACACATGGGGAGAGAAGAGCAAAGAAAATAACAATAAAAATAGTCAAAAAGTTTGGACCAAAAACTTACTGAAAGAGGGAAAAATTATTTTTTAGACATTAAAAACAACACAGTTAACAGCTAAAATTACATTTGAAATATATTAAAATGCTATATTTCATAAAAATTACATTAGGAAATACTAATCCACCTTTATAGAATTTAATTTGATCATATTGCAAATGTTATTAATTAATTAGATCAGTGATTTTCAATGTATGGTCCCTGATCAGCAGCACCCACATCATCTGGGCACTTGTTAGAAATGCAAATTATCCCACCTACCCCAGCCCTTCCGAATCAGAACCCCTAGGAGGGGGACTCAACAATCTGTGTTTTAAAGGCCCTTCAGTTGATTTTAAATCCCATAAAAACCTGTGAAGCACTACGTTACATAAAAATAGCTGCTTATTTCTAAAACGTTCACAACCTTGGTATGAAAAATGTGAGGGAGGTTCCCCAAAAAAAAAAAAAAAAAAAAAAAAAAAAACAGACAAAATTTAAGTTATATTAGTTACAACAAAAAGTCCCCTTTCCCCTTCCAAAGTCCATATAATCCTTAACCTCTACACTTTGCTATATCTTAAACACATTAAATAAGCACTGTCACTAAAGATCTTTGCTGAAACAAAGAATTTAGTTTTAATACATGGGGCAAGACTGCCTCCAGAGTGAGACAGCATCACCAGGAATAACCATCTGATGCTAGTCTTTCCCTAATTCAAAGCGTAAAACATCAGTGGAGTTAAGGTTCTGATGCAGTGGTAGATATTTCACAATAGAAAAGAAATTTTTTGCACAAATTTGGTGTGAGGACGGTATTCTTTTCTTTCTTTTACTTTTTTTTTTTTTGAGATGGAGTCTAGCCGTGTCGCCCAGGCTGGAGTGCAGTGGCACGATCCTGGCTCACTGCAGCCTCCACCTCCCAGGTTCAAGCAATTCTCCTGCCTTAGCCTCCCGAATAGCTGGGATTATAAGTGCCCACCACCAGGCCTGGCTAATTTTTGTATTTTTAGTAGAGATGGGGTTTCACCATGTTGGCCAGGTTGGTCTCGAACTCCTGACTTCAAATGATCTGCCCGCCTGAGCCTCCCAAAGTGCTGGGATTATAGGCGTAAATCACCATGCCTGGCCTGAAGACAGTATTCTTAATGGGAAATTCAGGCCAAAAAAGTTGGTAAAATACTAGATTCATCAGTTAATATGGAAGTACAAACTTTAAAAACTGATCTGTATATTTTATAGAACTGTGACAGTATTTTCATTATGCTATTAAAAGTCCCTTGTTTCCACAAAAAAGTCAAAGCAATAAGCCCTCTCAGAGTCCAGAGCTAGAAATCAGTGGTTAAGAGAATGGTCATTGGTGCTTGAGGCAGACCTGGTTCTAATTCTAGCTGTTACTAACTGTGGCCCAAGTCATACAATTTTGCATCCTTAAATCTTAGTTCATCTTATCTTTAGAATGAGGTAATACTAGAACTTTAGACGGTTGTGAAAATGACTTAATCTATGTAAAGCACCTGACCCAGTGCCCAACATATATAGATGCTCTAAAAGCATAGCTAGTTTGAAAAGTATTAGTTCCCAGATGACTATTATTTTTTCTTGTATTATAATTGAAGGTTATACTTTGTTACTATATTTTCCCCTTTAGTCTGCTTCCAGGAATTTCTAAACTAAGTTTACATTCAACTGCAAAAGTTCCCTCGGCCTAGGTTTTTAAAATACAATTATTTTCCTGCCCCATCTCCAACTCCCATTACTCCATTTAGACACTTTTCCTTTTGTTTAAATCATGTTTAGTCTTGCTTCAAGCCCCCTCAAAAATCACTTTTAGAAGTATGCAGAACACAAATAAGTTGATAATAACATAAATGCCAAGTTGACTGAGATACAGACAATCTCAACACCAAATGCATTGGTGACCATAATGTTTTAGGGTACAGACTGAATACACACTTTAACCTGAAAAAGCCAAATCACTCAAAAGACACTAATAAATAAATGTTTTAAAAGCTCTGACATTCTCTTTAAACATATAAATAATTACCTTTAAAAACTATCTGTAGCCTTGGAATACAAAAGTATGAAAAGTTTTATTCACCCAGTCAATAGCAGTCTCATGTATATTCTTGCTCCCTATCGAAATAGCAGTGTAGTCAGTGGATGAAATTTATAATTTTAAAAGTTCCACACATGGAAAACAATATGACTCTCCTAACAGGGATAGAAAAGGACTCTCCTCCTCACCACACAGAGGTCTTCAAAGCTGATGGACAACTTGGTGCCCCAGAGGACATATTTTGAATGACCCTATCCAATGACTCATGGGTTTCATTTCATGCATGAGGCTCAGTGTAGCAGGTACTAACATTCCGGCTTCCAGAGCTTCTCAGCCCTGAATATGTAATCCAAAATCATGAGAATAATACTAGCACAGTTGTTAAAAGCCCGTGAAATGTCAGCTAATACTAGCACAGTTGTTAAAAGCCCGTGAAATGTCAGCTAATACAAATTGAGATCACCAGCAGAATATAAAGTCCTTTCAGATAAACTATGGAGAAACTTTGCCTTTCTCTTTCAAGTTAGTTCCTCTATAAAAAAGAATGCCACAGTTTGTACCTAGAAAGTAAGAAGGGTATACTCACTGCCAGCTGTCATCACTTCATGTTCTCGTTCCTCCTCTTCATCCTCTGGCTCCGGATGCCCTTCCTCCCGGTCTCTCTCAGCCTGTTCTTCCATTTCAGCTTCTTCATCAATAGTTCGAGTAAATGAATGTTCCTGAGGATCAACATCTGCAGAGTCTTGGTTTTCTGATATCTTAAAGGAATTATCAGAAACTATACTAAATACGCTTTTTCAAAAATCTTTTTAAAACTTTAAAAAACCTTAAAATTGTTTATCATGGAAAATATTGTTGGTATCAGTAATAACACATGAACTTTACTACAAAACCTCAAAAGATAAATCTTAGATTAGAAAGAATATACGTGTACAAAATATATACACAACACACATATGTTCTTCCTCCCTCAGTATTTTGATTAAAATGTCATTCTGTAAATTGATTCACATCTATATTGCTATTCAGCTGTAAATTCCTACAGAGCTGCAACTTAAATTGTAATGAACACAATATCAAGCATAAAAGATCATTAAAGCACATAATTTTGAATACGTTCCATTTTCTTCAAGTTGTTTATGTTACTATTACTCTGTATAAATAACGTTTAATAATTCTAAATTTAAAATGGTATTGGTTTTAATTTTTTTTCTTTAACTTTGCCCCCTGAACAAACTAAAAATCAGAAATCTGTCAAGGACAATGTTAACATTTCTCACAGTGGTTACTACCTAGCAGTCATCTAGACAAGGGAAAGAATCCTTATAACAGATACTCAGGATAAAGCACAAATGAAAAATTTTAATTATATCCTCAGATCCATCACAAAAGTTATCTGTGCCTCATGACTATTAAATAACCTAGGAATTTCACGGAGTTGGGGACACTGAGGAGTCAGACTCACATACTACATGTCATTTATCCCCATGTATGAGTTTTAAACCTGAGCCTCAACAAAATGGCAAATACATTTCATGGACTTTGAGGGTACTAACAGATGCACAAATACTAAGTCAATATATACAAAAAGTCTACAAATGGAGAGACAGAGTTTGGTTTTTTAAATCTAATGACTAAATAGTGGAGTGCAAAGCATCTGATTAGTTAAGTTTCAAGATAAGCACTATAAAGATAATGTTTTTTTATCCAGGTTTGCATTTATAATTTTTGGATAATGTTATCAGGATTACCAAGCACTTCAGAAATTATCTCCTTTTTGCTACAAGAATTACTTCTGGACTGTTCTTAATAAGTAGTTTCGGCCATGTGTGGTGGCTCACGCCTGTAATCTTGGCACTTTGGGAGGCCGAAGCGGGCACATCACTTGAGGTCAGGAGTTCAAAACCAGCCTGGTCGACATGGTAAAATCTCATCTCTACTAAAAATAGAAGAAATTAGCAGGGCATGGTAGTGCATGCCTATAAACCCAGCTACTCAGGAGGCTGAGGCAGGAGAATCACTTGAATCTGGGTGATAGAGGTTGAAGTAAGCCAAGATCAAGCCACTGCACTCCAACCTAAGCAACAGAGTGAGACTCTGTCTCAAAAAAGAGTAGTTTCCATTTTCATTTCCAATGGGAGACAACTCTAATCATCAGAAGGCCTATTCAGCTAACAATGATTCCCCATTTGATTGTATCCTTTGGTCCTAGTTGTGTCTTCCAGAACAAGGAACACATTTATTTTCTCTCTTATAGAGAAGTTCTTTAAGTATTTTTAAGGCAGCTAATATGTGACATACACACGCATATCCCTCCTTGGTTTTCACTTCTCTAAGCTGAACATTTTTTATACTTTCTAGTCCTTGTGTGAGATGACTTTTGGACTTTATCAATCCAAGGTATTTCTTAATGTCCCTCACAAATTATGGCACCCCAAATTAAACAGGATAATTCAAATGTGGTCTGATCAGCACAAAGAGAGGAATAATAATTTCTAAGATTTGAACCATTCAATTTGTTATTAACATTTATGCAGCCAACTAAACTTTCTTAGAACCCATATCACACTTGGTAAATGTGAGGTTAAGTAAATCTCAAATCTTTATTTTACTACAAGAAAAAGAACTACTCAACATGTACTGAACACATGCGATAACCAAGGCACATTTTTTTCTCACATAAACCAGTAAAGAGCTAGCTCTCGAAGCTTGCAGAAAAACATAGAAATTAATTGATTTCAAACTTTACCCATCTATCCCGTGATGATGACCTGGTTTGAATAAGTTCAAGGTTCTTGCAAGCAAGTAAACGACTTCGAACTTTATATACACAACGGTACACTTCTGATAAGCTTTTACCAGGTTGATATCTAAAAGAAGAACCAAAATAGAAAAGTTACCTAATTTCTAACATCATGAGAGGAAATATTTGTCTGAGGATAGTTTTAAGTTACTTGCCGGCTTTCTCCACATGCTTGACTAAGTAAATTTGTGTGTTTCAGAAGAGCTGCAAGAACAAATCTAGACACAGTGTCCAAGAGTGACTCATTACTTAAAGTTGCACTGTCCCAATCTGAAAATAAAAACGATGCATTGACATTTAAAAGGGCTCAGAAAACAGTTCAGATGTAATTTTTATAGCTTTAGTCATCCAACACCTGAATTTTATCATCTTTCTAAACAGTTACTTAACAAATGCACCTCATTAGATCTCACTTATTGTTCCAAGCGCTGAGGACATCGCAGTGAACAAAACTAAATCCCTGATCTAACTGAGCTTATGTTCTTGTTAGAAGGAGGGGGGCGGGAGAGAAAATTAAAAAGAAAACATTAATATGACAGGTAAGTGCTCTAAGGAAAAATAAAACAGGGCAAGGAGAACAGGGAATACTGTACTATGTGAGATTACTATTTTATAAAGGGTGGTCTGGGAAAGTTTCTGATAAGGTTACATTTGAGCAGAGATCCAAATGAAGTGGGTGAAGAAGCCATGTGAAAATGGGTCCTCTCAGGAAAAGCTAGTGCAGAGATTCTGGGATGGGTTCAAGGCCAGTGTGGCTGGAACAAAACATGCATGCAAGGAATGAGTAGAAGACACGAGAAAGCTGGCTAGGGACCAGATCCCAATGCCCTTGCAGGCCAGCACAAGTACTCCAGGTTTTACCCTGAGAAAAATGAGAAGCAGCATCAGAAGGCTTTGAACAGAGATGATCTAACTTGTATTTTTGAAAGCTCACTCTTCTCAGTGGAGAACTGACTTATAGGGACAGCAATAGTAGAAGTAATTATTGCAGTAATTCAGGTGAGAAATGATGATGGCTCAGAAAAAGGTAGGAGCAGCAAAGGTAGTGCCAAGAGGCTAGAGAGTCCATAGGCATTTTGAAGGTAGAATCGACAGGATTTGTTAATAGGTTAGATGTGTGATGTGAGAATATGACATAAGTCAAAGATGACTCTAAATGTATTTATAATGCAGTTGGCATTTACTGAGAAAGGAAGACCACAGGAAGTTTTGAGGGCAAGGAGCTGGAATCAGGAGTCTAGTTTTAAATACTCTCCATTAGACATTCTAGAGGAGATAGTGAGTAAACTAGGTTGCATATACATGTATCTGGTATTCAAAGCCATAAAAGTATATACTGTGAATACAAGTACATTTAAGTAGGTAAGAAATGAAACAACATGTCTTAAAACAGAAATTAAGACATGTAATTGAAAACCCAAATCACAACATTATTGATGAGGACCAGTCAGGTGCTTTTTCTTCCTTTTTTTTTTTCCCCAAGAGGCAGGGTCTCACTCTATTGTCCAGGCTGGAGTGCAATGGTGACTATATAGCTTACTGCAGTCTCAAACCTCTGGGCTCAAGCAATCCTCCTGCCTCAGCCTACTAAGTAGCTGGAGCTACAGGCGTGAGCTACCACACTCGGCCTCTTTCCATTCTTTAATTTTGTGTTGGCATACCAGTATTTTAACAATGTACTTTAACAATGTAGTATATTCAGTAGATTTCAAAAGGGGGTCAGACAGTTATTGTCCACTCTGCTTCCAGAAGGACTGATAGTCTCTGTTCATTTGTCAGATTTGCTAAATATCTGGGTTACTTATAAACAAAACAAAACCAACGAAAAACGCCCTTGAAAAATTTTTAGCCTCAGATTAATTTTGATTCTTAATTCTTTCTTAAACCTCCCATCTCCAGAGATAAAAATATTACACGTTGGTTTTCATTTCTGTATGCCTAAGTCAGAAATTTAAGTTCAGACTTATCCTGCTTTATTGGTGAAAAAATAGACAAGAACAAATATGCCAGATTTTAAGAAAATCTTACAGTCCACAGAGAATCATAGAATGACAGTCTGTATTATGTCCAAAATTTTTCCTCATCAGACTCTTAAGAAATCATCTGTGCCATGGAACTCCTTACTATTCTGAGAACTGCTAAGACTAAAAATCCAACAAGACTCCATTTCAAGGAACCTAATATTCAATTTTAAAAGCAAACTAAAGTAGTACCCTTTGCCATGTTTTAAATTTAGCAGGGATTATTCTACGCAATTTTTAAAATAATGGGTTCTTTTAAAACACCTTCATTCTTTGGTGTTTGGTATGTTCATTTCAGACCAAACACCAAAGAATGTTTCCACTATTCAGGTATAAAGTCTATGCTTACAGTACATATGTAATACAACAAACAAACCCATACAACAAGTTTTTATTCACCTTATATCTAGTTGGTTTTTTTTAAGTTCTCATTGTAAGGTAATAAGTGATAATGTGATACAGAAAACCTAACAGCATATCCCAAGCAAATGTTACAAATATAAAATATCAGAAAATACATCTTAGAAAGTAAACTTTTCCCCCCCTCATTACCTTAGTATTTCAACTCTGGTAGAAGTCACCACAACAGAATGAATGAATAAATGATTAAGAAACAAACCAAATGGGACCAGCGTGGTGGCTCACACCTATAATCCAAACACTTTGGGAGGTCGATCCAGGTGGATTGCCTGAGGTCAGCAGTTCGAGACCTGCCTGGCCAACATGGCATAAACCCCATCTCTACTAAAAATACAAAAATTAGCTGGATGGTGCATGCCTATAATCCCAGCTACTTGGGAGGCTGAGGCAGGAGAATCACTTGAACTTGTAAGAAGGAAGTTGCAGTGAGCTGGGATCATGCCACTGCACTCCAGCCTGGGCAACAAGAGCGAAACCCCCTCTCAAAAAAAAAAAAAAAGACGAGATTAAACTTTCAAAGATGTCGTCTTTCTGGTAGATCTGAATAATATGTAGTATCTCATTTCATTTCTTTATCAAAAATAAAGGCCATAAAAAGTAAAAATGTATTTATTTTTGCCATTTTTATCACACAAGGAAGAAAATCCAAAAAAATGGGACAAAACTAAAGATAGGGTAAGACAATGACATGGAGAAAGAAAACTAGAGATAGGTGATTCTGAACAATCCCCATCATTGTTTAAAAAGCAGAGGAGCTAAAAAGAAATCAGGTATATTCTTTGAAAATAAGTACATAAAATTACTTTTCTTTGTTGTTTGTTTTTTGAGACAGAGTGTCTTACTCTGCCACCCAGGATGGAGTGCAGTGGTACAAACACCACCTCCTGGGTTCAAGTGATTGCTGTGTATCAGCTTCCCGAGTAGCTGGGATTACAGGCACGCACTGTCACGACCAATTAATTTTTTTGTATTTTTAGTAGAGACAGGGTTTTGCCAAGTTGGCCGGGCTGGTCTTGAACTCTTGGCCTCAAGTGATCCTCTCACCTCAGCCTCCCAAAGGGCTGAGATTACAGGCGTCAGCCACTGTGCCCAGCCTATAAAATTAATTTTCTTAATCAAATAATATTAGAAACTGAAATACTACCACATACTTGCATAGTACTTTACCATGGCAGTTAATAGTACATCTTACCTCAAACTGATATCTTCACTAACACTCCAAAGTAGGCAAAATGTTTTACAGATGAAGAAATACTGACCACACCTAGAACTTATACTTCTAAGTACATATCCCTTCAGTTATTAAACCAGGGCTTACAAAGGGAAGCAAATCATTAAACAGACTCTTAAAATAGATCCATTTACATAGCATGGAATTCAACAGTCCTCCCTTTTCCATGGTTTTGCTTTTCATGGTTTCAATTACTTGTGGTCCAAAAACATTTGTGCTCCAAAAATATTAAATGGAAAATTCCAGAAATAAACAATTCATAAATTTTAAGGTACATGCCCTTCTGAGTAGGAAATCTTCTGAAATCTCACAAAGTCGCTTAGTAACCCTCTTGGTTATCCAATCAACTGCTGTAGTATCACAGTGCTTGTGTTCAAGAAACCCTTATTATTATCATTTTTTTAGACGGAGTCTTGCTCTATTACCCAGCTGGAGTGCAGTGATGCAATCTCAACTCACTGCAGCCTCCGCTGCCCTGGTTCAAGTGATTCCCTTGCCTCAGCCTCCCAAGTAGCTTGGAACTACAGGTTCGTGCTACCATGCCCGCGCTAATTTTTTATATTTTAGTTGAGATGGGGTTTCAACATGTTGGCCAGGATGGTCTCGATCTTCTGACCTCATGATCCGCCGACCTCAGCTTACCAAAGTGCTGGGATTACAGGCGTGAGCATCCCCGCCCAGCCCAAGTAGCCTTTATTTTACTTAATAATGGCCCCTAAGTGCAAAAGTAATGATTCAGTTAACATATTATTAAAATTGTTCTATTTTATTATTGTTGCTGTTAATGTCTTACTATGCCTAATTTCTAAATTAAACTTCATCATGTGTAAGTATGTATACACAATAAAAAACATAATGTATATAGAGTATGGTACTACCTGTGGTTTCAGGCAATCTACTGGGGGCCTTGGAACATATCACCCGCAGATATGGGGAGACTACTATACTTTTAATAAAATGATTACCTATAAATCTATTATGTAAATCTCAATTTTCACACAGTACATTTAAGTGGAAACACGTATATGAAGAATTAGCTACACTATTCTCCACAAAGGGAAAAACAGATTCTTTAAACATGTTATTTATAAAATACCTTTTCATATTAAAAAAAATAGGGCGATCCGTGTGATTTTCATTCATATATATTGCATATATATTTGTGAGCATTACGAGCTAACTAAAAATTTACTCCCTTTATCTTCTTTTTCTTACCTTTACTAACAGCATAGTCCTGCATGCTGATCCAAAGGCTTCGAGCAGGCTCTTTAGAACAACCCAGTGCCAAGTCTACATAGACAGCAATTTCAGGCCGCAATTTATAATCAAAAGGCTTCTGTTCTTCATTTCCAGAAAGTGCTACTTCTAACAGGCAACTCATACACTTATCTAAAAAAAAAATACTCAAGTTACCAATTTTAACTTCATAAATTTTGGTGCTACAAGTAAAATCTTACCGCATTTATTTAATGCATATCAAATGATAAATTTTAAACCATTTTAAGTAGATGCTACCAAAGTAAAGTCCTTTACTGTTTTTCAGTTGGAGGTAGTATCACCCCTCTTACATTGTCCAGAAGGATGTGACACTCCACCAAATGTGACACTCTAAAAAAAGCTCTAGCATTTTGTAGTCAAATGCTCTACCTCTGAGCTATACACCCCAGCTCTGGCATTTTGGCAGGCAGAGGCCAGAGAAACTAAATGTCGTACACATGCAACAGTCTTGTGTAAAAAAACATTGCCTTGCTCAAAATGAAATGGTATCCTCTTTGAGAAACAAGGAACCATTCAAAAAGAGCCTAGACCATTTTTTAACAGACTTAAGTAAAAATAATCAGTTAAAAATGATCCATGTAAAAGATACCATGAACAATTTCTCAATTGATATTTATATTTATACAGGTGGTTCCTAACTTTTCAGTAAAACATTTGATATTCAGAATTCATTTCACATTTAAATAAACAAAAAAAACCATGTTCTAAGTGATGGTGAGATTCTTAGGCTAGTACTAAAAGTCAATTTAACCCATAATATAACTGAATTATTGTATAGTTATAATTTTACAAAGGCTAATACCTTTTTCTAATACATACAAGTAAAATAAAATTTTAATAGTTTCATGATTTTATAATTTAAAAGTGAAAAACAATATTAAACTGAAATTGATTTAATATTCAAGGACAGTTTAATTGAGTAATAGAACAGAAATATGAGGAAGGTAGATATAGAAATACTCTTGTTCTTGAGAGGTCCTTTAGAATTGTCACAAGGTTAAACACTGATAGCAGTGCAACTATCTTTACCATGTTAAATATCCCTTGAAAATCCATAATTTTAATTTAACAAAATATTTCATAAATACTTGTCCAGCATTCATCAGCCATGGCCAAAATCACTTTCTGGTTCATACATGAAATGAATGTACACTCATATTTGGAAACAGAAGAAAATCCTCAACTACTTCCCTCATTCCTACTCTCCAACCCTCCAAATCCTGAAGCATAATCTTTCTCATAATTTGCTCTACTTTTTCTTTTCAGCTCTCCTCCTTTCCTTCTTTTCTCTCAATCTCTCTTGGACCTTCCTTCATGGAAATGTTGAGTCTCTTTGTCTTATCAAAGAAATAATAAATTTTAGATCTAATAATGTCATGTAGCCTGTCTAATACAAATCATTACTTTATAGACTCAAAATGAGAAGCCTAGAGAGATTAAAGGACCAATCCTAGATAAAAGAACTGATCATCTGCAGTACGGGGTGAGTCTTCATGTTTAGTCTAGGAAAGGGTCTGCCAGCAAAATATACAAATGGAAGATGATGCAGAAGGGAAACCCTAAAGGCACTGTAAATGGGGAAGAAAAAATTAGGACTCACATAACATAATGTCAGCATGAAAGCAAGACAGGCTGGGAGAAGAGACTGCCACTCATAACGGAGGGATGCTGCATTGGTAAGTCATGGTTAAGTATTCTTACAGTGCTTTACATTCCATGAAGCAGTTTCATAACCCCCAAGCTTCGAAAGATAAGTGATGAGGCACTGAATAAGATGACTTGCTCAAAATGAGTGACAAATATGACAGCGTAGGACCAGACCTACAATTTCTATTTCCTTTGGGGGCTCTTTTCACCATACAGTGCTGCAGGATTTAACCATTTTTCTTAGGGCTCTAAGTCATAGTCCCAGATTTCCTACGCTGCTAATGTTGCAATTGGTGCCTGTCAGTTCTCTATTTAGCAAACTCAGAATAAACTTCACCTGAGGTACAAATAGGCAGGTATTTTAAACGTTGCAGAGAAGCAAATTACCTAATTGAGGAGTGTCCATTTCTACACCGTCACTGAAAAGTGGCGTTTTCATCCAATATGCAGTGTCCTGTTCCTCTGGAGACACAGGGGAGCCCTGAAGCATGCCACCAAGACACCGCCCAATAAGGAGAGCAATTGTTCTTTCTAGATCCACAAGCCATACCCAAGACTGAGCTGGCTGAGGTAATGGCAGACCAGCAGGATCAATCAGTTCTGGCCCTCCTAAAGACAAAATCATTAGTAATTGTGTCTTTATCTCGTACTTTTAAGATTCAAAATCTTTCTCATGGTCCCCTACTGTACTGCAATAAGGTATTGATGCAAAATATTTTACAATGAAAACACAAATTATAAAACTTTCTACATTTTTTCTTTTTACCGGGCTAATTTAAAATAATATCCAGAGAAGTTATGCAATCAAATAAAATTCTCCTTGGTAATGTTACTAATTTTAAGATAAAACATATGACAAATTATTCCAATCAATTATATTCCTACTTTTTATTATCCAGACCAAAATTCACCATCTTTAGAGAGTACTCTGAATTTATTCCTCCAAAATCAATATACAAATTTATCCATTAAAATGACACTCAAGATTGTCTAATGCTTTTTTAAAGCATGAATTCAGAATTGTCTTAATATCCAGACCCATGCTTTTTTTGGGGGGTGGTGGGGGGTGGGGGGAAACAGTCTCATTCTGTCACCCAGGCTGGAGTGCAGTGGCACGATCTCAGCTCACTGAAAATTCTGCTTCCCAGGTTCAAGCGATTCTCCTGTCTCAGCCTCCTAAGCAGCTGGGATTACAGGCATACACCACCATGCCCGGCTAATTTTTATATTTTTAGTAGAGACAGTGTTTTGCATGTTGGCTGGACTGGTCTCCAACTCCTAACCTCAAGTGATCCACCCGCCTCAGCCCCCCAAAGTGCTGAGATTATAGGCCTGAGTCACTGTGCCCAGCCCAGACCTATGCTTTCTTATTGTACATTTGTTTTTAAAAGTTCTTCACTTCACAAAATGACAGCTATAAAGAACACACACCAGTAAAATAAAAATAGAGATCGACAAACCTAAAAAGTAGTTATTTGAAATGACAGTGGGCAAGTTATCTAAAAGGAAAATAGATAAACCACTAAAAAAATTACTCAAGAAGAAAAGTTGACACAGATTCAAAAAACAGGAATAAAGAGGATATAACCATAGATATACTAGAGATTTTTTTAACCATGAATATTATAAACAACTTTATGCCAATAAATTTGAAAACCAACAAAATAACATTTCTGGAAAAATATACATTTCCAAAATGGATGTGAGAAGAAACTAAGATGGAAGGGAACACTAACCACTGAAGAAAAGAGAAGTGGCAGAGTCTGCCTACAAACAAAACACTGGGGCCAGACAGTTTCATAGATAAATTCTTCTAAAACTGAGATAACCCCTATCTCACACAAATTATTTCAGTGTATAGGAGAAAAAGGGAAGTTGCACATTCATGCTATGAGATTAGTACATTTTGATAGAAAAACTAGGAAAGGATAGCATGAAAAAAGAAAATTATAGAAAAATATCAGTTATAATATATGGAAGAAAAAAATAATATGTACAGAAGAAAATATACAGAAGAAAAAATATACAGAAGAAAAAAATAAAACAAAATGACACCTTACTCACCTGATAGAAATAGACTAAATCTTATCAAGTTCTGGGACACTTCAGAAAAGAATAAACCTGGACTATCTCCATATAAAGCCTAATCAACATCCTGATATGGTTGTATTTTTCTCTTTTTTTTTTGCTGTGATATGGTTGTAAACTTGACACTTGGACTAAGTGACACTTGGTCACTAAACTGTATAATGTTAAAATAAGATAGGCCCGACTGGGCGCGGTGGCTCAAGCCTGTAATCCCAGCACTTTGGGAGGCCGAGGCGGGTGGATCACGAGGTCAAGAGATCGAGACCATCCTGGTCAACATGGTGAAACCCCGTCTCTACTAAAAATACAAAAAATCAGCTGGGCATGGTGGCGCATGCCTGTAATCCCAGCTACTCAGGAGGCTGAGGCAGGAGAATTGCCTGAACCCAGGAGGCGGAGGTCACGATGAGCCAAGATCGCGCCATTGCACTCCAGCCTGGGTAACAAGAGCGAAACTCCGTCTCAAAAATAAATAAATAAATAAATAAATAAATAAATAAATAAAAATAAAAATAAATAAATAAATAAATAAATAAAAATAAGATAGGCCCTCAAGGTCATCTTTCCAACCCCAATGCTTTCCAAGAGAAGTAACCAAGGCTCTAAGAATAAGTGACTTTCCCAAGATTATAGAGCAAGTTACTAGCAGAGCCAAGACTAAAATCTAGATTCTTTCATGCTCCAGCATGGATTCTTTATAATAAAATAAAAGGCCTTAATTAAACTTGAAAACTTTTTAAGATTTCAGTGAGGAAGTCCCTTAGATAGGCTCCAGTGGAAAAATACAGTGATGTGTGCAAGAGGAACAACTTTTCTCAAAGGCATTAATTGTTCGTTTATTGCTTTACTTACCATGAAGAGGCCACTGTAACTCCTGGTCTTCTAAAAGATCTGCAGCTGGCAGGAGTCTATTAAGGCAATCAAGAGGTGGCAACAGGTCGAGGAGGTAACTCAATAAAGGCCGAGCCACTGACACAGGGAGTAACAGCAGGGAGTTAACAATCTGGCAGAGCATACTGCCTGCAGCTGAGACGTATATCACATCTATGAAGGGCAAGAAATTAAACATGGGACAATTGTTTCAAATGAACTTTTAAAAAAGGAACCTAAGAAATATTATTTTAGCATAGAACTAGAGTAGACTCATTCAATAACTCTCCGTTGAACACCTACTTGGTAGCTGATGTAGTATCATGTTTACTCTCTTTCAGAAAGCACCACCAACAAACATTTTACAGGAAAGCATATGTATCCTCCATGCCAATAAATTCTAAGGATTGTAACTGTTTTCCTTAAAATGCATTATGAATTTCTCATTCATTAATTTACCTTCATTTTATAATTTACTCTAGAAATATTTATTGATATAACAGGCACAATTCTAAGTGAAAGGGATAAAGCTATGAACAAAGTGTCAAAAATTCTTGTCCTCTTGGTGCTTACCTGCTAGTGAGGGAATATTTTTATAGTTTTTAAACTAAACTTACTTTTTAAAAAAATCAAGATAGGCTTAAAACGTGTTTTTATAATGCATATTGGTTTTAAATCAATTTTGTTTCAATATTTCATTGTGTATCAGGGCAGAGAGGGCCATTCAGAAATTAGCTCAGTTTGAACATATTTTAGTTGCTGTGGAACAGCCAAACAGAAGTATCTAATAAGCAATGGTTTCAGTTTCACAGCTTGTTTCTTTTTTTTTTTAGTGGGGGAACTTCAGAGGCAACTGGTTTGAGTGAAACATTAAATTTTAGTTGTCTTTTTGATAACAAAGAAAAATCACCCAGTAGGCAATTAAAGAAGACTCTAGGGTTCAGGAAAGGTGTTCTCAGCTAGATGGAAATATAGGAGTCATTAATATACATACGGCTGTTAAAGACACTGACACTAGATAATGCCATTGGGGGAGAAATGAGGACTGAAGGCCAAATTCGGAGGATCCTCAATATTAGAGGGCATGTCCAAGGAAGAGAAGCCTATAGGAACCCACTGAAAAAGAGTAGTCAGAGGAAGAGGAGGAAAAAAAGAACTGTGACTACACAGAAGCCCAAAGAAGAAAGAATTTCAAGAAGGAAAGTGAAGAAATGGTAAATGCTAAAGAGAAAGGTAAAGAAAGAACAGGTTTTTTTTTTTTTTAAAGACCAGATTAAAAAAAGCTCACTTTATGCCATTTAAAATTAATCTTTTTGAGTTTATATCAACCAATGCCTTTAAATTAGGCCTCTGTCATGCCAAGCAGGCTCTTTTTAAGATCAATCACTGCTAACACTACCCCCAAACTAAGATTAAAGGAATCTTCAATAGAAAGGAGATTCAAGATCATTCCTTTTCCAGTCAGAGGCTTCTGGCCCTCTTAAGACTTTGGAAATGCAAGTATTCTTGCTTCTTAACCACTGCTTAAATACGAAATGAAATAATAAAATACCAAACTCACCTCTTAGTTTTTCTCCAACACTGCCATTCCAAGGACTTTCTGTGAGCAAATTTGCAGAACGTGAATAAATATCTGTGGCATGAGGCAACAAAAGCTGAAGATGTTTATGAAGCAACGCCACACTGCTCGAATTCTAAGGAGAAAAGAAGTTCCTAAATTATTACTTCGAAAGACTCAAGGTCCAAAAATATCATGGCCTATCCAGACATCTGAGTTTCAAGATCCCTGATAGATCATCATAAAAAACAAATAAATTACATACCTCACTAATGTTATTGATATGGCAAAATGCCAGCAGCTGTTTCTGTAATGAACATAGCAGTTCATGAAGATGAGCAGGCTGACTGTTTTCTGATGATGACGTTCCAAGTAGAAATTTATCACTATTCTTTTCTAACTCTCCAAATGCTTGATCCTAAAATGACACACAAAGGAAGTTTATATTTGAAGTGTTTGAAATTGAAAGTAACGTCCTACCATAAATCTGATTTAAGAAGCATTATATGGGCCGGGCACAATGGCTCACGCCTGTAATCCCAGCACCTGGGGAGGCTGAGGCAGGTAGATCACCTGAGGTCAGGAGGTTGAGACCAGCCTGGCCAACATAGCAAAACCCCAGTCTCTACTAAAATTATACAAATTAGCTGGGCATGGTGGCAGGCGCCTGTAATCCCAACTACCCGGGAGGCTGAGACAGGAGAATCGCTTCAACGCAGAAAGTGGAGGCTGCAGTGAGCTGAGATCGCACCACTGCACTCCAGCCTGGGCAATAAGAGCGAAACTACGTCTCAAAAAAAAAAAAACAAACAAAAAAGAATTACAGCCTTTCTCCCATTACCGATTTTTAAATATTTGCTATAATTCTTATGATACTAGCTATTAGATGGTAAAATTCATCAAGTAACTTCTACTTGGTTTTTCCATTAAAAAAAAAAAAACGAAGTAGCTGGGTGTGGTAGCTCACACCTGTAATCCCAACACTTTGGTAGGCTGAGGTAGGAAGACTGCTTGAGGTCAGGAGTTCAAGACCAGCATGGGCAACACAGCAAGACTTCATCTCTACAATTTTTTTTTTGTTGTTACAATTTTATTTTTTTAATTAGCTGGGCATGGTGGTGCACACCTCTAGCCCCAGCTACATGGGAGACTGAGGTGAGATGACCACTTGAGCCCAGGAGTTCAAAGCTGCAGTGAGCTATGATAGTGCCACTGCACTCCAGCCTGAGTAAGAGAAAGCCTGTCTCTAATAAAATAAAAATATAAATAAAAAAAGAGATATGATAACTAGATACAGTGTATGATCCTGGACCAGATCCTGATGGGGAAGGGCTGGGTCAGAAACTGTTATAAAGAACACTATTGGTGCAACTATAGAAATGTTAATGTAGACTATATATTAAGTAACAGTTCTGTATCAATGTTTAATTTTCTGAATTCAATAACTATTCTGTTGTTACGTAAGAAAATATCCTGGTTTTAAAAATATATATACTTAATATATGCTTAAATACTCAAAGGCAGCCAGCCATCTGCAATTTACTCTCTAATGATTTAGAAAGAGAGAACAAATTTGGTTGAAAAGTGCAGGGGAGTTCTTTGAATGATTCCTATAACTCATCTGTAAGTTTTAAATTATTTCAAGTTAAAACATTTTTTTAAAAGAAATGCTTAGTATATTTAGAAAATATCAAAACTCTATTTTAAAAAGTTTAAAGCATCATTTAAACAACCACTCAAAGAAAATGACTACTACTATAGTATTTTTTGGTGTATTTCTTTCCTGATTTTGTCTTTTTAAAATATTTTTCCTAATATTGTACTGCATATTCTATTCTTAGTCTGCTCTTTTATAACGGAATCAACGTTTTACACATTTTCATAAACCATATGTATATAAAATATAAGTAATATAATATTCCATTAAACACATATACCATAAATTACTTAATCATTCCTCTATTTTTAGATATTTCTGTTATTTCCAACTTTTTTTCCCATAAATAATCATGTGCTGAATATCTTTAGGCAGAAAATTTGGTCTATGTGTACAATATACAAGAGAGAATATGAGAACACTATAGGGCCCTTGCTGTAAGTTGTTAATAGTATCATTATTTTAAAATCTTAGAACAACTTTAAATCACATCAGAAAGAGATAATAATTACTTCAACTCAAAAGCAGTTAATATTTCCATTTCCATATAATATATACATCTGCCTCAGCTCTAATATTCCTTACAATTTTGTTGTCACATTCCTTATAGCCTTGGGAAAATATTTCAGTCATTAGCAAATGGCTATATACACAACATTATTCTTATCCATTTGCAGCCATTACCCCTTAACATCAGATTAAATTTACATTCTTAAACCTGAAAGACAAGAATTTTGTAGGAAGAATTTTCACTCTGGACTTAGTGAACAGCCTCTTAATGTGGATGGGACAGAACACTAAGACTTATATTGGAAGAAAAAGAGCACACAGACCAGGCCCTGAAGAGCCATAGGAAACAATATGAATTGACATACAAACAATTCAAAGTTAAGTTGCACAGTATACTCTGATCCTGTAAGTGCTAATGAGTACAGAGACGTGTAGCTATACACATCTCTGGCTAGATGGGGTTATTTGGGCAAGGTTTCCTAGAATAGTCAAGCCTTACATCATAGATTTGTAGAGAAAAACAACAGGAAATAGGTGTACGATGTACAATTCTGGAAAAGGACGAGCTCGGGTAAGAATGGTGCATGAGCCAATGAGCAAGAGACTGAAGGGTTTTTTTCTTTCGTTTCTGAGAGGGGGTCTCGCTGAGTGCGGTGGCACAATCTCAGCTTATTGCAGCCTCCGCCTCCCAGGTTCAAGCAATTCTCCCACCTCAGCCTCCTGAGTAGCTGGGATTACAGGTGCCCAGCTAATTTTTGCTATTTTGTTGAGACAGGGTTTAACCATATTGGCCAGGATGCTCTCAGACTCCCGACCTCAGGTGATCCACTGCCTCAGCCTCCCAAAATGCTGGGATTAAGGTCATGAGCCACTGTGCCTGGCCCGAAGGGGTTTTAATACAAAGAAATTGTATTCTTTAATATAAAGAAGTTATTTAATACAAAGTTATTCCAGCAGTAAGATGCTGAGAAGAGACCAGCAATAGTGACAACAGCTATAACACTATTAGCACTAAATCATAATGATCTGGCTTAGAACTCAAATAAATGGAAGGAAAAAAAGATGAATTTAAGAAACACTAGACATTTAGAATTCACAGCATCCGAATACAGGGAAAGCTATAGGATCCACTGTCCTCTCTCCTACTGACCAACCTATTCTCATTCAGTATCAAGTGCATTGTTTCATTATAAGATTATGTCTGGCAACATTAATCCCTTGTTCATTATTATTCTCTCAAAAATGCTCTTGCCTATTTTACTGTTTATTATTCTACAATATCAGAAAAATCCAGTAAAATTCTAAAATAAATCCCTCTGAAATTGTCAGATACATGTTATTTGGTCCCCACAATATTTCAGAAAACTTGACATGTTTTTTCCCTTGGGGGAGAGAGGTCTAGAGTTTTATTTCTATCATAGGTGTTTGATATCGAAATACCTTGACTAAAGAGATCCCTACCCCTTTCTTCTTTTCTTACTACAATGAAAACAAAACTTACCGTATAAAATCCTAAATTTCTTAAGAGGGTCTTCATCAAAATTTCAGCCAGGTGGGTGTCTGGATGGCAGCTCTGAGTGCCATAAGGTTGATCTGACAGATTTCCGTAGCCATTACACACAGAAGAGAGGTCAGTAGCATCAGAAGGCGAACTATAGCCAAGTAGGGAGGCTACATGGGTATGATCCTGCAAACTTGTCAGTATGATATCCAGCTGCATTCTCTAAACAATAATAAAATAGGAACAAGTAACTAGCATAATATGCACTAGAAGAGAAAACAAAAGGATCCCAGAAAAAAACTATACTAATGATGCTAACTAATCCACTTAATAGCTTAATAAACAATCATCTTCAGGAAGTATGTAATTACAAAAATTACCCAATTAATCCCAGTTAGGAAAATGCAACTTACAGGTTTTTATTTTAGCCTTCATTAAACCTCTAAGCTAGCATGGCATACTATGCATAATGATTTTAGTACTGTAAGTACAGAGGAGTAAGAAACGCCAATAGACAAATTATATTACACATTACAGTGTGACATTACCAATGACAACTACTTATTCTAATGTTTAAAATAAATAACTTGAGGCCCGGTGCAGTGGCTCACACTTGTAATCCCAGTGCTTTGGGAGGCCGAGAACGGCAGATCACAAGGTCAGTAGTTCGAGACCAGCCTGGCCAATATGGTGAAACCCAATCTCTACTAAAAATACAAAAATTAGTGTGCTGGTGGGCACTGGTAGTCCCACCTACTTGGGAGGTTGAGGCAGGAGAACTGCTTGAACCTGGGAGGTGGAGGTTGCAGTGAGCCGAGATCGCGCCATTGCACTCCAGCCTGGGCAACAGAGTGAGACTCTGTCTCAAAAAAAAAAAATCACTTGAAATCTAAACTAATACAAAATACTCATTAAAAATCATCCATAGGCTGGGCGCAGGGGCTCATGCCTGTAACCACAGCACTTTGGGAGGCCAAGGCAGGTGGATCACTTAAGACCAGGAATTCACGACCAGCCTGGGCAACATAGCGAAAACCCCATCTATAAACATATGAAAATTAACTAAGCATGGTGGTGCACACCTGCAGTTTCAGCTACTCAGAAAGCTGAGGTGGGAGAAAAGCTCGAGCCCAGGAGGTTGAGGCTACAGTGAGTCATAATCGTGCCACTGCACTCCAGCCTGGGTGACAGAGTGAAACCCTGTCTCAAAAAAAAAAAAAAATCACTTGTGGGCCAGGCACAGTGGTCTCATGCCTATAATCTAAGCACTTTGGGAAGCCAAAGCAGGAGGATCACTTGAGGCCAGGAGTTCAAGACCAGCCTGGCAAACACAGCAAGACCCATCACTACAAAAATAATTTTAAAAAGAGCCAAGTGTGGTGGTATATGCGTATAGTTTGAGCTACTCCAGAGGCCAAGGCAGTAGGATCCCTTGAGCTTAGGAGTTCAAGGATAAAGGGAGCTATGATTGCACCACCCTACTCCAGCCTGAATGACAGAGCAAGGCCCAGCTCTAAAAAAGATTAAAAAAGAAAAGTATCAGTAGATATTATACTGCAAATAAGTACCAAATTTTTCCCTCAAATCTGTATCTCTGAAACTGTTAACTTCTACTTGGTTGGGCAAAACATACTTATTTTAAGGTACATAACAATGGAAAGAATAAGCATACTCATATCATCAAATACTTTTTCCTAACAGTCATCTCTTACTCTTTATACAAACAATTTCAGACAAAGATCTCAGCATGGAGCCAAGAGAAGCACATGCACTTGATTTCAACTCAGCATACCACAAATAAGCCAGTGTCTGGCTTACTACCATAAGAAACACTGGAAAAATCAGTCCTTATTTTAATACTTAGCCCCAAATAACTTAATGAATTATCACTTGTTTCACCTAACGTTGTTAGACATCTGGAAACTCTTCCAGCATAAAATATTAAATAACCAGGATTTATTAGATCCATCAAGTACTTATGCTCTGTGCACACATGGCAATTGATTAGTTTTATTGCCTTTTCAGTCTAAATTTTTATGATACTACTGCTTTACTTACATAGCACACAAAGGCCTACCTGTCCTTTAGATAAGCTTTCCCATCTATCAGGTCCTTGGGGTAAAAGAGAATGAAGTAATTCCATCCGTTCTCGTAATGGAGGTAAGAGCATGGTTGCTCCCACTGACAGAGTTTCAATTACTACCTAATATCAAAAGAGAAAAGTGTACTGATTGGCCTGGTTCTTACGTTTTTAATAAAACCACATTTAAAGTGAACTCACTGACTATTAGGATCATGTAAGTCTAAAAAAGTTGGCATGATAAAAAAAGAAAGCATGCAAGTCCTCCTTCAGATGTCTTTCAGAAGACTATGAATACATATTTTGGATTTGCCACGAAATACCTAATCATCATCCAACAAATATTTAGTGTTGTTTCTATAGCATTCAGACTGGTAAAGCTCTGTGCAAAGTGATTTGGGTACAGAAAGAATAAGACAGACAAAATCTCTGCTTTCGTGAGCTACATCTAATGGAAAAGAAAGACCCTGAGCAAGAAAGTATAAATGCGAAAGGAGTCACATAGGGAAAGTAAAAGGATGCAGGAACTTGCATAAGAACACAAACATGGCAATTAACACAGCCTATGGACTCATGGAAGACCTCACTGAGGATTAGGCATTTAAGAATTGCAGAATTGGTAGAACTTGGTTACACAAAAGTCCAGGTAGTAGGAACAGCATAAGGAATAGTAGCTGCATTATCTTAGGCCTCATAACTTCTCTGGGTCATGGCTTCTTAATCAGTAAAACAGTGTTGGACTAGATAAACTACATAGTGCTTGTCAATTCTAATACTCAATTTTTCTATAAATCAATGCTCTATTAATAATACTTTGAATCACCACAATGATTAAAAAATTGAAGTATACAAGAATAACCCTTCCATCAAAAAGCATGTGTCCTCCAACAAAGTTAAGAACAGGACAAATCTTTAATGACTTTCTCAGATTACTTTACTCAAACTAAAATCAAGCTAAAATAAAAGGTAAAACCAACTTTTAGCTGTGTAAATTCAACAAAGGTGACTAAGGATTAAGGACTGAATGCACGTATTCTATTTCTAAAAGCCCATCTAAAACAATGGCCAGCGGTGGCAGGTAGGATAATTCAAAAAGACCCCTGTTCCAAAATTGATAAAGGAAAAAACATCATCAAAATTTTGGAAATAGAAAGGAACAGATAAAGGGTAACCGATTTAAAAGACCTGAAATGGCTACACCCTAAGTCAATAATGAGAAAAACCAAAAAAAAACCACTTTGATTTATACTGTAGAATTCCTAGGGGCTCATGTACTCCTGCAAGAGGGAACAAAGAAGGAGCTCAAAACAGGAGGACTGGTTGAAAACTGGTTAAGATAACCAGCAAAGTGGAAGGTAGGAATATCAAACTAAAATTGGGAGATTTTAAGACAAAGTGTTCGTTCTGAATATTGAGACTCCCAAGCTCTTTTTCCCCACCAGAAGATCATCGCCCCGGTTTATACCTTCTGGCAGTAGCTTAGAAGAGACTTCCTTTGAAGAATCTGGCTAGCCCAGTAGAAAAGACTTTAAGTGACAGACATAAAATGTTACCTTCCCCCCAAAAATAGCCCAGACACATCAATCTAAATTATCAAAATAAATTTGATAAACCTCATCGCTGTATAGAGGACTTTCAGCCTCAATCAGCCTTTTAGCATCACACTATTTTTTTTTTTTTTTTTGGGAGACAGAGTCTTGCTTGTGTTGCCCAGGCTGGAGTGCGATGGCACAATCTCAGCTCATGGCAACCTTTGCCTCGGGAGTTAAAGTGATTCTCCCGCCTCAGCCTCCCAAATAACTGGGATTACAGGTGCCCACCACCAGGCCTGGCTAATTTTTGTATTTTTAGTAGAGACAGCGTTTAAACATGTTGGCCAGGCTGGTCTCGAACTCCTGACCTCAAGTGATCTGCCCACCTCAGCCTCCCAAAGTGCTGGGATTACAGGCATGAGCCACCACACCTGGCCATAACATCACACTCTTAACAATGATTGGGCAGCCAAAGGTTATTAGAAATTTGAGGAAAGCCTTTAATATAACAGAGATTAAAACTAACAGAAATGGTCTAATTTTTTTAAAAGTACATAGTGAGAAACACACAAGAACAAAAATTAGTGTCTTCAAAAAGGGTAAGTCAGAACAGGGGGCTACTAAAAAAGGAACACTTTGAGAATGAAGAAAAAAGCCCTTATAAATTAAAAAGATGATAAATAGAAAATCTCCAATAGAAGGGCTAGAATATAGAATTAAATTTCTTATAAAGTAGAGGGGGATAAAATGGAAAACACAAGAAAATTAACAGGACTGGTTCGGGAGGTCAAGTATGCCAATAATAAGGAATTCCAGAGAGAGAGAAAGAACACAGAAAACAATAAAGAGAAAATCAACAAAACACTTCCAGATAATTTTCTTTTTGCATTTTTTAGTAGACAAGGGGTTTTGCATGTTGGCCAGTCTGCTTTTCAACTCCTGGCCTCAAGTGATCCATCGGCCTTGGCCTCCAAAATTGTGGGATTACAGGTATGAGCCACCATGCTTGGCCAAGATAATTTCTTAATACTGAAGGCTGTGGCCTTCCCCTCGTCACTTCATATCATTTTGAAACGTAAGAACACAGGCCGGGAGTGGTGGCTCACGCCTGCAATCCCAGTACTTTGGGAGGCCGAGGCAGGTGGATCACAAGATCAGGAGTTCAAGACCGGCCTGGCCAAGATGGTAAAACTCTGTCTCTACTAAATATACAAAAAAATTAGCCGGGCATGGTGGTGGGTGCCTGTAATCCCAGTTACTTGGGAGGCAGAAGCAGACAACTGCTTGAACCCAGAAGGCAGAGGTTGCAGTGAGCTGAGATCGCCCCACTGCATTCCCACCTGGGCAACAGAGCAAGACTCCGTCTCAAAAAAAAAACAAATGTAAGAACACAAAGGACAAGTAGAACTTACTCTATAGCATCTACAGCGGAAAAACAGATTTCCATACAAAGGATCAAAAGCACACTAATTTTCTAAGTAACACCACTGAAAACTAGAAGACAATGAAGCAATGACTTCACAAGTCTTATGGAAAATGATTTCTAATTTAGAAATTTATGCCTAAACCATTCATGAAGATACTCAACTGTCAAACTATTTGTGTGAGCATATTTTCATTTAACGTATTTTCTACCAATCCTCTCTCAGAAGCTACTGATGGATGTAGAATCCCAGCAGAAACCACCTGAACCATGTGATTGAGACTGATATTGTCAGTAATAAGATACATGGACATCATTAACCTCATGGAGTAACAAATGAAGGCCACTGTGCCCAGCCACTTAGCATAATGTTCAGACGGTTCAGTTAGGTTGTAGTATGTATCAATACTTCATTTCTTTTTATGCCTGAATAATATTACATTGTATGGATAAACCAAATTTTGTTCATTCATTCATCAGGTGAGAGACATCTGTGTTGTTTTCACCTTTTCACTATTATAAATAATGCTGCTATGAACATTCATGTACAAGTTTTTGTGTGGACATGTTTTCGATGCTCTTGAGTACAGACCTAGTAGTGGAACTGCGGGCTCATACAGTAACTTTAACTCTTTAAAGAACTGCCTGTTTTCCAACACAGCTGTACCATTTTACATTCTCATGCAATGCATGAAAGTTCCAATTTCTCCACCTCCTCCAACACTTGCTATTATTAGTCTGACTTACTGGGTGTGAAGTGGTATCTCAAGGTGGTTTTGATTTGTAACTCCCTAATAATTAATGATGTTGAACACTTTTTCATGTGTTTATTGGCTATTTGTATCTCTTCTCTAGAGATATGTCTACTCAATTTCTTTGTTCATTTTTAAAACTGGGGTGTCTTTTTTATTGTTGACTTATAAGAATTCTTTTTTTTTCCCAATTTATTTATTTTATTGCATTTTAGGTTTGGGGGTACATGTGAAAAACATGCGAGATTGTTGCATAGGTACACACGTGGCAGTGTGATTTGCTGCCTTCCTCCCCATCACCTACATCTGGCATCTCTCCCCTTGCTATCTCTCCCCAACTCCCCACCTGCCACCGTCCCTCCCCTATTTCCCCCCAACTGACCCCAGTGTGTAGTGCTCCTCTCCCTGTGTCCATGTGTTCTCATTGTACAACACCCGCCTATGAGTGAGAACATGCGGTGTTTGATCTTCTGCTCTTCTGTCAGTTTGCTGAGAATGATGGTTTCCGGGTTCATCCATGTCCCTACAAAGGACACAAACTCATCGTTTTTGATGGCTGCATAATATTCCATGGTGTATATGTGCCACATTTTCCCTGTCCAGTCTATCATCGACGGGCATTTGGGTTGGTTCCAGGTCTTTGCTATTGTAAACAGTGCTGCAATGAACATTCGTGTGCACATGTCCTCATAGTAGAACGATTTATAATCCTTTGGATATATACCCAGTAATGGGATTGCTGGGTCAAATGGAATTTCTATTTCTAGGTCCTTGAGGAATCGCCACACTGTCTTCCACAATGGTTGAACTAATTTACACTCCCACCAACAGTGTAAAAGTGTTCCTATTTCTCCACATCCTCTCCAGCATCTGTTGTCTCCAGATTTTTTAATGATCGCCATTCTAACTGGCGTGAGATGGTATCTCAATGTTGTTTTGATTTGCATTTCTCTGATGACCAGTGATGATGAGCATTTTTTCATATGTTTGTTGGCCTCATGTATGTCTTCTTTTGTAAAGTATCTGTTCATATCCTTTGCCCACTTTTGAACGGGCTTGTTTGTTTTTTTCTTGTAAATCTGTTTTAGTTCTTTGTAAATTCTGGATATCAGCCCTTTGTCAGATGGGTAAACTGCAAAAATTTTTTCCCATTCTGTTGGTTGCCAATTCACTCTAATGACTGTTTCTTTTGCCGTGCAGAAGCTGTGGAGTTTGATTAGGTCCCATTTGTCTATTTTGGCTTTTGTTGTCAATGTTTTTGGTGTTTTGGTCATGAAGTCCTTGCCCACACCTATGTCCTGAATGGTTTTGCCTAGATTTTCTTCTAGGGTTTTTATGGTGTTAGGTCTTATGTTTAAGTCTTTAATCCATCTGGAGTTAATTTTAGTGTAAGGTGTCAGGAAGGGGTCCAGTTTCTGCTTTCTGCACATGGCTAGCCAGCTTTCCCAAC
>NW_022436977.1:1561135-1729279 GCF_009761245.1 Sapajus apella | reverse complement strand
AGATATGTTGTGTTGCCACCGAGACCTCTGTTCTGTTCCATTGGTCTATACCTCTGTTTTGGTACCAGTACCATGCTGTTTTGATTACTGTAGCCTTGTAGTATAAAGTCCGGTAGTGTGATGCCCCCCGCTTTGTGCTTTTTGCTTAGAATTGACTTGGCTATGCGGGGTCTCTTTTGGTTCCATATGAAGTTTAAGGTGTTTTTTTTACAGTTCTGTGAAGAAGGTCATTGGTAGCTTGATGGGGATAGCGTTGAATCTGTAAATTACTTTGGGCAGTATGGCCATTTTCACAATATTGATTCTTCCTAACCATGAACATGGAATGTTTCTCCATCTGTTTGTGTCCTCTCTTATTTCGCTGAGCAGTGGCTTGTAGTTCTCCTTGAAGAGGTCCTTTACGTTCCTTGTTAGTTGTATTCCTAGGCATTTTATTTTCTTTGTGGCAATTGTGAATGGAAGTTCGTTCTTGATTTGGCTCTCTTTAAGTCTGTTATTGGTGTATAGGAATGCTTGTGATTTTTGCACATTGATTTTGTATCCTGAGACTTTGCTGAATTTGCTTATCAGTTTCAGGAGCTTTTGGGCTGAGACGATGGGGTCTTCTAGATATACAATCATGTCGTCTGCAAACAGAGACAAGTTGACTTCCTCCCTTCCTATTTAAATACCCTTTATTTCTTTTTCTTGCCTGATTGCTCTGGCTAGAACTTCTAGTACTATATTGAATAGGAGTGGTAAGAGAGGGCATCCTTGTCTAGTGCCAGATTTCAAGGGGAATGCTTCCAATTTTTGCCCATTCAGTATGATATTGGCTGTGGGCTTGTCGTAAATAGCTTTCATTATTTTGAGATACGTTCCATCAATACCTAGCTTATTGAGGGTTTTTAGCATAAAGGGCTGTTGAATTTTGTCAAAGGCCTTCTCTGCATCAATTGAGATAATCATGTGGTTTTTGTCTTTGGTTCTGTTTATGTGGTCAATTACGTTTATAGACTTGCATATTTTGAACCAGCCTTGCATCCCCGGGATGAAGCCTACTTGATCATGGTGGATAAGCTTTTTGATGTGCTGTTGCAATCGGCTTGTCAGTATTTTATTGAAGATTTTTGCATCTATGTTCATCATGGATATTGGCCTGAAGTTTTCTTTTCTTGTTGAGTCTCTGCCGGGTTTTGGAATCAGGATGATGTTGGTCTCATAAAATGATTTGGGAAGAATTCCCTCTTTTTGTATTGTTTGGAATAGTTTCAGAATGAATGGTACCAGCTCCTCTTTGTATGTCTGGTAGAATTTGGCTGTGAACCCATCTGGACCTGGGCTTTTTTTGGGTGGTAAGCTCTTAATTGCTGCCTCAACTTCAGACCTTGTTATGGGTCTGTTCAGGGTTTCGGCTTCTTCCTGGTTTAGGCTTGGGAGGAGGCAAGTGTCCAGGAAGTTATCCATTTCTTCCAGGTTTACTAGTTTATGTGCATAGAGTTGTTTGTAATAGTCTCTGATGATGGTTTGAATTTCTGTGGAATCTGTGGTGATATCCCCTTTATTGTTTTTTATTGCATCAATTTGGTTATTCTCTCTTTTCTTTTTTATTAATCTGGCTAGTGGTCTATTTTGTTGATCTTTTCAGAAAACCAGCTCCTGGATTTATTGATTTTTTGAAGGGTTTTTTGTGTCTCTATCTCCTTCAGTTCTGCTCTGATCTTAGCTATTTCTTGTCTTCTGCTAGACTTTGAGTTTTTTTTATCTTGCTCCTCTAGCTCTTTCAATTTTGACGATAGGGCGTCAATTTTTTATCTCTCCTTGCTTCTCATGTGGTCACTTATTGCTATATATTTTCCTCTAGAGATTGCTTTAATGTATCCCAGAGATTCTGGTATGTTGTGTCTTCATTCTCGTTGGTTTCAAAGAACATCTTTATTTCTGTCTTCATTTCATTGTTTATCCAGTCAACATTCAACAGCAAGTTGTTCAGTTTCCATGAAGCTGTGCGGTTCTGAGTTAGTTTTTGAATTCTGAGTTCTAACTTGATTGCACTGTGGTCTGAGAGACTGTTTGTTATGATTTCCATTCTTTTGCAATTGCTGAGGAGTGATTTACTCCCAATTATGTGCTCAATTTTAGAGTAGGTGTGATGTGGTGCTCAGAAGAATGTATATTCTGTGGATTTGGGGTGGAAAGTTCTGTAAATGTCTATTAGGTTTGCTTGGTCCAGGTCTGAGTTCAAGTCCTGGATATCCTTGTTAATTTTCTGTCTGGTTGATCTAATATTGACAATGAGGTGTTAAAGTCTCCCACTATAATTGTGTGGGAGTCTAAGTCTCTTTGTAAGTCACTAAGAACTTGCCTTATGTATCTGGGTGCTCCTGTATTGGGTGCGTATATATTTAGGATCGTTAGCTCTTTTTGTTTCATTGATCCTTTTACCATTATGTAATGTCCTTCTATGTCTCTTTTGATCTTTGCTGCTTTAAAGTCTAATTTATCAGAGATGAGAATTGCAACTCCTGCTTTCTTCTGCTCTCCATTTGCTTGGTAAATCTTCCACCATCCCTTTATTTTGAGCCTTTGTGTATCCTTGCATGTGAGATGGGTTTCCTAGATACAGCACACCAATGGGTTTTGGCTTTTTATCCAATTTGCCAGTCTGTGTCTTTTGATTGGGGCATTTAGTCCATTTACATTTAGGGTTAATATTGTTATGTATGAATTTGATACTGCCATTTTGGTGCTAGCTGGCTGTTTTGCCCATTAGTTGACGCAGATTCTTCATTGTATTGATTCTCTTTACCATTTGGCATGTTTTTGGAGTGGCTGGTACTGGCTGTTCCTCTATATGTGTAGAGCCTCTTTCAGGAGCTCTTGTAAAGCTGGCCTGGTGGTGATGAAATCTCTGAGTACTTGCATGTTCACAAAGGATTTTATTTTTCCTTCACTTATGAAGCTTAGTTTGGCTGGACAGGAGATTCTGGGTTGAAAGTTCTTTTCTTTAAGGATGTTGAATACTGTCCCCTACTCTCTTCTGGCTCGTACGGTTCTGCTGAGAGATCTGCTGTGAGTCTGATGGGCTTCCCTTTGTGTGTAACCTGACCTTTCTCTCTGGCTGCCCTTAGTATTTTCTCCTTCATTTCTACCCTGGTGAATCTGACGATTATGTGCCTTGGGGTTGCTCTTCTTGATGAATATCTTTGTGGTGTTCTCTGTATTTCCTGGACTTGAATGTCTGCCTGCCTTGCTAGGTTGGGGAAGTTTTCCTGGATAATATCCTGAAGAGTATTTTCCAGCTTGGATTCATTCTCTTCGTCGCATTAAGGTACACCTATCAAACGTAGATTAGGTCTTTTCACATAGTCCCACATTTCTTGGAGACTTTGTTCATTCCTTTTTACCCTTTTTTCTCTATTCTTGCCTTCCCGTTTTATTTCATTGAGTTGATCTTTGACCTCTGATATCCTTTTTTCTGCTTGGTCAGTTCGGCTGTTGATACTTGTGCATGCTTCGTGAAGTTCTCATGTTGTGTTTTTCAGCTCCATCAATTCACTTATATTTCTTTCTATTTTGTCCATTCTCGTTAGCATTTCGCCAAATCTTTTTTCAAGGTCCTTAGTTTCTTTGCATTGGGTTAGAACATGTTCTTTTAGTTCACAGAAGTTTCTTACTACCCACCTTCTGAAGTCTGATTCTGTCATTTCATCACACTCGTTCTCCATCCAACCTTGTTCCCTTGCTGGTGAGGAGTTGTGATCCCTTGTAGGAGGAGAGGTGTTCTGGTTTCGGGTGTTTTCATCCTTTTTGTGCTGGTTTCTTCCCATCTTTATGGATTTATCCACCTGTCGTCTTTGTAGTTGCTTGCTTTCAGATTGGGTCTCTGAGTGGACATTCCGTTTGTTGATGATGAGGTTATTTCTGTTTCTTGGTTTTCCTTCTGACAGTCTGGCCCCTCTGCTGCAGGTCTGCTGAGGTGCACTCCAGGCCCTGCTTGCCTGGGGATCACCTGCAGCAGCTGCAGAACAGTAAGGGTTATTACCAGTTTTCTTCTTCTGCTATCTTTGTCCCAGAAGGATACCTGTCAAGTATCAGTCTGATCTCTCCATTATGAGGTGGCTCTTTAGATATACAGGGGTCAGGGAGCTGCTTGAGGAGACAGTCTGTTCTTTATAGGAGCTCAAATGCCGAGCTGTGAGCTCCGTTGTTCATTCAGAGCTGCTGGGCAGGTACGTTTAGTTCTGCTGCAGCAGAACTCATAAACCACTTTTTCTTCCCAGGTGCTCTGTCCCAGGGATTTAGGGCTTTATTTATGAGTTTCCGTTATGCCGCTACTTTCTTTTTTTTTCCTTCAGAGCTGCCCTGCCCAGCAAGGAGGCAGCCTAGTCACTGTCTGCCTGTAGAGGCTTTGCTGAGCTGCTGTGGGCTCCGCCCAGCTGCCGAGTGAACATCCCTGCAGTCCTGTTTATATGGGTGTAGTTAGAACTGCCTCAGCAATGGTGGTCCGCCTCTGTTAAGGCAGAGCCTCTTTGTAGTGGCGGGTTGCCTTGGCAACAGCGGGCTGCCTCAGCAATGGCGGGTTGCCTTGGCAACGGCGGGCTGCCTCAGCATTGGCTGACTACCTCCGTAGTGGGGGGCTGCCTTGGTAATGGCGGATGCCCCTCCCCCACAGAGCTGGACCATCCCCGGTTCAGCTGCGCTTGCTGTGAAACTCTCAATCCAGAGAGTTTCTGATTGCTGTTCTTTTGTGGGGGTGGGACCAGCCGAGCCTGATCGCCTGGATCCCTGCCTCCGAGCCTTTTTTTTTCTTTTTCTTTTAAGTTGGTGTTCCAGTCCCCTGTTGAAAAGGCACCAGGATCTGTGTGTTTTCCCTTGTGGCGACTCACTGCGCTGGCTTAAACAGCAGCACTGAGATTCCTGGCGCTTTTTTTGCCCTCGAATCTACTGTCCTGGTTCCCTGTTCAGTCCCCTTTTTAAACAGATGAATGGGTGACTTCCCGTGGCTCCAATCGCCAGCCAAAAGGGCACCCGGACCAGTGTATTTTGTACAGAGAACCACTGCGCCGGGGCGCTGACAAAGCAGCCGCACGGGGCAAAGCAGTGGCGCCGGCCAACACAGCCGCGCTGGCCAAAACAGCCTTGCTGGTGACCCGTGGAGCTCCTCCACCTGGGAATTTCCTAGTCTGTGGGCAATAAAAATGCAGTGTCAACTCACCCTCTGCGCTTTCACTAGGAGCTGCAATCCTGAGCTGTTCCTAAATGGCCATCTTGGATCCTGGATCAAGAATTCTTTATATATTCTAGAAACTAGAACCTCATCAGATATATCAGTTACAAATATCTCTCCCATTTTGTGAGCTGTCTTTTCATTTTCTTGATACTATGTTTTGAAGCACAATGTTTTTAATTTTGATGACGTCCAATTTATTTTCCCTTTGGTTGTTTGTGCTTTTGATGTCACAGCTAAGAAACTGCTGCCTGATCCAAGGTGATAAAGATTTACACCTATGTTTTCTTTTGTGAGTTTTACAGTTGTAGCTCTTATATTTAGGTCTTTAATCTATTGTGAGTTAATTTTCTTGTATGTGATGCAAGGAAGCAACTTCGTTCATTTGTATGCGGGTATATGGTTGTCTGAATACCATTTGTTGAAGACACTATTCTCTCATGAAATTGTTTTGGCACTCTTGTAGAAAATCAATAAGCCACAAATGTATGAGTTTATTTCTGGACTCTTAAGTCTATTCCATTGATCTATATATCTATCCTTCTGACAAAGCCACTCTATTTTTATTACTGTAACTATAAAGTAGTATGTGTTGAAGTAGGAAAGTGTGAATCTTCTAACTTCATTCTTCTTTTTTAAGACTGTTTTGGCTACTCTGGATCCTTGAATTTCCAATATTTTAAGATCAGCTTATCAATTTCTGCCAAACAAAGCCAGTAAGAATTTTGACAGTGACTACACTGAATCTGTAAACCAATTTGCAAATTACTGACATCTTCACAATATTAAGTCTTGCAATCCATAAACATGAGGTATGTTTCCATTTATTGTGGCCTTCTTTAATTTCTTTCAATGATGTTTTATGGTTTCAGTGTACAAGTCTTACACTTTTGTTAAATGTATTCCTAAGTTTTTATTCTTTTTGATGCTTTTATAGGTTAACTTGTTTCCTTTATATTTTTTATTGTGCATTGCTAGGGTATAGAAACAATTTTTATACATTTATCTTTTATCCTGAAAGTCTGCTGAATTCATTTACGAGCCCTAGCGTTGTGATGAGTGTGTGTGCATGTGTTCCTTAGGATTTTCTACACACAAAATCATGTCATCAGCGAACAGAAATAGTTTTACATCTTCCTTTTCAATCTACATGACTTTTATTTCATTATCTTACGTAACTGCCCCAGCTAGAATAGAAATGACAGGAGTAGAAGTCCTTATTTTATTCCTGATCTTAGGGGGAAGGTTTTCAATTTTTCTCTATTGAGTATGATATTAACTATAAATTTTTCATAGATGCCCTTTATCAGGTTAAGAAAGTTCCCTTCTATTCCTAGCTTGTTGAATGTCTTTATCATGAAAGGATGCTGAATTTCGTCAGATGGTTTTTCAGCATCCAGATAATCACATGGTTTTTGTTGATTTTTCTATTAATGTGGCATATTATATTGACTGATAGTCATACTTTGAAAATGGGATACATCCTATTTGGTCATGGTGTACAATCTTTTAGGTAAGTTGCTGGATTTGGTTTGTTAGTAGTTTGTTGAGAATTTTTACATCTATCTTCATAATGGATATTGAAGAATGCATCAGAGCCCTGTAATAGCAGGTCTATAGTTTCTCTTTTCCTGCAACGTCTTGGTCCACTATTAGGGTAATACTGGCCTCACAGAATATAACTGGCAAGTATTAGCTTCTCTTCTATATTCTGGAAGAGTTTGTGAAGAACTAGTGTCAATCCTTCCTTAAATATTTTGTGGAATTCACCAGTGAAGCCATTTGGTCCTGGGCTTTCCTTCATGAGATTTTTCTTTAAGGCCAATAACTCTTAGACTTGCCCTTTTGAGACCATTTTCTAGATCCTGCAGGTGTGCTTCATTATTTTTTATTCTTTTTCTTTTGTCTCTTCTGACTATGTCTTTTCAAATAGCCTGTCTTCAAGCTCACTAATTCTTTCTTCTGCCATCAGTTCTGCTATTAAAGGACTCTGAGGCATTCTTCAATATGACAACTGTATTCATCAGCTCCAGAATTTCTGCTTGATTCTTTCAAATTATTTTAATCTGTTAAATTAATCGGATAAGATTCTGAATTCCTTCTCTGTGCTATCTTGAATTTCTTTGAGTTTCCTCAACACAGATATTTTGAATTCTCTGCCTGAAAGTTCACAATTCTGTTTCTCCAGGATTGGTAACTGGTGCCTTATTTAGTCCATTTGGTTAGGTCATAGATGGTGTGGATGCTAGCAGATATTCTCCAGTGTCTGGGCATTGAAGAGTTAGGTATTTACTGTAGTCTTTACTGTCTGGGCCTATCTGTATCCATCCTTCTTAGGCTTTCCAGATATATCTTGGGCTTTCCAGATATTTGAAAGGATTTGGGTGTTGTGATCTAAGCTGTATCTGCTTTAGTAGCATGTGGTTCTTGCAGCTGCATAGAGATACCACCTTGATGGTCTTGGACAATATCTGGGAGAATTCTCTGGATTATCAGGCAGTCTCTTGTTCTATTCCCTTACTTTCTCCCAAACAGAGTCTCTCTCTTTCTCTCTGTTCTCAGCCACCTAAAGCTAGGAGTGGAGTGACACAAGCACCCCTGTGGCCACAATCACTATGGCTGCACTGGGTCAGACCTGAAGCCAGAACAGCACTGGGTCTTACTCAAGGCCTGCTGTAACCACTCCCTGACTATTGCCTGTGTTCACTCAAGGACCTGTGGTTCTACAATCAGCCAGTGGCAAAGCCAGCCAGACCTGTGTTCTTCCCTTCAGGGCAGTGAGGTTCCCCCAACTCTCTAGAGGTGCCGTCTGGGAGTCAGGGACTATAATAAAAAACCTTAGAGGTCTACCTAGTGTTCTACTGTACCATGGCTGAGCTGGCACTCAAACCACAAGATATAGTCTTTTTCACTCATGCCTCCCCTCTCCAAAGCTAGAAGAGCCTCACCCCATAGCTAACACCACCTCAGGCTACAAGGAGTATTGCCAGACAAGCACCAAGGTTCCCTTAAGGCCCAGGGATTCTTTTTGTTGTTGTTGTTTTGTTTTTGAGATGGAGCCAGGCTAGAGTGCAATGGTGTAATCTCGGTCACTGCAACCTCTGCCTCCCAGTTCAAGTGATTCTTCCACCTCAGCTTCCCCAGTAGCAAGCGCGCACCACTAAGCCTGGCTCATTTTTTCTGTACTTCAGTAGAGATGGGGTTTCAACATGTTGGCCAGGATGGTCTCGATCTCTTGACCCTGTGATCCACCCACCTCAGCCTCCCAAAGTGCTGGCATTACAGATGTGAGCCAAGTCGCCCAGCCCCAGGGATTCTTAAGTTAGCTTATGGTAAATACTGCCTGGCCTGGGACTCACCCTTCAGGGGAGTGGTTTTTCCTATAGCCCAAGGCAGGTCTAGAAATGCCATTAAGAATCAAGTCCTGAAATCGGGGATTCCAAGAGTGTATTTGGTGCTCTATCCCTCTGTGGCTGTGCTGATATCTGAAGCCAGCAAGTCTTAGAGGCTCACCCAAGGCCCTTGACGTAATGCCTGGGTGTCAATGCTGGTTATTCAGGGCCCACAGGCACTTCAGTTAGCAGGCGATGAATGCTGCCAGTACTGAATCATTTTCTTAAAGGCAGTACTGATTTTTGGTATGTCAAAAATCATACCATAGCCCAGGGTATGTCTAGAAATGTCATCTGAGAGCTGACGCCTAGAACACGGAGCCTTGTGACTCTGACTGGTCCCCTATCCTGCTTTGGCCAAGGTGGTATTTAAGAGGCAAGGCAAAGTCCTGCCCACTCTTCCGTCTCCTCTCAAGTGGAAGAAAGGGGTCTCTTTTGGAGCCACGAGCTGTGTAGCCTGGCATGGGGGGTGGGGGAGGAGGCAGCACTCCTTTGGTTGCTGCAGCTGGAGTCTCAGTATGTCATGTATCCCTCTGTCCACTGTCTCTGGGATCAGTTCAGCACTAGTACTTGCCTAAGAGTTACAGTCCTTTGGAACAAGACGGCCTTTCAAGTTTACTTGGAGGCACAGAGCACTACAGGCCTCAGTGGCAAGGCTTGAAGGAATTCAAAATTGAACCATTGGGATCCGCAATTCCCCTCTGGCTAGGTTTGGTTTAAATGTTCCCTCTGTGGACAGGTGTCAGCTGAGTTTGGTCCAGTTTTCCTTTCTGCTCTAACAAAATAGCATTGAGTTCAATGCCTCACAATTGCTGTGTTCTCCCTCCCACAGCACCCAGAGACACTCTGCACACTGCCACTGCCACAGGGGGAGGAGTGGCATTGCCAATTCAGGACTGTTTTTTCTATCTCTTCAGTGCCTCTTTCAGTCATATGAAGTTAAAACCAGGTACTATAAGTGCTCGCCTGATTTTTGGTTCTTATGAAGATGCTTTTTTCTGTGTAGATAGTTGTTAAATTGGTGTCCTTGGCAGGGGGAATGATCAGTGGAGCATTCTATTTCACCATCCTGCTTTGCCTCTCAATTCTCTTTTAATTTCTTTAGGGTCAATAGTAATATCTCATCTTTCATTCCTGATTTGAATAATTTAAGTCCTCTCTCTCTTTTTCTTGGCCAGTCCAGCCAGTGGTTTGTTAGTTTCTGTCTTTTCAAAGAACCAACATTTAGTTTCCTTGATCTCAACGGTTTTTCTATTCTTTATTTTTAAAATTTCACTCTACTCTACATTAGTTTCATTTTTCTACTTGCTTTGGGTTGAGTTGGCTCCTCTTTTTCTAATTTCTTAAGATGGGAGGTTAAACTACTGATTCAACATATTTCTTTTTTTTAATATAGATGTTTATAAGCTATAAATTTCCCTCCAAGCATAGCTATAGCTGCATTTCATGAGTTTTGGTATGTTATGTTTTTGTTTTCATTAATCTTAAGTATTTCAAATTTCTCTTGTAATTTCCTTCTTTGATCCATTGATAATTTAGGAGTACACTGGTTTAAAAATTACTATACTTTCCATTATTACCTGCCAAAATATTTATTTTTATTTTCTATATTTTGTACTACAAATATATAGACATTTTTACATTTTCCCCAAATTTAATATTGTATTGTAATACTAAATATGCTTTTTCAACCTATACTCTCCTTATTTATAATCACTATGCTAATCTAGGCCACTTCTTCCTCCTTAAGCCGACCTTCCTCTCCTTAGCTCTGGATACAGTTCTAGTAGATGACCCAGTCCACTTATTCAGTTACTACTATTGACCAAGCCATGCACTAGGTCCTTGCCCTCAGGAACTCATCTTCTGGTGAAAAAAGAGTGACATGTTTGTAAATAGGCAACTATAATACAATGTGATGTAATGAGAACATATACAAGAAAAAACAAATCTGGTAGGAGGGCAGGAATAAAAAGTTTCTCAGAGATAGCATCTGACCTTTGTCTCAAAGGATGAGTTAACCAAAAATATCTGTTCCCACCAAGAAAATAGGAGTAAGGGAAACAACATCCAATTGAAACTGTTCAACGTACAGTTGAATATACTGTATGGCTAAAATCTCAGTGAAAGATGTAGTTTTCTCTATTCTCTTACCTCTTGGATTTCATCTGGGACAGTTGAGTCCATCAGTCTGAAGAGCAAATTTCGAAGTGGGCCCGCCTGCCTCCCGAGAATGCTGGTAGCTACCCCTCCCGCAAGTGCAAGAGCAAGGTGATTTGAAAGTAGCTTTAGGCACAGCTTGAGAAAACTGTGGTGTTCTCTGAAACCAAATAAACTGCTATGAATTTTTGGAACATAAAAGTGTATGTACTACCCAGTATGGGTAACATTTTTTTCAATTTAAAAGTTTTGTTGGCTAGATGCAGTGGCTCATGCCTATAATCCCAGCACTTTGGAAGGCTGAGATGGGCAGATCACCTGAGGTCAAGAGTTTGAGATCAGCCTGGCCTACATGGCAAAACCCTGTCTCTACTAAAAATACAAAAATTAGCCAGGCGCGATGGCAGATGCCTGTAATCCCAGCTACTCAGGAGGAAGAGGCAGGAGAATTGCTTGAACCCAGGAGGCAGAGGTTGCAGTGAACCGAGATCAGCCACTGTGCTCTAGCCTGGGTGACAGAGAAAAAACTTCTCAAAAAAAAAAAAAAAAAAAAAAAATTTGTCAAGTCATGAACGACAGTAAATTTTTAAAACATCATTTGTGAAATTATGAGTAACTTTTTCCTAGAGGTTATTATCAATAAGTATCTAAGGTTAGCTCTTTCCTAGATTATTAAAAAAGTTCCATATAATTTGGGAAAACAAGAAAGAACAGTAAGTCAAAATTCAAAAGGAGTAATTTATACACATGCACAAACACACATATAACATACCTTGATGAAGGGAAAGGGAGTGGGGGAATCTCACTGTTTATTTTATCACAGTATCTCTCAAGAAAAGAACGCAGGTGTGAGAAGGTACTCTCTTCAAGATCTACACAATAAGGCCGGTGCCATGCAACAACTTGTCTAAAAGGACACATCAGAAAATAATAAAACAGTCTTAAAATGAAGTTTTTATGAATGATCAAAAATGAAAATTAAAACATATTGGCCAGGCATGATGGTATATGCCTACAATCCCAGCTATCCAGTAGGCTACGACAGGGGAATTGCTTGAACTTGGGAGGCAGACGTTGCAGTGGGCAGAGACTGCACCACTGCATTCCAGCCTGGGTAACAAAGTGAGACTCCATCTCAAAAAATATATATACACATATATATATATCAAAGATGAATGATTTCAACAACATACACAGAAGACATTACTAATTATGAAAGTGATAAAACCTTTCATTTTAGTGACTAAGGAAAACCACGAATTTGCCATCTTTAAGAAGAAAGCATACAACCACCACTTGTTTTGGAAGGTTTGGATGTCTACTCACCTGAAAGCAGAGGGCTATGTTACATGATCTACTAAAGTCCCTCTGGTTCTAAGAGTCTAGAAAATGTATATTTCTTATTAAGAAAAATATCCTGACTCTATAGAGTGATATACTGAAATCTATTAAAAGACAAAATCCTGAAATTTATTGTGAATACTTTTAAGATCTTGGGACTCAACTACCTACATATGAAGTGGGAAGACGGAGATTTAATGCTAATAGCAAACTCCTTATATTCAACTTATTTATTTTGGCTTTTGTGTTAAGAGGAAAAACTATTAACAAATATTTTTAATTGATTAGAATATCATTTTAAAACTCTGAGTCAAAGGTATAGAATGCAAACAAAATACATTCTAAGCTATAAATTAGCCCGTGTGTATTCGAAAATGTCTGAAATAACTCAGACGTTCCTTAAAATTCAATATCTTAATATTGACTAAAACTTACCTACCTGATTGACTAAACACATACAGTTAGCACTTTAGGAAAAATCTAAGTTTCTGCAAAGAGTAACCTTCTTGATTTAAAAGCACGGCAATTTTTTTTTTCAAAAAAACTTTTTCAAAAAACCAACCAGATAAAGAGTGCTGATGTTAAATAACATTAAATCAATAAAGCCTAGTTCTGATTTTAATTATTTTAATTTCCTCTTGATACACAGACATTTAATTATTTTAAATCTGTATCTAGAGATAAAAGAGGATTCAAAATGTTTAAGACAATGTCTTAAATACTGGGTATGACCTCTTGCTTGTGAAACACGTATAACATCAACGCTCAAATCTAATGTCATTTTTATGATAGAGAAAAAGCATTCCTATCTATTTCAGAAGAGTATTTTATGAACAAAGCACAATTATTTCCATTTTTATTAGTGTTTCTACTTTTTACTGACTTTTTTGTGTTAAAACACACAAGAATTTTTAAAAACAGGCACTCTTACCTGTCCCTAGGAAGAGCAGTCCATGCCAGACTATGTGATGTTCCAGCTGAAATTTGCTGAATGGCTATGCCATCTAAGCCACTCACTTTCTTTGGTTTAGTAATAGGACCTGTGGAATTTCCCTGGCCACATTGCCCCATTGAGTTATTGCCCCAGGCATAAACTTCATTATCTGAAAACAAAATATAAAGTATTATATAAAAGAAAAGCCAAATTTAAATGTCATATATTTACAGAAAACAAAGTTAATAACATTTCCTTAAAAACAAATGACTTTACCATGAGAAAGAGCCAAACAATGACTGTCTCCAATTGAAACATCAACTATTCTTGTGGCCGCCAGTTCTTCAATAAGCTTGGGTCTCAAAGCAGTAGCTTCTGAAGAACCACAACCTAGACAAGCTCCACAGCCCCAAGCGTAGACCTGAAAAAACAGGAATACACTACATGTAACTCTGAGATGATTAGACTGTTGGCTTGTTTAGGGATAAATAAAATCTATGAAACTGGAGTGTAGTTTGATAATAAATAACTTTCTGATGTTAAAATCATTTTGATCATTTTAAAGATTGTTATTTTTCTTGCTGCCTTTAAGCCTTTGCTGTATAGGCAGACAAACAGCTAATCTGAAAACAAAAATAACTGGTCATAGAAAAACAGAAAGGTCTTCTGTGACAGTCTGCCAAACTACTAACTGGCTTGCAATTTGTTATATTTGCCCCATCTTACTGGCTTTGAAAATACTGTCTTAAAACTTCTCCTTTATGTGTTTCTCACTATTTTGGTAAGATTAAGATTAGAACAAGGTACAAGCATATAAAATAGATTATATAAATCACAAAACTGATGTTTATTATTTAGTATTAAAATACCTCACCTCACTGTTACAATAATTATCACTTACAAAGAGGGCCATGTGAAGCAGGAGCAAGATAGTTCCTCTTGAACATCTTCATTTTTGACTAATCAATACCAAAATAACCACTGATTGATTTAAGATGTTTGGGGAAAGGGTTAGGTGGGAAAAAAAATTTTGTCTTTGGCAAGACAAATAAGTGAATAACTGCCAATCTAGCAACCCAAAATCAACAAAATCAAAACAATGAGCAATCTGAATGAGTTTTTTCTTTATCTTCAATAGGTTTTGTTAAGATGATATGGACTCTTATCTTTATGCCACCAAATTTGAGAATTTTTTTTTGTCTTGCAATTATTTTAGGAAAGTGCTGCTGAGAGATTAAACCACTTCAATAAAAACTAAAAAGGACTGTCCAGGTCTAGTGGCTCAAGCCTATAATCCCAGCACTTAGGGAGACAGAGGCAGGAGGATCACTCGAATCCAGGAGTTCAAGACCAACCTGGAAAACATGGCAAGACCCGGTTTCCAAAAAAATTTTAAAAATTGGCCAAGCATTGTGGTACAGGCCTATGGTCCCAGCTACTTGGGAGCCTGAGCAGGGAGGATCTCTTGAGCCCACCACGTCAAGGCTGCAGTGAGCCTTGTTTGTGCCACTGTACTCCAGCCTGAGCAACAGAGTGAGACCCTGACTTCAAAATAAAATAAAATAAGAACATATATTTGTACTTGTTTTCAAGTAACTTACTTAAGTATAGAAAGCAACAAATTCCAGTACATAAGCATATTTTACGAGATGTTAGGAACCAAAGATAAGGACAGTGAAATAATGTACAGTCAAAATCATCATAGGAAATCTCCTAAATCACTCACAAATTATAATACAGTGATGCACCATTCAGTCAATAATAGACCACATTATACAACAGTGGTCCCACAAGATTTAATGGAACTTTGATGCCAGTATTTTTACTGTACCTCTTCTATGTTCAGATATGTTTAGATACATACTTACCCTTTTATTACAATTTCCGAAGGTATTCAGCACAGTAACATGCAGTTCAGGTTTGAAGCCTAAGAGCAATAGGCTACACCATACAGTCTAGGAGCGTAGTAGGCTACACCATCTAGGTTTGTGTGGTACTCTCTACAATGTTCTTACAATAACAAAATTGCCTAACAACACATTTCTCAGAACATATCCTGTTAAGTGATACATCACTATAATACTGTCACTCAGTAAGGCCTACATAGAGTTTTCTCTTGCGATGTTCCTTTGTTTGAGCACCAGATGAGAAATACTTGGCTTGCCTTTAGGGACTGGACCATACCATGTAGTATGGTGGGAAGTCAATATAGAAGAGGCCTGAAAGGGCTGAGAGAGACTGAGGGAAAAGCAAATGTTGACCATCATTTCATGCTCAAGTTTAATGGTAAACAGAAATACTCTTCCATTTAAAAATATTTGACTTTACTTTTTTCCATATATATGTATTTGATGTAATATAACTTAAGGTACTCATGATATGACTATTCTATAAACAATTTACAAGTTCTCTTGGGATTCAATGTAATAGATTTGTTAGTATTATTTTTATTACTACTACCACCACCAACTAATAGTTGAAGAGTACTTGATAATCTACAGAAACTCTCAATTCTAATGATTATCTTACATGATCATTTGTATGCAAAGCAGAAATTATCACCCCTAATTAAAAAAGAAGGACATGATGTTCAAGGAACATCTGTTAATTTGCCTGTTTTTTGCTTATGTATATATCAAATATATAAGCACCTTTTAACTTTAATTCATGGATTCTTACTATAAAACCCAAGGTGAGAAATACATAGAAGAGACATTTTTAAGGCAGCAACTAACAAATGTAATAATGAATAACTTGAGTTAGATTTTTAGGACACAAGGCATTCTAGTTTCTCAAAGAATAACAAAATTACATGCTAATTTCAGCTTTTCTGCTCATCGGTCTTGCAAATTAGTCACAAAACACTTCTATACCACTGCCCCGCACAAAGTGGCCTCCTATACATGACAGAGTAAGTTGTCAGCTTGCTCTTTTACTGCTATCACTGATAGATACACAGGGACAAATACTGTCAGTCTCTAATCATACCTGGCTCCTCCCTATCCTCAGCCAACAAATAGGGTAAGAGTGAAAATAAGCATGTAAAAGTTCAAAGTTTATAAGCTATAAAAGTCCAAAGCTTATGAACTTTTATAAAGACTCATAAAATCTTAACTATCCTAAGCCTGACTTTACCCTGTTTCTCAGAAACACCTCTTTCAGATTATTTTCCATACCTAAGCATTCTCTTTATCCTCTTTTTTGATCACCCTCTTGCCTTCTTAGTTCATATCACTGGTTCCATCTACATCTAGTTCAGCTTTCCCCCACTATCGATGATGTTTTGGAAAAGGTTTAAGGGAAGTTAAATGCTAAAACATTTTAGAAAATCAGTTTAATATGAAGAACAGAGCCTCCACTAAGGTTTATCTGGGTCACATAGGCCAGGTTAGAAAACCTGGTTCCTTCTCAGATACTCTACTTCAAACAGGAGAAAATACTTCATTTCAGCATGTTGCCTAAAAATGTATTTATTTGAATTTAAAAATTTAAATACAATAATTACTGTTTAGTCACCTAATCCTCTGAAATACTGTAAGTCTTTTATACTCATCTCTTAGTCCTACCTGCCCTGTTGATGTCAAAGCAAGTGAAGACTGGCTCCCAGCACAAACTTTGCGAATGAACATTCCTTGCAAAGCTTCAATAACTTTAGGTTTATACACTCTGTTGGTATCACCATGACCAAGTTTACCTATAAAAACAAACACACTAAACAATTTACTTGCTTCAAAGAACCTCTACTCTTTTTAATAGTACTAAAGTTGATAAAGAGCTTTAATCTTTCCATCACTAACCTGACAGATATGAAAAGCTTGTTTCTGATAGCTGAGGATGTTAACAAGTGAGCATTTTTAATGTAAGAAAGCTAACAAACAACCACAGATAGCCTTTTATATCTTAATTTCAAGCAATTAAAATCAAGCAATTTAAAATCACCTTTAAATCAAGCATTTAAAATCACTTTTAAATTATTTTTCTGTCTTTCTCCTCCTTTAATGGCTCTATTACTAACTTCAAATTTGCTGACATAAGTACTATACAAGAATGTATATGCATATAATTTTTCAAAAGAATTTTAAAAAGATTCAACAGTTCATGAAATTGAAAACTTGACAAATCATTAAAGAAGAAAAACAAACGGCCAACAATCTACAAATTCAACTTCATCAGGAATAAAAAAAAGTAAAAATTAAATGATACCATTTTCACTATTGAAATTATGTAATTATATTAATTTTAATACATGTTGTTGTTGAAGACTATGGGGAAGTAAGCACTCACATTGCTAGGAAGAGTGACTAACTAAAGTGAACAAAGATTTACTCATTCATTGTATTGTTAATACTGAAAAAAATGGAAACCATCTAGATACGCAACAATAAGTAACTGGTTTTATAAATTGTGCCACCATCAAATAAAAGAATACTTCGAGCCACTTAAAAGAAAGATGTAGAGTCATGCTTCTTGATATAAAAAAGATACTCCTGCTGGGCGCAGAGGTTCACATCTGTAATACTAGCACTTTTCGAGGCCGAACATGGCAGATCACTGGAGCCCAGGAGTTCGAGACCAGTCTGGGCAATAAAGCGAAATCCTGTCTCTCAAAAAATACAAAAATTAGTTGAGCATGGTAGTGTGTGCCTGCAGTTTCAGCTACTGGCGGGGGGCTGAGGTAGGAGGATCGCGTGAGCCCAGGAGGTTGAGGCTGCAGTGAGCCAGGTTTACGTCACTGCACATTAGCCTGGGTTAACAAAGCAACACCCTGTCTCCAAAAAAAAAAAAAAACAAACAAACAAAAAAAAAAACTATTAAAGTAAAACATATACATGTCAAAACATATATAAACTTATTCAAAATATACACATGTAGGTCTAGTTTGGTTTTTAAAAAGACATCTTAGTAGAAATATATGTAAATATTTGTATAAATGTAGATTTATTAGTCTATTTCCAAAATGTTAACAATGGTTAAAGCAACATTTGTAAAAGCTCAGTTCTTTTTTAATTTCTTTCTGCTCATCTGTATTTCAGTCTTTCTACACTAGGCGTATATAACTGAAAAATAAATTTTTAAAAATCTCAAGAAAAAAACCAAAGATACTGAAACAAAGGATACATACCATTGTCTCCTCCTCCAAAAGACCATACAGTTCTCCCATCTTTAGACAGAGCAATAGTATGTGAACTGCCACAAGAAACCTCTCCTACATTGCTAATGTCTTTTACTAATGTTGGAATGTTACGACTATTGCTGTCACCATGACCTTGGATAAAACACACACAACAACAAAGAAACAATGTTACCTCTTTTTCTCTAGGTCGTTACTTCACAAGTAGAATAAATGTTACAATTTTAAAACAGACTTGAGATACTTTTTAAATGCAATATGAAAAAGAGAATCATTTCTAACATCTTCTCAAACAATCTTCCAAGCTGCTCCTAAACTGGGTCATGCAGTCACTTCAGTGAACCATTAAAATCATCTATTCATGCTCCCCTCATAGCACTTACCTTATGTTGTCCTGTTTCATGCTCATGTTGACTTGTTTTCATTACCCACTAGATTATAAACTTCAGGATCAGGATGGTATTGCTCTTATCCCAGAAACCCTACAGTGCCTGGTCATAATAGGGCACACTCAGTAAATGCTTGCTAGATTTAATTACATCTTAAATATCAGCACTAAAATCTAGGTCTTAACTATATAAAATTATCTTCCTCTGAGCTTAAACAAAATAAATGACAGTCTATTCTCACTAGTAAATCTACTCTCACGGCTTCTCAGTAACTGTAATCATTTCTATTTTTCTAGAATAACTTCCATTTTTAAAAAATCTTACCTAATCTTCCAAAGTCTCCTTCACCCCAGGTGTACAATTCCCCATCCTCTGTGACAGCAGCACTATGTCTGTATCCAGCTGACACACAAACAACTACCTGCGTTGCATACAAGTAAATATAATGAGCATGCACAGGTTAAAACACATAGTCCATATCTGATACTACACACAGAGACTTCACAGATACTAATATTCACAACCCATTCAGGAATTTCCATGCACAGTTGTGGAGGCTGTGCTCAGAACAAGGATGACTGGCTAAGGAGTCAAGTAAGTGCTGAAATACATGCCTGTAATCCCAGCACTTTAGGAGGCTGAGGAAGGCAGACTACTTGAGTTCAGGAGTTCAAGTCCAGCCTGGGCAACATAGTAAAATCCCATCTCTTATAAAAAATATGAAACTTAGCCAGGCATGGTGGTACATGCCTATAGTCCCAGCTACTCAGGAGACTGAGTTAGGGGGACCACCTGAGCCCCAGGAAATCAAGGATGCAGTGAGCTGAGATAGTGCCACTGCACTCCAGCCTGATGACAGAGTGAGACCCTGTCTTGAAAAGAAAACGAGGGAGGGAAGGAATGTGGGTAGGTAGGCTGGTTAATAAAAAGAGAAGATATGGGCTCAGTTTCTAATAGTTCTAATTATTTGTGTGGGTCCTTGGCAATTACTTAGCTAGTCTAAATGCCTCACCATTCAGGTGTCTATTAAGATGCCACCTCTCTTAAGAGCACTCTCTGACCTACCTCATTACCTAATACCACACCCTGCCCAAGTTAATCTTTATTGCTCATTTTTTTTCTTTACTGTTATCTGAAACTATTTTATATGTTTGTTAACTTATTATCTCTACCCTGAAGACTAAAGGATTAGCGACTTATCTGTCTTGTTCACTGCTACACATCTAATGCCTAAAATACTGCCTGATACTTGGAAAGTGCTAAATAAATGCTTGTTGAATGAATGACTCTCAGTTCGCTTATCTGTCAAACAGGGATAATAACTACTCTTATAAGAATATAAGAATTAAAATTCAATAATGTATATAAAGGTGTTCTGTAAACTGTAAAACAGATATACAAAAGATTAATCCAAAGGGTTGGGGGTAAGGGGCACTGGCAGAAAGAAACATCAAAATCAGAAAGATATTGTCAGTTACCACACCAATGCATCTAATTATTTTTATAACTAAAAAGAAAGCACATACCTTTCCTTGTAGAGGTCCCTGAATAAGCTTGGGATATTTCTGTGTTGAACTATTTCCATGTCCCAGTTTCCCATAATCACCATCTCCCCAACTGAAGACTTCTCCTTCTGTCGTAAAAGCTAAAGTATGACCATCAGATCCTTTAGAAGATGAAACCTTTTTAATGGATCTGTGAGGCTCAAATGTTAACTTTTTTAAAGTTGACTGATTATTGGAGTCTCCAAGGCCCAGTCTCCCATAGCTGCCTTTACCACAAGCTCTAACAGAGCCATCAGTAGAAATGACAAAAGTGCAGTACTGTCCAGCTTCAATCTATAAACAAAAAATCATAAACATAAAATACTTATCTGAGTATCAAAGTATAATATTTAAGGCTGATTTTATCAAAGAGGCTCAAAGGACATCTTTTAAAGCAGGATATGGCATGATTCTCCAGAGAGATTAAGGAATATACAGAAATTTAAAAGAGTATGAATGGTCTTTTTATGCTTACAACTTTGTTGCTGAGTTCAAATCTTCATGTATATTTTATCTTTTCAAGTTATTGTCCAGGTTATGATTGAATGAAACAACAAAGTAAAATGCTTAATATCATCTTATAATTGAGAATGGCAATATGCAAAATTTTCCTATGAATTCCTCAAGGTACATTATGGCAAGAACCATATAAAATGCATTCTAAACTATTTGGAAAAAAAAATACATTTTAATGAAAGTAATAATAAAATAGAAAGTTCTAGCTGGGTTATAAATGTAAAAAAAAGTGATCATAAGAATATAAAATGCTAATCTGGCAAAAAGAACTTCCATGTTTTATTTACTTTTTTTTTTTTTTTTTTTTTTTTTTTTGAGATGGAATCTCACTCTGTCACCCAGGCTGGAGTGCAGAGGTATTTTCTTTTTGTTTTCTTGAGACAGAATCTCACTCTGTCACCCAGGCTGGAGTGCAGAGGTGAAATTTTGGCTCACCATAACCTCCACTTATCAGATTCAAGTACTTCTCCTGCCTCGGCCTCCCACGCAGCTGGGATTACAGGCATGCACCACCATGACTGGCTAATTTTAGTAAATATTTTTAGTAGAGACAGGGTTTCACCACACTGGTCAATCTAGTTTCAAACTCATGACCTCAAATGATCCACCTGCCTTGGCCTCCCAAAGTGCTGGGATTACAGGCATGAGCCACCGTACCTCGCCTTTATTTACTCCTATTTGCCATTTGTGGTGAACATACTGGTAAAGTCTGTTGCTATTCTTAACAGTTCTCAAAAATTGAGATCCCAATTTAGTTATTTGAAAGTTATAAATGCTGTCAGAGATACTGGGGACTAAAAACATATTTTTCTATTAAAATGAAAAACTAATGCAGTATACAGATCAGAAACAATCATCAATAATTTCCACTCATTTAAAAAATACTCAATATTATTTAATGTAAATAAGCATGAATGTACACCACATTATCTACCAGTTTGTAAGCTATTTAGAAAACTTACAGTCTGTGCATCAGAGAAACTAGGAGCCAGTTTGGGTTGCAGTATTTTCTCCTGTGTTCCTTCTACCAACTGATGGCTGCTATTGCTCCCCCAAACATAAACCTCACAGGTTTCGGAAACAATGGGAGCATCACCAGTCTGAATGCTATCTGGGCTAGCACACGTTCTCGAATAATCAGAAGCCATTCTGCAAACCTATTAAAAATTTAAAATATGCAACAAATAAGACAGTTTTAGTCTGGACATTTTATATATATATATGGTCCCTGAAACTACTGTTGCCTTTCCTTCCTGCTCAAAGGACCTGTGAACATACATCCAATCTTAAATAAAGATAACTAGACTATTCACTTATATGGAATAAACCACTAAAAGACACTAATCAAGTGGTGAAAGTGGGAAAGGGGAGACACAAACTCAATCCTCTTTTGGCTAAATATTTTATTATTGCATACAAAAACGTTATAGAAAAACAAAGCTTAAGAAATAAAATAGAAAAAAATCACTATGGATAATCTTAACACCTTAATAAAATAAATTTTACCATTTAAATATATGTCTTTACAGAGTTTTTCATATATATATTCTTTAACACAGACACCACAGTGGATACATAAGAGTGACAAATGGCACAAAAGAGTCACACAAATCCATGTCTACCTAGTCTTCATGATTGAATAGATAATATTCCATCCACTAAAAAAAAAAAAATCACAATGTATTCAACCACTTCCCCATCCCCAACTTTCTTAAAAAAATAGATTAGGTCTCACTATTTAACAGGCTAAAGTCAAACTTCTGGGCTCAAGCAATCCTCCCACCTCAGCACCCTCCAGTAGCTGAGATTACAGGCACCATGTAACCATATCTGGCACCACTTTCCTTTTACAGACATTTAGAGTCTTTCTATTTATTTGTTATATAGGCCATTTTTAAGGATATAGTTGTTACTATACTTATTACTTCCTTAGTAGAGAAACTCAGAAATGGGATTTAATATTCAAAAAAAGATAAGAATCCTAAGATTTCTGAAACATACTATACCAAATTGCATTCCAAAATGGTACTATGTCACTAGTAATGGATAAAAGGAGGCTGTTCTAAAAACAGCAAAGACCCAAAGCAATTAACATTCACACATATATCTGAATACATAAAATAAAAATCATGGCTTATTTACCATTTCTGTAAAATATAATGGTAAAGTCTATTGCCATTAATAAATCTTTTTTAAAATCCAGGCTGCCTGGCAAAAGCACAGGACCCAGGGTGGCCATTCTGGTACCAATCTCACTGAATCCACACATAATGAGTATTATGCTTTTAAATTTTTTTGCAAACATAAGTGAAGAAAAAGGAAGATGCCCTTATCTTAACTTCACATTTCTTTACTGTTAGCAAAACTAAAGTTTTTCCATCTGTTTACAACATTTTGTGAGGTAAACTTCTGCTCACTAATATATTAGAACTTAACAGATTTTTTAATTGACTTGTATGAACTCAATACAATAAACACATGAACTCTGACTACAGTGACTGTCGATTTGTTTTCTGCCTTTTAGTTTTTTGGTTTTGCTGAATCAAGCAAAACAATCAAAGAAACTAAAGAAGTCAACATATTAGTTTGCCAGCACATCAAATGGGGGAGGATAAGGTCATCTTAGTCAGGTACTTTAAATAGTATCCAAAACAACAGAATAATATGTGTGTTAGACAAATATTTTCCAGTGAACATGAGGACGGTATCTGAAGACAGTTGCCAGTCCTAATAAAAGGTCTGGAATTTTGTTGCAGACAAAGGAAGATAGTGGGGCCAAGAGGGTAAGAATTGTTCATCTAAAGGTCTATCACGGCCAGGTGTGGTGGTTCAGGCCTCTTGATACTGGCCAGCCAGGATTCCCTTCCAGCACAAAGCCCCTACGCTGAGAGAAACTACTGAGAGCAGAATAAATATTGAACAGGATAGGGACAACAGAAAGGAAAGATGGAAAGGAAAGGGAATAGCAAGATAAAAGTTGGGAAGGAGAACAAACTGTAAAACCATTTTTTTTTAACATTACACATATGAGGGAAGGGAGTCTATGGAGTTTTAAAAACCATCTTAAATCCCGCCTCATTCTAAGAGTTCAGGAAAACTAATTTCGCATAGAAATAAGCAACAGAAAAGTAGTGAGGTCAAATCTCATATATAAAAGTTATTACAAAGTTGAGGTGAGCCAAGATCATGCCACTGCACTCCAACCTAGGCAACAGAGTGAGACACCATCTCAAAAAAAACAAACACAAACACACACACACACACAAAAGAAAAACAGAAATCTGAATTACAACCCCTCAAAAATGAGGTAACGTAACTGAAGAATTAGAAATAAAAGACAAAATATCATTTTGGAACTGAAAACTAAACTAGAAGAAACCAAAGTAGTTAATGACCTAAAAGTGATGAAAGATAAAAGGCATTTTTAGAAATTAAAAAAACTAAAAAAGACAAAGCATTCAAGAAAAACTGACAAGTACTAAATTCAGGCAAAGATCTAACATACATATAATAGTAATCCCTAAATAGAATCCAATCAAAGGAATAAAAAAAATTTAAGAAACTGTAATTTAGGGACATTTTTCTAAAATAAAAGAGATTCCAAACTATATATTGAATTATCGTATCTCTAAGAACATCAACCAAGAATCAATAATATCAAGATGTATTCTACAGTAAAATTACTGTTCCTTAAAGGAAAAAAAATTCTTAGGGGTTCTCACCAAAATATGTATGACTCACATAGGAAAGAAAGTCAGATTACCTTTCGGCTTTGACAGTAACAGTTTATGTCAGAAGAGAATGGAGTAACATATTTAAGATACACAAAAAGGCCGGGCACAGTGGCTCAAGCCTGTAATCCCAGCACTTTGGGAGGCCCAGGCGGGTGGATCACAAGGTCAAGAGATCAAGACCATCCTGGTCAACATGGTGAAACCCCGTCTCTACTAAAACTACAAAAAATTAGCTGGGCATGGTGGCGCGTGCCTGTAGTCCCAGCTACTCAGGAGGCTGAGGCAGGAGAATTGCCTGAACCCAGGAGGCGGAGGTTGCAGTGAGCCGAGATCGCGCCATTGCACTCCAGCCTGGGTAACAAGAGCGAAACTCTGTCTCAAAAAAAAAAAAAAAAAAAAAGATACACAAAAAAAGAAAATGTGAAGTAAAGAAAAGATTAACTAAAGAATATTATCAATACTAACACAAGAATAAAGAGCACAGCAATTACCAACATGCAAAAACTCAGAAATCTTGTTCTGATGAGTCTTTATTGAGAAATCTACTAGAGAATAACCATCAAACTATCAAAAAGAATAAAGAGGCCGGGCGCGGTGGCTCACGCCTGTAATCCCAGCACTTTGGGAGGCCGAGGCGGGTGGATCATGAGGTCAAGAGATCGAGACCATCCTGGTCAGCATGGTGAAACCCCTTCTCTACTAAAAATACAAAAATTCAGCTGGGCATGGTGGCGTGTGCCTGTAATCCCAGCTACTCAGGAGGTTGAGGCAGGAGAATTGCCTGAACCCAGGAGGCGGAGGTTGCAGTGAGCCGAGATCGCGCCATTGCACTCCAGCCTGGGTAACAAGAGCGAAACTCTGTATCCAAAAAAAAAAAAAAAAAGAATAAAGAGACATTGACACAGAGCCTAGTATTGAGCATTAAATATGCAATTACTTGTAGAACTAATACCAAATGATTAAAACATAGAGACAGGCTGGGCACCATGGCTCACATCTATAATACTAGCACTTTGGGAGGCCAAGGTGGAAGGATCACTTGAGCTTAGGAGTTTAAGACCAGTCTGGGCAACCATAGTAAGACCTCATCACTATTAAAAATTTCAAAAATTAGCCAAGTGTGATGACGAATGCCTATAGTACCAGCTACTTGGGAAGCTGGGGCCAGAAGATCACTTGAGCCCAGGATGGATGGATAGATAGATAGAGAGAGAGAGAGAGAGAGAGAGAGAGAGAGAGAGAGAGAGAGTTTCGCACTTGTTGCCCAGTGGAGTGCGGTAGTGTGATCTCAACTCACTGCAACCTCTGCCTCCCACGTTCAAGCGATTCTCCTGCCTCAGTCTCCTGAGTAGCTGGAATTACAGATATCCACCACCACGCCCAGCTAATTTTTTTGTATTTTTAGTAGAGATGGGGTCTCACCATGTTGGCAAGGCTGGTCTAAAACTCCTGACCTCAGGTGATCCACCCACCTCAGCCTCCCAAAGTGCTGGGATAACAAGTGTGAGCCACGGTGCCTGGCCCATAATGATATTTTTTAAATTAATTGGCCAAATTTGGAAGATGGTAGGACAATTCATTAAATTGAAAACTGGCAAATAAAGAGCAGATGGAAAGGATCGAGCATTTATTCTGCCTCTCCTATGTAAACTGTAGCAGAATAATCAGTCAATAAGGGAATCTCTTCATAAAAATATTACAATTAATAAATTAAAAAGAAATGACAGAATTAGAATATCATATTTTGCAACCAAGCACAAATTAATTAATATAGTCATTAAGTATCAAAGCCTGCTAATACCACAAAGAGAGACAACCAGATGGAACCTGATGGAAGAATGCAACATGTATGAAGCCTTGCTAAAGACTTAAAACCTGAGACTGATCAAGCCTCTGAATCCAGCTGCCAATTTATAGGAAATACAGAGGATAAAGAAACATATGGAGCTGTGGGAAATGCTACAGCCTAAAAAGCCTAGGTTCCTGAATAAACACATTGAAGGAAAAGAAAAATGGAAGAAGGAGCATATAGATTAAAAGATCTAAAAGACTTTTTTAAATGGAGAAGACTGAACAATGCACATCTGGGTGACAGAGCTATAAAGAAATGCAAAGACGTGTTCACTCTACAAGTCAGAATATTGGTTACTTTGGGGAGGAGAAAAGAGATTATGACAAGGCTGTAAAAGGGCTTCTGCAATGACTAAGAAAATTCTCTCTTTACCTAGATACATATTAGAAGACTATTTTACAACAATTCATTAAGCTATGTATTTGTTTGTATGTTTTTCTATGTGTTTTACTTAATATAAATTTTTTTCAATTAAAGTTACCAGCACATAATTCGAAATTCAAAATAAATAAAAGGGTATACACTGAAAAGTATGCCTCCTACTCACCCCACCCTAGATACATCAGTTCCACTCTCTAGAGGTAACCACTGGTGCCACTTTCTTTTGTAGCTTTTCCAGAGAAAATGGATTATTTTTAAGGGATAAATACATGCCATAACATTTTAACACAAAGTTTTTAATAGAAACGCCATGATTATTACATACCTCTTCAAAGAGACATAACGCTGCCTCGTAAAGTGAGCACAAGCCATCCGATGTTCTGGTTGGTTCTCTCCACTGACTTCGATCAGCAGATGAACCCTATAATTAAAACATTGTGGGATACAGTGTAGGAAGGGGAGAGACATATAGATTACAATTACTTAAATAGTCTACAAAAACACCTATTTGAAAACCTGTTTATATGATTATGTGCACTGAAACCAAATACTAGCATTAGGTCATTAAATGAACTTTTGCAAGGAAATTTTATTAAATGACCTGACTACTGCATCACAAGATAAATTAAGTGCCAATCCCTCACTGATTACCTTATTAAAAAGTGATTTATTCCAAGGGACACAGGACTCTAGAAACAATCAAGGAAGTGGAAATTTTGCCAGTTACACACTCTTTGGCTGACCAATATCCAGAAAATGTGGTCTCAAGAAATACTTTACTCCCCATGGGTGCATTGCCCACCTGCCTCCCACCTGATAGAATATAGCCAGCTTTAGTAATGACTTGACCAAAGCAACAGAAACTCGGTCCTTCCCTTCTTAGTTTCACCACGATCAAAATCCCAGTGTTACAATAGGTAGCTAGTCAGACATGAGCACGGCAGAAGAGAAGCCCCCACAACCACTACCACCAGGTATGTTAGGTGACCATCAAGTGATGGTCAGGCAGTTGTTAACTCTCTCTCTAAAATAATAATTGATTGTAGCCAGCACCAGGGAAAGGCAGTCTCCCAACAGATAGAAAAAACCTGAAACTTGTGATCAGCAACTTCCTGATAAGATCTCAGGAGTTGGGTGAGTGGGATCAAGCATACACACTAGAGGCAAAATGGAGGAGTTTAACCGGTATACGACCTCTAGGGACATTCAAAGAGTAAGGGAAGAATACCTAAAGTGAGCATGCATACAACTCTGGGAAACATACTGAGCATGTTCACCTCCCAACGGCTAGCAGGCCACTGTGCATGTGGACGGCCCACCACAAGGGAAGAAACACAAGACCCCAAAAGTATGCTAACATATAAAAGCCGAAGTCAAAGGTCAACTGGGGCACTTGATCTCTCAAGTCACCCGCTTGGCCCTATTCCAAGTGTCCTTCACTTCTTTTCCTTCCTGCTCTAAAGCTTTTTAATAAATATTCACCTCTGCTCTAAAATTTGCCTCAGTCTCTCCTTCTGCCTTATGCCCCTCAGTCAAATTCTTTTCATGAGGAGGCAAGAATTGAGGTTGCTGCAGATTAGTAAGAATTTGCCACTGCTAATACCAGGAAGTCAGTTCATCTTTTTCCTAGCACAGCTGAGGAAGCACAGCACCTCTCTGGGACTTACTGCCTACTTTCCACAATAGGACCCAATGGGAGAAATCATTATCTCATTTAAAAAATGATATGACAGGCACAGTGGCTCATGCCTGTAATCCCAGCACTTTGGGAGGCTGAGGCAGGCAGGTCACTTGAGCTTAGGATTTCAAGACCAGCCTGGCCAACATGGCAAACCCCTGTCATCTCTACTAAAAAAATACAAAAAAAAATTAGCCAGGTATGAGGGCATATGCCTGTAATCCCAGCTACTTGAGAGGCTGAGGCAGGAGGATCACTTGAACCCAGGAGGCAGAGGTTGCAGTGAGCCAAAATCACATCACTGAATTCCAGCCTGAGCAACAGAGTGAGACTCTGTCTCAAATAAATAAATAAATAAATCAGAAAGTGAACTCAATATCCATTGTCCCTTAAATTTCCATATCCTAAGTCTTTAGACTACAAATGTCAAGTTCTTTCTATAATTTATCCATCTTATAATTGTGAAATTTTCATTAGTGGCTTTATTTCAAAGGATACTATATTGTAAAATAATTATACTCTAAATGATCTTTTAGCAGATATACCACAGAAAAGTATATCCTCTACAGGAGAGGAAAGACTGACCTAGATGACCCATAAGATCTCATTCAACTCTAAGATTCTCTGATTTTCAAATCAGGCTATTTTATGTAACATGATTCCTATAATTTTAAAAAAAGGAATATTTTGGGTCAAATAAAAATTCCAATCAATGTCTTCAAATGCCCACAGTATTTATATTTAACCCTTTATTTATTTTTTTTTTTTTTGAGATGAAGTCTTATTCTGTCACCCAGGCTAGAATGCACTGGCAGGACATCGGCTCACTGCAACCTTCAACTCCTGGGTTCAGCCATTCTCATGCCTCAGTCTCCTGAGACCTGGGATTATAAGCGTGCACCACCACACCTGGCTAATTTTTTTTATTTTTCATAGATACAGGGTTTTACCATGTGGGCCAGGCTGGTCTCAAACTCCTGACCTGAGGTGATCCACCCCTGCCTCAGCCTCCCAAAGTGCTGGGATTAAAGGCTTGAGCCACTGTGCCCAGCCTAACCCTAATTTTTTAATATTTATGTATTTATTTTTGAGACAGGGTCTTGCTCTGTTGCCAAGGCTGAAATTCAGTGGCAAAGATTATTACTGTGAAAGGAAAATAAAAACTTGGGACTCCTTTCTGAAAAAAGAAAAAAAATAAGCTGAAAGCTGACTCATGCAAGAAGCTGCCTTTCCTTTTGTTCCAAAGCAAGTAGCTACACAGAAAAGGGTGAATATCTCCACCGGTAACTACTCTATGTTCACCTTACCTTATATAAAATGCCTATTGCTGAGTATCAGAGAAATACATAATTGACTATTCCACTAACTGCTCCTTTTCTATTCCCTCCTTCTTTCCCCTCCAGCCTGCTTCTCCCCTTTAAATACTGAAGCTCTCAATGTCACCTTTGGAGAAAGGCACAGATCTCTATAAACAAAAAATAAAATTCAAAGCCACCCCCCACCCCCGCAACCATCTGAATGGACTCCCTCCTAGGGGAGGGCACTCTAAAATTTAACCTGAAGGCTGGTTCAGGCCAAGACTGGAAGTGACAGATTGGACATGCATCATTATATCCATCCAGCATTAACATCAATACAGACCTTAAGTCTAATAAGAAACATTTACAGTCTATTCTCTCTAAGCTTGCAATTTGGAGACTTCATCTATATGATAAAACCTACATCTCCACAACCCCTTACTGTAACCCAGACATGCATTTCTATTGGTAACTCTTTCAACCAATTGCCAATCAGAATATATTTAAATCTACCTATGACCTGGAAGCCCTCCCCACACCTCTTACCCCATCCTTTCAGATCAAGTCAGTAATATCTTACATGTATTAATTGATGTGTTATGTCTTACTAAAACATAAAAGCAAGCTGTACCCTGACCACCTTGGGTACCTGTCATCAGGACCTCCTGAGGCTCTGTCACAAGCACATCCTAAACCTTGGCAAAATACACTTTTTCTTGAGGGAGGGGGGAAGGAGTTTTGCTCTTGTTGCCCAGGCTGGAGTGATATGGCTTTCTAAACTGACTGAGAAGGATACATTTCTTGTCTCAGAAACTTCTTGGTTTACACCTGTCTGTCTCCCAGGCGTTGTCCTTAACCTCAACACAATAAAACTAAATTGATTTGAGAACTGTCTCAGATACTTTTTGGTTTACATAAACCACTATAGCCTCGATCTCCTGGGCTCAAGCGATCCTCCTACCTCAAGATCTATTAAAAAAGCTTATTAATATTATTAAGGCGTATTGACTATTAATAAATATTTAATTGTATTTAACACTATTAACATAATCATATTGGTCACAAAAACACTGACTTAATATTAATCCAATTAATTTGATTAATACTAATTTATTTACTTACATTAGTTATATATTAGTAATTATACTAATTTTAATTAAAATTAATATCATTAAAAGCATATGGGCTAGGCACTGTAGCTCACGCCTGTAATCCCAACATTTTGGGATACCGAGGCGGGTGGATCAACTGAGGTCAGGAGTTTGAGACCAGCCTGGCCAACATGATAAAACCCTGACTCTACTAAAAATACAAAAATTTGCAAAGCAAGGTGGTGCTCACTCGTAATCCCCGCTACCTGAGAGGCTGAGGCTGGAGACTTGCTTGAACCTCGGAGGCAGAGTTTGCAGGTTGTGTCACTGCACTCCAACCTAGGTGACAGAGTGAGACTCCCTCTCCAAATAAAAAAACAGCATATTAAAGTTTATTAACTACAAATGAAGTTTACTTAGAACTTTTTAAGTTTCATAATACAGTAATTTTTTGGAGACAGAGTTTCGTTCTTGTTGTCCAGGCTGCAATGCAATGGCACTATCTCAGCTCACCGCAACCTCTGCTTCCTGGGTTCAAGCAGTTCTCCTGCCTCAGCCTCCTGAGTAGCTGGGATTACAAGGCATAAGCCACCACAGCCAGCTTACTTTGTATTTTTAGTAGAGACAGGGTTTCTCCATGTTGCTCAGGTTGGTCTTGAACTCGCCACCTCTGGTGATTTGCCTGCCTCGGCCTCCCAAAGTGCTGGGATTACAGGCATGAGCTACTGCACCCAGCCTAAAGTTTTACAGGTTTTTTTTTTTTTTTAAAAGAGATGGGGTTTCACCATGTTGGTCAGGATGGTCTCGATCTCTTCACCTGGTGATCTGCCTGCCTCAGCCTCCCAAAGTGTTGGGATTACAGGTGTGAGCCACTGCACCCAGTTTTTTGTTTTTTTTTTTTTTTAAATGGAGTCTCCCTCTGTCACCCAGACTGGAGTGCAGTGGCACAATCTTGGCTACTGCAACCTCCACCTCTCTGGTTCAAGCAATTCCCCTACCTCAGCCTCCTGAGTAGCTGGGATTACAGACGCACGCAACCACACCAGGCTAATTTTTTGTATTTTTATTTAGTAGAGACAGGGTTTCACCATGTTGGCCAGTTGGTCTCAAACTACTGACCTCAGGCAATCTGCCAACCTCGGCCTCCGAGAAAGTGCTGAGATTACAGGCGTGAGCCACCATGCCCAGCCCATAGGTTTTTAAGTTGCTCTATATATTCATCTGTCCTCTTTCTAGTCCACCAGGTAAATAAAACGATGATGAAATTTTCATCAATCTGTCTCTACTGGGCAGATAAACAGTAAATAATAGTTTTAAATAAAAACAGCAAATATTCCCAGCACTTTGGGAGGCTGGGGCAGGTGGATTACCTGAAGTTGGGAGTTCCAGACCTGCCTGACCACATGGTGAAATCCCAGTCTCTACTAAAAATACAACAAATTAGCCGAGAGTGGTGGCAGGTGCCTGTAATCCCAGCTACTCGGGAGGCTGGAGCAGAAGAATTGCTTGAACCTGGGAGGCAGAGGTTGCAGTGGGCTGACATCACACCATTGTACTCCAACCTGGGTGACAAGAGCGAGACTCTGTCTCAAAAAAAAAAAAAGGGAAATATCTTGCTACCCTCAAATCATTCAAATGACAATCACTTTCAAGAGTTCCCCAAATAGCTGAGTATTACATGACAGAACTTTTTTGTCATCTAACAAGCTCCCCCTCTGCCAACAAAAGCTACCGTGATGAAGTCCAGGTGAATGACTGAGTTTTCACACCACTCTCCTCACCCCAGTAAAGCGGCAGAAAAGTTTAATCATCAGTCTCTTCATATGGCTTCCATTTCCTTTCTCTAAGTTCTTTATCAATGTACTATGTAAAGCTTCCTGTTGTCATAGTCTCTGTTACTGCCCCACCCCATTACTAATTGTTATTCTTAATTATTCTCTTCAGCTGTCCCAAATCCCTCACTTCTCAGATAGCTTTCAATAATAAATATGATAGCTTATCAGAGCCTGCCAATCATAGCACAATGCTCTTTCTCTTAAGATCTGATTCTATTTGATGATTTCTTCTATTGCTGGGTCATCTGCTGTTAACCTGCTGCCGTCAAGTCAGTTTTTCTTTTTAATTACTTAGGATGGTGCTTCTCAAATTTCAATGTTGACAAGAATTACCTGGTGATCTTGTTAAAATACAGATCCTAATCAGTAAGTATACATGAGGCCTAAGATTCTGCATTTCTAACAAATGCAGGTGATGCCAATGCTATTGTCTGTGGCTCACACTTTGAATAGCAAGGCTTCAGAGTCCGACTCAGGTATGGAATCACACCAGAAGCTAAGTGTTTAAAAGTAACTAGTCTCTAGACATACAATATGTTGCTATACCAGCAAATACTTGGTTGCAGCATCTTCAAATTTCCTAATTAGCTGTGAAGCATTTCTGAGAAAAATCCAATTGTGATCTGTGGCTTCCTTATCTAAAAGCTACCTCTAGTGATCACCAAAACAAAAACAGATAAGGAGTAGACTGATCTACCTTTCTAGGGGGTGGCACCAGGGTCATCATGATCCCTCTTTCATGCCTTTCTACAGTATGAAGGAAAATGTTGAAACTAGCATAAAGTTTTTAGTGATAAAGACTTGGGTTTAAATCTAGTTCCATTACTTACCAGCTCTGACTGAAAGGGTTTCATCTTGAGACCAGAATGATGCCCATAACATTTAGAGCTGTTGCATAATTAACTGAAATTAAGTGTAAAATATGCTTAGCACAATTCCCACTACATAGTAAGATCTCAAAACTGATAGAAATAATTATTATTTTGCATTATGTATATATATATTTAGAAAGAAGTGAAAATACTGGAAGCCTTTAATAAATTACTGCCAAATTTAACAATACCAAACCAATAAAATATCCTACAAACACTGTAATGATTGTTGTTAATTTCTTCAGAAAAAGTCAGTATTTAAGGATAAGTCTACTCCAGCTTCAGTCAGTTACAATTAAAGACACCTCCAAAACTCATTCTACACAGACTGGGCTCTACTAAAAAATACAAAAATTAGCCAAGCGTGGTGGTGGGCACCTGTAGTCTCAGCTACTTGTGAGACTGGGGCAGGGAGAACTACTTGAACCCAGGAGGCAGACCCTGCAGTGAGCTGATATCTCACCACTGCACTCCAGACTGGGTGACAGAGCGAGACTCTGTTTAAAAAACGAACCAAACAAACAAACAAAAAAAAAATTCTACACAGAATTCTTAGTGTATTTTGTAAATATACTGCATAATGAAAAAACAAGGCTAAAGCTGGGCATTTTTAGAGAAATTAAATTTTGAAAAATATGGCCCATTAAATGTATAACATCATTTGTTCACACTGTCAACATGACAGAAAGTTCAATGGTCCAAAAAATAAAGTGGAAATTAAAACAAATTTTGGGGTCAGGTGTGGTGGATCACGCCTATAATCCCAGCACTTGGGGAGGCCGAGGCAGGCAGATCACTCGAAGCCAGTAGTTTGAGATCAGGCTGGCCAACATGGTGAAACCCGTCTCTACTAAAAATACAAAAATTAGCCGGGTTTGGTGGTACACGCCTATAGTCCCAGCTACTCGGGAGGCTGAGGCAGGAGGATCACTTGAACCCAGGAGGCGGAGGTTGCAATGAGCTGTGATCGCACCACTGTACTCCAGCCTGGGCAACAAGAACTAAACTCCGTCTCAAAAAAATAAAAAAATATGTAAATTTTTGGTTTCACAGGTCTTTAGTTACTTTCCTCTTATTTACCATCAAAAATAACATGATTTTTCCCCCACATTTGTCTGCTTAAGATAAGATATTCAAAGACCTAAGACTAGACGGAGTACATTTCCTTCTGTTCTGGCTGTTTTTACTCAAAAATGCTTCAATGACTCCATACTGCATATGGGATCAATCCCCCAAAGCCTATTGCATGGGATACAGGGCCCTGCCAAGCTTGCAGCCTCAATCTCATCTCATTCCATTCCCTATATCCTGGGGCTTGCTCTCCCATGCCTCAATTGCTTTGTAAGCCTCTCATCTGAAAAGTTCTCCAGCTCCCCCGACTCACACACCTCACATTTGCTGACAAATTCCTCCTACTTTTCAACTAACTTCAAGGGTACTTCCTCCATAAGACATTTTCTGCCTCTTTGCCTCCAGTCCTCTTCTTTCATCCCATCATCTCCTCTCAGCACAGACTTCTACAGTCCATTAGCATTAATTTGAAATACTGTTCATCCCTCCTTCATTACACTGTAGGCTGCCTAAAGGCATGGATGCTACAAAGCTTATTCATCTTTTTAACCCAGTAGCTAGCAGTATCTGGCACACCATGTGCAGTAAACACTTAGTAGCATCAAAGGTCAGTGATGTACATATGGCTGCTTTTTATAATTTGAAGATGTACACTGAGATTACTTCCCTATTCTCAGGTAAGTTCATGCATTATATCGTGTATTCCCACCAAACTCATTACATAAGTATTGACAGTAGAGATTAAGAATCACATAAGTAAACACAATTTACAGATTGAACTTATTTTTGTTAGGCCTTGTACCAGATACTCAATAGACAGTTATGTGCCTCGCTAACTTTTATAGCTTGGAGATAAGTTCTGGCCCAGTTACTCAAGGAAAGAGAAACTCAAGACAGGGAGGATCATGTCAGGTTAGGGTCTAGTGTGTCAGAAGAGGCTCTACATATTTCCTAGTTCTCAGACAACAGTAAAGTATAAGAAACACGGGCTCTAGGCTGGGCACAGTGGCTCACGTCTATAATCCCAGCACTGTGGGAGGCTGAGTCAAGTGGATCATCTGAGGTTAAAAGTTCAAGACCAGCCTGGCCAAAAAGGTAAAACCCCACCTCTAATAAAAATACAAAAATTAGCCAGGCATGGTAGCAGGTTCCTGTAATCCCAGCTATTGGGGAGGCTGAGGCACAAGAACAGCTTGAACCCGGGAGGCAGAGGTTGCAATAAGCCAAGGTCACACCACTGCACTCCAGCCTGGGCGATAGAGCAACACTCCATCTCAAAAATAAATAAATAAATAAATAAATAAATAAATAAATAAATAAAAAGAAAGAAACACAGGTTCTGGAGACCAAAAGCATCAGACACTATCACTGACTGTGCAGGAAGAAATAACAAATATATAGTTCAGTTTAATAGCCATTCCGTTCCTCTAAAACCAATCTGAGATTTAATTAAAATTCAATCTAATGTACACCTGAGGTGGCTTTGAGAGCGGTAAATTAAGTCAAATGCAGAATACTCTTCCCCAGCATAGATCCAGAATTCTGAGAAAGGCAATCTAGTTTTTTGGAGGCACCTCTGCCCTAATAAGGAGCTATATTATAAGGTATGGCCTTAGAGGAGAGGAGGGAGGCACCTCCCTGACTAACTTGCAATGGTATTTGCTATTTTGTCTGGAAATGAGAGGCCAGGTAAAAAGAAAGCTGGAAATCCAGCAGTTAAAAAAAATTATTTTACATCTACTTCAAGGTAGGCCTTCATGGAAAAAACAAATCAATTTAACATAAACAAGGTAAAAACTGCATATATTCATCAGAAAAAACACTGGCTTTGCAGACAAACTCAGGGTTGTAAAAATTACTTAACGCAGTGCCTAGTCTATAAAGTGCCTAAATCAGGAGTACATGCTATAGTTCTGGCTCTTTTGCTCAACACAGATGTGTAGATTTAAGCTAATTACCACAGTTGCTTCATTTAAGGGCAAATAATATCTGTCTCATGGATTAACATGATAATTGAATGAGACAGTGCATAAAAAGCACCTATTGGATAGTAGGCACTGGACAAAAGTTTTCTTCCCTTACTCCAGGTATTTGGGAGCAGTAAATTAATCAAAAAAGGAATGGAATAGGATATTACAGGCTAATTAAATGATGATTAAACATATCATATATATAATATACAGAGGTAAATATATTTACTGTAAAGATTTCCTAAGCTTGAAGGACTGGTTTAAACTATCAGTCACTATGAATAGCTAATGATCACTGCTACCAGCACCCTTACAGAAAAAAAAAAAAGAAAGAAAAATATTTAAACTAGCCAGTCAATTATCTAATATGCATACAAGCCTAGACAGTGAGGCTAAATGGACATGGAGAAAAGAAGTCTAGTTTCCTGGGGCATCCTCTTTCCATTAAGGAGCAATATTGCAGAACAAGGCCTTAGAAGGTAAGGCGAGGAAGAGGCTTCTGCCCCAAGGTACCTGGCATTTTGTACAAACAGTAAACACACCATTGGCAAGCAATTAATCATATAACTATATGGTGCAATAATTAGTATCTTTTTTTGTAACAAAGGCAATGCAAAATAAATAGCCCATAAAATGAGGAATTAAGTAACTTCTTACAGAAATATTAACATATGACCATGAACAATAAATTATTTTAGGTCATTAAATGACTTTACAGACTTGAAAGGAGTAAAACATAAAAGGATGTTACCAGAAAGAATTAGGAATCAAAAAACAAAGTTAGAAAAACATGTGCAAGTGAAAGGAACTGAATATTGAATAAGAAAACACAAAGAGGCCTACCTGCCTTCCACAGCTGGTCCCTAAAGCCTTTCCTACTTAATATCATTGCATCCCTGGGCACCTCAAGTGAAGATCACAGAACCCATGTCAACATTCCATATCCCAAACAAACCACGGCATGCTTTTCTTTTATGTAACAGTAAGAAATTCAAATTTTCACAGATCTTATGATCTAAAATCCCCAAATATTTACCTATGTGAAAAATGACCCAATATTTACCATTCAGTTCATAAATGCAAAAAGTAAAGTAGGTGAAAACTTCGATGCCCCTGGTTTGAAAATAAATTCAACATACTGGTTTTCATGAGACATTCCTGTCCAAAAGCTTTGTACTTGTTGGGAGTAAAGGGAGACTTGAAAATACATATGTAATTTATAAGTGACAATTTTAGTTATTTTAACAATAGATTTGTTAATTGGTATCTGATAACAAAGGACACCGAAAAGACTGATCAATGTAGGCCGGATATGGCGGCTCACACCTGTAATCCCAGCACTTTGGGAGGCCAAGGCGGGCAGATCACATGAGGCCAGGAGTTCAAGATCAGCCTGGCCAGCATGGGGAAACCCTGTCTCTACTAAAAATACAAAAATTGGCCAGACATGGTGTTGCACACCTGGAATCCCAGCTACTCAGGAGGCTGAGGTAGGAGAATCACTTGAACCTAGGAGGTGAAGATCACACCACTGCCCTCCAGCATAGGAAAGAAGAGCGAAACTCTGTCTCAAAAGAAAAGACTGATCAATGTAACCTAATTAAAGTTAAGTCAGTTTATAAGTGGTTGAGTCTTAATATTATAAATTTGTATTTTATTTTTAATTTAATTTTTCAGACAGCATCTTGCTCTATTGCCCAGGAGTGCTGTGGCATGATCTCTGCTCACTGTCACCTCTGCCTCCTGAGTTCAAGCAATCCTCCTGCCTCAGCCTCCCAAGTAGCTGGGATTACAGGTGTGTACCACCAGCTTGGCTAATTTTTGTATTTTTAGTAGAGGCAGGGTTTTACCATGCTGGCCAAGCTGGCCTCAAACCCCTGGCCTCAAGTAATCCGCCCACCTCAGCCTCTCAGAGTACTTGGATTATAAGAGTGAGCCACAACACCCAGCTTAAATTTATATTTTAACATTTAAATTTTTATTCTTGGTTTTCACAAAGGCATTATATTTGTCTTATGAATTCCTTAATTATACTACACTATTTTATTATTAATTCTTTAATGTATCCAAGTTTATGACAGTCAAATAATTAATTTCCTCTGACAACACGCTCTTCACAGATCTTTGCTTAGCTCATCACTTCCCTTCATTCAGGTCCATGCTCTAATGTCACAACTCAGAGAGTCATTCCCTGACCACATTAACTAAAACAGCAAGTTTTCACCTCCCAACCTCAGTCCTAAGTCTACCAGTCTCTACACCCTTTCCCTCTTTTATTTTTCTTCTCAGAGCTTTTTCGCTACCTGAAATTATATATTTATTATCTAACTCCTAGGCTGTTAACTCCACAGGGGCAGAAACTGTATTCCCAAGGCTGTAGCCCCAGGGACTAGAACAGTACTTGGCATTTAATAAAGATTTAATATGGCAGGGTGTGGTGGCTCACCCCCATAATCCCAGCACTTTGAGAGGCCGAGGTCGGTGGATCACTTGAGGTCAGGAGTTCAAGACCAGACTGGCCAACATGGTGAAATCCCATCTCTACTAAAAAAAAAAAAAAAAAAAAAAAAAAAAAAAAAATTAGCCGGGTGTGGTGGCGGGCACCTGTAATCCCAGGTTCTTAGGTGGCTGAGGCAGGAGAATTGCTTGAGCCCAGGAGGTGGAGGTTGCAGTGAGCCAAGATTACACCACTGCTCTCTAGCCTGGGCACCAAAGCAAGGCTCTCCAAAAAACAAAAACAAAAGTAAATGTTAAATATAAATTGGGAAGGATGAAAATAAGGTTTTTTTTCTAAAGACCTGATCACTAACCAAAATCTCTCATTTTTCATAAGTTTGCTAAACCATAAAGTTAGATGAATTTCCCTAGTTTACATGAGAATCCACAAAGCTAAAACTACAAACCTGACTCCTGATGCAGTAGTCTTAACACTGTACACCAAGCAGTGTTAATATATCAACATGTATAAAAGTTTCTTCACTCAAAGTAAATATTTAGTTAATTCAACAATCACCAGAAGTCTCAAATCATTCCGATACCAACCAATTCACTGAAAACCACTGACTTTTCCAAAAATTGTTATATGAACTTTAAAGTTGAGATTTATAGTACGTACCAAAGAACGCCTCATCTGCATCAATATGGTCATAAAGCAGTCAAAGCTGATCATTCCTTCCTGGCTTGAGAGTAGTTTGCTTTTCTCCATGGTATGTACAACTGCCGAAGCCCCCAAAGCCATTTCTATCCATTCAAGAAGATATCGCAATGAGCCTCGCTGAGCTGCCAAACCAAGCAGCAACTCAGAAGCTAATCTACGACCTAAAGTGTCTGCCCCAGAATTAGGAATAGTTACTCCTTTTAGAAATGTTGTTACTTGAGATAAGCAGTCCAAGCCCATAGGAGGAATCTTGCTTTCATTTGCTAATGATAATGGTGGCAAAGAGCTCACAACTTCAATTGCAGTATGAATAACATCGTTGCAAAGACTGAGACCAGGTCCTGACACAGGCATCATCCAACTTTGTCTCAGAAGTGCAAATAATAAACTTAGACCAGTTCGAACACCCATTTCTATAAGTGCATCAGTGCTTGACCGGGGGCGTTCACTAACAGAATGAACATCTGCTGAACCAGAACTGCTCTCCGGAGAATGCTGTTGCTGCTTCACCTTGCCTTTGTCATGATATTTATTAGAAAGTGCATAAAAGACACGCTGGAGTACAAGCAGTCGTTTTCTAAGTGCCCCAGCAAATGGGGAATCGGAACATACCATCTTTGCCAATGCTAGCTGGCTGCTAAGAAGGGCATCCAAATAGTGGTCCTGCTCATCACTTGAAAGAGACTCACGTTCAAAGTCCGGCAACTGTGGTCCTTTGAGGCATAAAACTTGTTGGGGCAAAGGTACTACTTCCTTATTGCTAACCAGTTTAGAATAAAGAACAGCAACTCCCTCTCTTGTAGCAATAGATTCACTGTCCTCTGTAATCCAGGAGCTGTTCAGATGTTCAAGCCATTTCAGTTTCACTGGTGGAACCATAGTTGCCATGTTGATTTATCTTTCAGCCATTAGTCCTGCAAAGGGAGAAGAGAAAACAGTCAAAAACATATAGAGGATTCATAAAGTGTTTCTAAAATTTCATCTTACATTACAATTAATGATTTCAAACTGGTGAAATGTAGCCAGGCACAGCGGCACACCTGTAATCCCAACACTTTGGGAGGATGAGGCCGGCATATCACTTGAGGCCAGCAGATCACTTGAGGCCAGGAGTTCAAGACCAGCCTGGCCAGCACAATGAAGCCCCATCTCTACTAAAAATACAAAAATTAGCCAGGCATGGTGGTGCATGAGGGAGGCTGAGGCTGCAGTGAGCTGAGATCACGCCGCTGCACTCTAGCCTGGGCAAGAGGCAACAGACAAACAGAGTAAGACTCTGTCTCAAAAAAAGAAAAAGTCTGGAAATTCATGGTACTGTACAAATGTTACTATTATAGCTTTGATAAATGTACTACAGTTATGTACTAAGACATTTAACATCAGGGAAAAATGGGTGAAGGGTATATGGAAACTGTACCATCTTTGCAACTTTTCTGTATATCTAAAATTCCAAAATACAAAGTTTATTTTAAAAAATAGTAATTTCTTCAGATGTAGCTTTTCCATTCAGTTCTGATGCCAATGTCAGTGCAACAAAGGTTCTACACGCTGATGACTCCCAAATTTTTATCTGCAATCCAGACCTTCTCCCTAACTCCAAATTCGTATACACAATTGCCTATTTGGCCCTTCCACATGGCTATCTAACAGTTTTTGTTATGGTTGGATATCTTAAAATTAACATATCCAAAACTGAGCCCCTAATCTACTACTACCACTACCCCTACCCAAACTTGTCCCTCCTGTAGACTTCTTCCTCTCAATAAATGGCAACTCCATCCTTCTAGTTCCCTGGGCCAAAAACTTTGGGACGCATAATTGTAGAATGGAACATTCACTTTGGAAAGATGTCTGGCAGTTTTTCATAAAACGAAACATATACCTAACCCCATGACCCAACAATTCCTCTCCTGAGGATTTATCCAAAATAAAACCTAAGTCCATAAAAATTCTTCAAACAAAATAGTGGCTGCCTCCAGTGGATGGGGGCATGACTGACTGTGAGGAACATAAGGACACCTCTTGAGGTAATACTGTACATCTCAATACTGGTGTGGATTGCACACATTGTGCATTTGTTAAAACCTACTCGGCTGGGCATGGTGGCTCAAGCCTGTAATTCTAGCACTCTTGGGGACTGAGGCAGGAGGACTGCTTGAGGTCAGGAGTTCGAGACCAGCCTGGACAACATAGTGAGACCTTGTCTCTACATTAAAAATACATAAATTAATAAATCTCAGTGAAAGTGCACCTGAGATTTTTACATTTCATTGCATATAAATTTTAACTCAATAAATACTGAATAGTTAACGATATGCAACCTGAAGTATATCTGGGGGAAGTAAATGGACATCTGTAATTTATTTCAAAATGCATCAGAAATAGGATGTATTGATATATATTTTTATATATACACAAAATTTTTAATTACCAAATATTACAGGGAAGGTGGAAACTAAGTCCTGTCTCTTAAGTCCCCAGAATGTCACTACAGAAAGATCCTCAATCACTGAAGCGAATTTAATTTTCATGATACAGGCAGATGTTCAAGAAAGCACTCAAGTGATAAAGATCCCAGACTACAGTAACTAAAAGGAGTCTCTTATTTCTCAATATGCCCTGTTAAATTCTAAATATAAAATCTGATGACACTTGCCTTCACAAGTATATGATTACTATGCTTAATTTATCTTCCTAAGATACTTGGAAAATATGCACTTGAGGGGGGAAATCATGATCCTCCACCCCACCCTGGTTTCATCTGGTATTAAATACCAGCATTGTGCAGAGGACATAAAAGTGCCTTATTTACCTCCATCCCTTCCTACATAAGCCGTATGTAATTTTGTCCTTTTAAATTTGGCCAGTTTGATAGCTACACAGGGATATATTGTTACTCTAATTTTTATTTCCCTGATTACTAATAAATCTGAACATCTGATGTTTGTTAGTCATCTGGATATGCTCTTCGGGGGAAATACTTATTCATGCATTTTCCCATTTTGTTATCTTGACAATTTGTAAAAGTTTTTGTATTTTATCACAGTCTGTCCTCAACACTGCAAATATTTCTTCTATCTTTTACATACAAACACATCTTTTATTTTATAGCTTGTTTTCCATTCTTAGTCAAAAGGGTATCCCTGTCCCACTCTTACACCCAGATTCCACATGAATTCTAGATTATATAGGTAATCAACTATATAAAATCACCTTGATTTTCTTGAGGGATTAAAAAAAAAACCACACACACACACATGAGTCTTTAGTCCATCTGGAATTAAATTCTACATTCATCTGGAAGTTTAATACATTCCATATAACACAAACTGAGTCGAATTTTATTGTTTCCAGGTAGAAGGCTAGTTACGCCACCACCATTTATTAAGTAATCCAGGACTCCCACGTAGTTGAAGACAATGGCAGCTGCATAGCCATCTGCCCAAAATTTCATCCGCAAACAGTAAGAAAAACAAGAAGGAAAAATTATTTATACCTAATCACACCTGTAGTGTAACTTGATGATAACAGAATGCCAAAATTGCAAATAACAAAATAAAAAGATAAAAAGACAGCAAATCTAGGGTACACGCTTTCCTCTTCATCCAGTTACAGGCTTTGTGGCAAGCAAAGGGAGACTAAGAAAAACTGCAGAAAAGACAGAGGAGGAAGGCTAGTAAAGGGGCCTAAACATGATTTGGAGTGACTCCCAGAAAGATTAAATCCACACTGCATCTGAAAATACTGGAAAACTATTTGGGCAGATCACAGCACAGACTATAGAAAAGAGATTTTAAAGTACATTTAATTAAAGCAGAAGGCATGGTTTAAAAGAGCAGGTGCAATTTAAAAAGACAAATGTTAAATAAGCATTTAAATACGCATTTGTTGAAATGCAGAGGAAAGAAAAAGCAAAAAGGACGAGAGAAACAAGTTTTAGCAACTGAGTGGTGAAGGGTAAAAGAAGAAAAAGGGGAACTACTTAGTGTTCTGCAAGGCAAAAGAGACCCATAAAATTGGAGACAGAACAACCCTTTCCTCAAACAAAACAAAATTTCTGCTATTATATTTGGACTTTGCTATATTGACTGAAGAGAATACAATTAAATTAAGAATATAATAAAATACTCAATACCATAAAAATGAACATAAGAAAACTCAAGTGCATATGGAGCTATTGGGAAAAACAAAAAAAAAAAAATAAATAAATTTTACACTTATAAATTGAAGAAAATTTCCTGGTAACAGCAAAGCAAAAGAATGTGTAAGTTAACAATCCAAACAAAATTGAAACTGAAACATATGATGATATGAAAAACCCTGAATTACCAGGCACGGTGGCTCATGCCTGTAATCCCAGCACTTTGGGAGGCCAAGGCGGGTAGATCACGAGGTCATGAGATCGAGACCAACCTGGTCAACATGGTGAAATCCCGTCTCTACTAAAAAATGTAAAAAATTAGCCAGGCATGGTGGCGCACGCCTGTAGTCCCAGCTGCTCGGGAGGCTGAGGCAGGAGAACTGCTTCAACCCGGGAGGCAGAGGTTGCAGTGAGCCGAGATCCTGCCACTACACTCCACACCAGCACCTGGTGACGGAGGAAGACTCCGTCTCAAAAAAAAAAAAAAAAAACCACTATCTAATTTCAAAGACAAAGATAAAATCCTAAAGACCTCCAAGCAAAGAGATGAAATAACTTTAAAAAGCAAAAGAATTAGCTAGGAATTATTTTAAAACAAAATAGCACAGCAACAGCTTTTATAAAGCAAAACCTACAGGAGATGCAAGGAAACATAAATAGAAACATTAATAATGCAAGACACCAATATACCACTCTCAGTACAAAATGGATCAAGTGAATAAAAATAAGAAAACAGAACATCTAAATAACAAAATAACTCACTTTTCCACTAATAGGGTCTATTTCTGGATTCTCTATTCCGGTCCACTTGTCTATTCTTACAACAATAGTGACTTGATTACAATAGGTTTATAAATGTATAAATGTTCTGATGACTGGTAAGGCAAGTCCCCAAAGTTTAACATTATTTTATTCAATTATATGGCATCCCTTCCAACACACTATTGAGGTTCTAATCTCAATTGAATTCAATTTATGTATTTTCAGAAAATAGACATTTTTATGAAATTTGTTCATCCAAGGGCAACGTGTGTCTTTATATTTGTTCCTATCCTATTTTAGATTTTCTTCATATAAATTCTGTGCCTTTCTGTTGATTCTTAAGTATTTTTGATTTTGTGATTACTATGAATGGAATTTCCTCATTTCCATTTCTGGTTAATTACTGCTATCTAGTCATCTGGGTATATCCATATATTTTCCAAAATTATACAAAGAAAGAACAGGAAATGAATTAAAGAAACAGAGGCCATCTAACAACAGGAAACAAAGGAAGAAAACAAGCAAGTATTAAAAAGGTAAAACAGAGACTAAAGGTCAGCTGTAAGACCAAGCACAGCCACTACATCAATATCTGTAAAATTCACCTATTAAAACCAAAAGACAAAGACTGATAATGAAATAATAATAATAATCTATATGCTAACTGAACAAAACATATATGAAGGTAGCTATGGCCCAAAATTTATCTCTGCTATAAATTAAATGTATATAACTATAAATCTAGTAAGTAAATCATTTTAAAAATGTGTATCCTATCTATAAAAGATGGATCTAAAACAAGTGATTTCAAAATGTTGAAGATAAAATGTATAGGGTAATGATATAACAAACAAAAAAAGCATCATCTATTAGGTAATAAATGGGACAAAAAGGGTTACTCAGTAATGATGAACAGCATAATCACTAATAAGATAAAACTATCACAAAGCTTTACATATAAGCATAGTAATAAAACAATGAAGCAGAAACCATAGAAAATATAGGAAGAATGGCAACCACAGTAATAGAGACTTAAATACAGCCGTACCTCATTTACGGTGCTTGACTTTATTGTACTGTACAGATACTGCATTTTTTTTTTTTTTTTTTTTTTTTTTGAGACGGAGTTTCGCTCTTGTTACCCAGGCTGGAGTGCAATGGCGCAATCTCGGCCCACCGCAACCTCCGCCTCCTGGGTTCAGGCAATTCTCCTGCCTCAGCCTCCTAAGTAGCTGGGATTACAGGTACGTGCCACCATGCCCAGCTAATTTTTTGTAGTTTTAGTAGAGACGGGGTGTCACCATGTTCACCAGGATGGTCTCAATCTCTTGACCTCGTGATCCACCCGCCTCGGCCTCCCAAAGTGCTGGGATTACAGGCTTGAGCCACCGCGCCCGGCCCTGATACTGCATTTTTTTTTTTTACAAATTGAAGGTTTATGGCAATCCCGAGTTGAGCAAGTATACTGGTGCCAATTTTCCAAAAGTATGTGTTCACTTCATTTATCTGTGTCACATTTTGGTAATTCTTACAATATTTCAAACTTTTCATTATTATTATAACTGTTATGATAACCTGTAATCAGTAAGTTCTGATTGTTACTATTCTAATTGTTTGGGGGGGGGTGCCACAAACCACACCAAATAAGACTTAACCAACAAACTGTGTGTGTTCTGAATGCTCTACCAACCAGCCATTCCCCAGTCTCCCTACCCTTAGGACTCCCTATTGCCTAAGATACAACAATACTGAAATCAGGTCAACTAATAATCCTACAGTTGCCTCTAAGTGTTCAAGACAAAGGAGGATACCATGTCTCTCACTTTACATCAACAGCCTGAAATGATTAAGTTTAGTGATGTAGGCAGGCCAAAAGCTAAGCCTCTTACACCAGTTACCCAAGTTGCAATGCAAAGGGAAAGTTCTTAAAGAAACTAAAAGAGCCACTCCAATTAATACACAAATGATAAAGAAGTGAAATAGCCTTTTTCCTGATATGGGGAAAGTTTAAGTAGTCTGGATAGAGTATCAAACCAGCGACAACATTCCCTTAAACCAAAGCCTAAGCCAGAGCAAGGCCCTCTCTTCAATTTTATAAAGGCTGAGAAAGGTAAGGAAGATGCAGAAGAGTTTGAAGCTAGCAGAGGTTGACTCATGAGGTTTAAGGAAAGAAACTGTCTCCACAACATAAAAGGGCAAGGTGAAGCAGCAAGTGCTGATGTAGAAGGTGCAACAATTTATATGTAGAAGATCTACCTAAGATAACTGATAAAAGTAATTATTAAACAACAGATTTTCAATGTGGATAAAACAGCCTTCTATTGAAAGATGCCATCTAGGACTTTCTTAGCTAGAAAGAATTCAATATCTGCCTTCAAAGGACAGGTTGGGTCTCTTGCTAGAGGCTAATGAAGCTGGTAGACTTAAACTTGAAGTCAATCCTTCTTTATCATTCTGAAAATCCAAGCGCCCTTAAGAATTATTCTAAATCTACTCTCCCTGTGCTCTATTAATGCAACGAGGAAGCCTGGATGACAGCATATCTGTCACTACACAGTTTATTAAATATTTTAAGCCCGCTGTTAAGACCTGTGGCTCAGAAAAAGAAAGTTTTCTTTCAAAATATTACTGTTCACTGACAATGTACCTAGTCACTCAAGAGCTCTACTGGAGATGTACAAGGAGGTTCATGTTGTGTTCATGCCTGCTAAACACAACATCCATTCTGTAGCACATGGATAAAAAAGTCATTTTGATTTTCAACCCTTATTATTTAAGAAATACATTTTGAAAGGCCATAGCTGCCATAGTGATTCCTCTGACATCTGGGTAAAGTCAATTGAAAATGTTCTGGAAAGGATTCACCATTCTAGATGCCATTAAGAGCATCCATGGTTCATTGGGAAAAGGCCAAAATATAAATATTAACAAGAGTTTGAAAGAAGTTGATTCTAATCCCATGGATGACTTTGAGAGGTTCGAGACTTTAGTGGAGGAAGTAACTGCAGATGTGGTAGAAATAGCAAGTGAAGTAGAATTAGAAGTGGAACCCGAGGATGTGACTGAATGCAGCAATCTCATGAGAAAACTTTAATGGATGAGGAGTTGCTTCTTATGGATAACAAAACAAAGTAGTTTATTGAAATGAAACATATCTCTGGTGAAGATGCTGTGAATATTACTGAAATGACAACAAAGGATTAGAATATTACATAAATTTAATTGGTAAAGCAGTAGCAGAGTTTGAGAGGACTGACAACTTTTGAATTTTGAAATTAGTTCTACTGTGGGTAAAATGCTATCAAACAACATTGTATGCTACAGAGAAATGATTCATGAAAGGAGGAGCCAATCAATTCAGCAAATTTCACTGCTGTCTTATTTTAAGAAATTGCCAAATTAATCCCAATCTTTCAGCAACCACCATCCTGATCAGTCAGCATCCATCAACATCAAGGCAAGACCCTCCGTGAGCAAAAAGATTACAACTCTTTGAAGGCTCGGAGGACTCTCAGTATTTTTTAGCAAAATAAAAGTATTTTTTAATTAAGGTACGCAAATTTTTTTAGACATAATGCTCTTATACACTTAACAGACTACAGAATACTGTACATGTAAGTACACATAACCTTTATATACGCTGAGAAACAAAAAAAATTGCGTGACTTGCTTTACTATGACATTGGCTTTACTGTCATTTATTTGCTTTACTGTACTTTTCATTTTATTGCAGTGGTCTGGAACCAAACCACAGTATCTCTGAAATATATGCCAGTACTTGACAAATTAAATAAAGCACAACAGTATATAAATCACCGGTCCTTAAATCTACTGGTAGACCATGAATTCCTATGAGAATCTGATAAAAGCTGTGGAACCTGACTCTCCAAAGAATAAAACTCATGCACATACTCATAAAAATATAAGCACATTTCCAAAGGTTTCACAGACATCCTAAAGTCATCTATGTAGTCCAAGATGATAAACTAATCCAAAATATTATGCATATCCTAAAATATGTTCTTTATAAGCACCAGTGGAAAATATTTTCAAATTGACTATTATCTAACAAGCAATTCAAAATATACACATAAATTAGACCACATAATTTCTAGCCAGAAAGCAGTGAAACCAAAAAGTATTTACAAAACAACTAAAATAGAGCAATCTCCAAGATACCCTAAGAAAAAAAATATGTAGAGTATTTGTGTATAACTCATATATAGTAACATAATTATATTAAAAGGATTTATATATTTATATAGCATGTTCATAAATGCATGGAATAAACACTGAAAACTTTTTTTTCTTTTTAGACAAAGTCTTGCTCTGTCACCCAGGATGGAGAGCAGTGGCAAGATCTCAGCTAACTGCAACCTCCACCTCCTGGGTTCCAAAGATTCTCCTGCCTCAGCCTCCTGAGTAGCTGGGATTATAGGCGCCCACCACCACACCCAGCTAATTTTTGTATTTTTAGAAGATACGGGGTTTCACCATATTGGCCAGGCTGGTCTCAAACTCCTGACCTTGTAATCTGCCCACCTCAGCCTCCCAAAATGCTAGGAGAAAACATTATTATTATTATGGGTTTTTTTGTTGTTGTTATTGTTGTTTTTCTTGAGCAGAGTCTTGCTCTGTTGCCCAGGCTGGAGTGCAATGGAGTGACCTTGGCTCATCACAGCCTCGGCCTTGTGGGTTCAAGCGATTCTCCTGACTCAGCCTCACAAGTAGCTGGGATTACAGGCATGCGTCACCACATCCAGCTAATTTTTTTATTTTTAGTATAGATGGGGTTTCACCATGTTGGTCAGGCTGGTCTTGAACTCCTAACCTCGTGATCTGCCTGCCTCGGTCTCCCAAAGTGTTGGGATTACAGGAGTAAGCCACCACGCCCCGCCTATCAGTGCAAATCTTTAAAAATCATTTTTAAATAAATCCAAAACAAGGCAAAAGCTAAATGTTTGGAAACTAAGTTTCTTAGACAAAGAGAGGAAGGAGAAAGGAGTTATAAATTATCTAGAAAGTTACATAAAAGAAATATGTATCAAAATCGAGGGACCATAGTCAAAGTTGACTCAAAGAAATATATAAAGACTTAAATGCTTCATTTCTAAGTAAGAATTAAATGAAAGTCAGGTGTGATGGCTCTCTCCTGTAACCCCAACACTTTAAGAGGCAGAAGGTGAGAGGACAGCTTCAGGCCAGGAGTTCAAGACCAGCCTGGGAAACACAGCAAGATACTGTCTTGACAAAAAATTTTTTAAATTTTCTAGCGATGGTGGTATGCGACTGTGTTCCCAGCAACTTAGGCTTGAGTGGGATGATCACTTGAGTTCAGAAGTTTGAGGCTGTGAACTATGATTGCACCACTGCACTCCAGCCTGGGTGATAGAGAGAGACCCAGTCTCTTAACAAAATTTAAATATATTGATAATTCAATTCAAAATTAGAAAAACAAAAAAATTAACTTTAAGAATAATAGGCTGGGCACACTGGCTAACACCTTTAATCCCAACACTTTGGGAGACCAACATGGGTGGGTCACTTGAGCTTTGGAGTTCAAGACCAGCATGCACAACATGGAGAAACCCCATCTCTACAAAAAATAAAAAAAATTATCCAGGCATGGTGGCGCATGACGTGGTCCCAGCTACTCAGGAGGATGAAGCAGGATGATCCCTCAGGCTCAGGACGTCAAGGCTGCAATGAGTCAAGATCATGCCACTACACTCCAGCCTGGGCAATACAGAGTGAGACCCTATCTCTAAATAATTAAATAGGGAAGGGGAAGGGAAATTAGTAAATTAGAAAAATTAAAAAACAACAGGATTTATATCTCAGAGAGATGATTCTTCTTTTTCTTTTTTAGAGACAGGGTCTCACCGTGTTGTCCAGGTTGTTCTTGAACTCCTGGACTCAGGCAATCTTCCCACTTCAACCTCCCAAAGTACTGAGATTACAGGTGTGAGCCACCATGCCTGGCCCAAGAGTTAATTCTTTAGTGGAGAAAATGAAAACAATCAGCTAACAAAATTAAGAAAAAAAGGACAAAACATAAGGTACTCAACATTATGAGTAAGAATGGAAAGACAAGCTTGCCTGTAGTCCCAGCTACTTAGCAGGTTAAGGTGGGAGGATTGCTGGAGGCCAGGAGTTGGAGGCTGCAGTATGCTATGATTGTACTTGAGAATAGCCACTACAATCCAGGCTAAGCAACACAGCAAGATCCTGTTTCTAGCTGAAAGAAAGAAAAGAAAAGAAAAAGATCGAAAGACAGCTGTGAAGAGCAGTTTGGTAGTGGTATCTCAAAAAGTTAAAAACAGAGTTTCCATATGGCACAGCAATTCGACTCAGGATCTATACCCAAGTGAACTGAAAACATATGTTCATATGAAAACTTGTACACAAACATTCATTGGAGTATTATTCATAATAGCCAAAAAGTGGAAACAACACAAATGACCACCAAGAAATGAATGAATAAACAAAATATCGTATTCTCTACACTGGGATATTATTCAGCCATAAACAGGAATGAAATACTGATACATGCTATAATTTGACTGAGCCTTGTAAACATTCTGCCAAATCAAAGAAGCCAGACATAAAAGGCTACATACTATATGAGTCTATTTATAAGAAATATACAGGGTGGCCAAATACATAGAGATAAAAAGTAGATTAGTAGTTGCCAGAGGCTGGAAAGGAAGGGAAAATGGAGGAACTGGTTAGTAAGGTTTTTTAATTTTGGAATTATGAAAATGTTTTGGAACTAGATAGAGACCGTAGTTGCAGAATACTGTTAAAGTACTAAATGCCACTAAATCGCTCACTTTAAGATGGTTCGTGGTATGTGATGTGAATTTCAACTCCAAAAATTCTTCTATTTATTTATTTATTTATTTATTTGAGACAGAGTTTCACTCTTGTTGCCCAGTCTGGAAGACAATGGCACGGTCTCAGCTCACTGCAACCTGTGCCTCCCAAGTTCAAGTAATTCTTCTGCCTCAGCCTCTCAAGTAGCTGGGATTACAGGTGCCCACCATCATGCCTGGCTAATTTTTGCATTTTTAGTAGAAACAGGTTTCACCATGTTGGCCAGGCTGGTCTTGAAGTCCTGACCTCAGGTGATCTGCCCACCTCTGTGATTACAAGTATGAGCCATCACAGCTGACCAATTATTTAAATAAAAAAACAATATGGCAGACAATGTGTCTCCAAAATGAACTGAGGGTAAGTTACTAAAAAAGGAGAGAATCAATGGTGGGCAACCAAATACACAAAAAAATTTCACTACATCAAGAATGACTTTGGTCAGAATATTATAGAGCCAGACTTGGTGGTACACGTTTGTAGTCCTAGATACTTGAGAGGGTGAGGCAGGAGGATCACCTGAGGCCAAGAGTTCAAGGCTGTAGTGTATCATAATCACTCCTGGATAATATAGCAAGATTCCATCTCTTAAAAAAAAAAACTTACTAGCCTGGACAATATGGCAAAACCCTGACTCTACAAATAATATAAAAAATTAACCGGGTGTGGTGGTACGTGCCTGTGGTCCCAGCTACTAGGGAGGCCACCTGAGCCCAGAAAGTCAAGGCTGCAGTGAGCCAAGATTATGCCACTGCACTCCAGTCTTGGCGACAGAGTGAGACAATGACACAGAAAGAAAGAAAGAAAAAAAAAACCTTACAAGCCAGTTTCATCGAATTGAATTCAAAGGAAAGAAAGTTCAAGTGCAATTAAAGAATAGAAAGTAGATCAGAATAGCTAGAATACATAAAGATGTTCATATAAAACTGTAAGAAAATGAAAGCAGTTCACACTGTGAAAAAAACAGTTAACGAATGAATTTGGGAATCTGGGTTTTTATTCTGTAGTCTATTACAACTGATACTGATGATTTGGAGAACAAGTGTTATCTACACCTAACACAGCATCTGATGCCTATATGCCCTCAATGAAGGATGCATTACAAGAAAAACAATTTGACAGTTATTTGCTGTAAATTGGAGAACTGGGATAATATAATTGGGATACTACTGAAATAAATCAGTAATGAGATTTAAAGAAAATATAATCACAACAAAATAAAGCCCTGATTGTTTTAAGGAAGAATTCCATCATGACTTCAACAGACAATTCCTAAGCTATTTTAAATGTTTTAGGGCATAGAACAGAGTCTCAGTTCTTTTTAAGCTGTCAATAAAGTAACAATACCAAAACTCAACGACGCACAAAAAGTACAGCTGTAATACTACCACAATTGTTTCATAATCTACCATTAATAAAAATCTACAATTAAAAAATTGGCATCTGGGCACAGTGGCTCACACCTGTAATCCCAGAACTTTGGGAGGCCAAGGCAGGTGGATCACCTGAGGGCAGGAGTTCCAGACCAGCCTGACCAACATGGTGAAACCCTGTCTCTACGAAAAATACAAAAATTAGCCGGGAATGGTGGCAGGCATCTGTAATCCCAGCTACTAAGGAGGGTAAGCCAGGAGATCACACCATTGCACTCCAACCTGGGAAACAGAGTGAGACTCTGTCTCAATTTAAAAAAAAAAAAAAAAAAAAAAATTAGCAAGGAAAATGATAAAGTGCATTAATAGGGGTTCATTCCAGGAATATGATGGCTCAACATAGGCAAATCTATTAACAAATTTCATGTTATATTGAGATGTTAAAAATGCACTTGATAAAATGCAACATCAATTCCTAATAAAAAATCTACTAATAAAGCAGAATACAAGGGTTTTTAAAATGATTTTAAATTACATATCATAAAACCATTATCAGTATTGACTTGACCCAAGTACAGGATAAGAGTGCTCACTTGTCATCACTATTATCAATAATGAAATTGAGGTCGTGCGTGGTGGCTTATACCTATAATCCCCACACTTTGGGAGGCCAAGGTGGGCAGATTACCAGAGGTCAGTCAGGAGTTCAAAACCAGCCTGGCCAACACAGTGAAACCCCTCTCTACTAAAAATATAAAAATTAGGCTGGGTGCAGTGGCTCACCCCTGTAATCCCAGCACTTTGAGAGGCCAAGGTGGGCAGATCATTTGAGGTCAGGAGTTCGAGACCAGCTTGACCAACACAAAGAAATCTCATCTCTACTAAAAATACAAAATCAGCCAGGTATAGTGGCACATGCCTATAATCTAGCTACCCGGGAGGCTGAGGCAGGAGAATCACTTGAACCTGGGAGGCAGAGGTTGCAGTGAGCTGAGATCATGCCATTGTATTCCAGTCTGGGCAACAAGAGTGCAACTTCATCTCAAAAAAAAAAAGAAGAAGAAAAAAACACAAAAATTAGCCAGGCGTGGTGGTGGGCACCTGTAATCCCAGCTACTTGGGAAGCTGAGGCAGGAGAAGTACTTGAACCCAGGAGACGGAAGTTGCAGCGAGCCAAGATCATGCCACCAAGATTGTGCCATCCATGTCACTCCAGACTGGGTGACCAAGCACGCCCTGCCTCAAAAAAAGTAAAAGTAAAAATAATGAAATTGAACAACAAAGTATGACATATTCTAGAAATTTTTATTATTTACAGGTGATACTGAATACCTCAAAAACCCATCAGAAGAATCCAGCTAAATACTAGAAAGAAGCACAGTGAAACAGCTGATTTAAAAAAAAAATCAAAACTCTAAAGTTTCTATACACAACTACAATAACCAAGAATTATATACAAAGCCCCCCAAAATTCCACTTAGAGTTGCAACCAAGAATATAAAATACATGAGAATAAACTGAACAAGAAATGTGCAGAAATATTACCGGAAATAGAATTCCTGGTGGAGAAGAAAAGAGAATCTTGTAATAAATGGAGAGCTAAACAATGCTCTTGTTGAAAAGAATTCACATTTTAGAGAGTTAGTTCTCCTTCAGTTAATGTATAAAATTAACTCAATATCAATCTGGATTTGATAAACTGTTTCTTAAGATAATCTGTAAACACACAGAAATTGTGAGGAAAAAAACTCTCAAAAATAAAATTATAAAGTGAGCCCACATCTGTAATCCCAGCATTTTGGGAGGCCAAGACAGGCAGATCACGTGAGGCCAGGAGTTCAAGACCAGCCTGGCCAACATGGTGAAACCCCATCTTTACTAAAAATACAAAAAAATTAGCTGGGTGTGGTGGTGCACACCTGTAATCCCGCCCTTTCAGAAAGCTGAAGCAGGAGAATCACTTGAACCCAAGTGGTGGAGGATCAGTGACCCGAGATTGCACCACTGCACTCCAGCACAGGGCAACAGAGTGAGACCCTGTCTTAAAAAAAAAAAAAAAAAAAAAAAATTACAAACTCAGAGAAGTCTTAGCTTGTCAGATATTAAAAATTATAATGCCAGAATAAAACAATGTGATTTGGGCACAAGAATAGGCAGCTTATATTACACAATATCAATAGAAAAGAATTAAGAGTCCAGATAGAAATCTAAGCACATGTAGTAAGTTAGTATATGATGAATGTCACATACCATAAAGGTACTATTCCAAATTAATGCATATGTTCTATACCTAACACTGAAACCCAATGTGTACAAGGCTCTTGTAAGAACGTTCACTCTGTTTTTTCTGTAACAGAAAAACAACCTATATATTCACCAATAAGGAAGAAATAACTAATGTGGTATATTCACGATACCAAAGTATATACTTTATACTATAAAGAAAACACACACAACAAAAATAATGTGATTTTTTTATATAATTCGACAGCTCCATTTTTTTCCTACTTTTATTTTAGGTTCAGGGGTGTTTGTGCAGGTTTGTCACATAGGTAACTTGCATGTCACAGGGGGTTCCGTGTAGATTGTTTTGTCACCCAGTTAATAAGCATAGTACCTGATAGTTTTTTGTGTTTGCATTTTGTTTTGTTTTGTTTTGTTTGAGACAGAGTCTCGCTCTGTCACCCAAGCTGGAGTACAGCGGTGCGATCTCAGCTTATTGTAACCTACGCCTCCCGGGTTCAAGCGATTCTCCTGCCTCAGGCTCCCAGGCAGCTAGGATTACGGCGCACACCACCACGCCCAGCTCATTTTTGTATTTTTAGTAGAGACGGGGTTTTACTATGTTGGTCAGGCTGGTCTCAAACTCCTGACCTCAGGTGATCCGCCCACCTCAACTTCCCAAAGTGCTGAGATTACAGGCGTGAGCACCTCGCCTGGCCCTAATAGGTGTTTTTTTGATCCTCACCCTCCTCCCACTCTCAACCCTCAAGTAGGCCCTGGTGTCTGTTGTTGCCTTGTCTCCATAAGTACTCAATGTTTCATTCCCACTTATAAGTGAGAATATGCAGTATTTGGTTTTCTGTTCCTGTGTTAGTTTGCTTAGGATAATGGCCTCCAGCTCCATCTTCCATGGAGAATATGTACCATATTTTCTTTATCTAGTCTACCACTGATGGGCATTTAAGTTGATTCCATGTCTTTGCTGGTGTGCATAGTGCTGTGATAAACATACATGTGCATGTAGCTTTATGGCAGAATGATTTACATTCCTTTGGGTATATCCCCAATAATGAGATTGCTGGGTCAAATGATAATTCTGTTTCAAGTTATTTGAGAAATCGTCAAAATGCTTTCTACCATGGCTGAACTAATTTATATTCCCACCAGCAGTGCATCAGTATTTCCTTTTCTCCACAGTCTCACCTGGCATCTGTTATTTTTTGACTTTTAAATAATAGCCACTGATTGGTGTCAGGTGGCCTACCTCATTACGGTTTTGATTTGCATTTCTCTAATGATTAGTGACGCTGAGCATTTTTTCATATCCTTCTTGGCCGAATGTATCTTTTTGTGAGAAGTATCTGTTCATGTCCTTTGCCCATTTTTTGATGGGGTTGTTTTTTTGCTTACAAATTTCAGTTCCTGATACAGTTTGGATATTAGATCTTTGTCCATTGCATAGTTTGCAAGTATTTTCTCCCATTCTACATTTGTCCATTTACTATTGATAGTTTCTTTTGCTCTCCAGAGGCTCTTTAGTTTAATTAGGTCTCATTTGTCAATTTTTTTGTTACAATTGCTTTTGGTGTCTAACAGCATAATTTTTTAAATGTTCAAAACAACATTTAGTGTTTAGGAATTTCACACACACACAAACAATACTAGAGGAACCGAACTACACAAGATAAAAGGAAAACCCCAAAGTCTTACAGAATAGCTAGGTTTGATTCTAGGCTACACCATTTAATAGCTGACCAGGGCAATTTCCTTAATTTCTCCATGGCTCAATTTCCTTATCTGTAAAATGATGGATAATAAAAGAACCTCTATTGTTGCCACGAGGGCTAAATGATATAACACATAAAGTTCTTAGAATCATCACCTGGAACATAGTACATACTCAGTAAATGTAAGCTACTATTATGATCATTATTATTTTGTTTATTATTGCTATCTCAACTACTAATAATGGTTGTAGATATAAATGGAGATGTATATAAAAGTATTTTTTTAATACTAGAATGACAGGCACCCAAACTCAGGATGGTAATGGTCCGGGGGTTGGAAGGTATCAAACAGGACATCAACTTCATGCCCCTTATGTTTCCCTTTTTCTAATGTTAAAAATGGTTGCAAAAACACTTGTTAAATGCTGGCAGAAGAAACACAGGTGGGTTTTTTTTTTTTTTTTTTTTTTTTTTTTTGAGGCGGGGTTTCGCTCTTTTTACCCAGGCTGGAGTGCAATGGCCCAATCTTGGCTCACCGCAACCTCCGCCTCCTGGGTTCAGGCAATTCTCCTGCCTCAGCCTCCTGAGTAGCCGGGACTACAGGCATGCACCACCATGCCCAGCTAATTTTTTGTATTTTTAGTAGAGACGAGGTTTCACCATGTTGGCCAGGATGGTCTCAATCTCCTGACCTCATGATCCACCCACCTTGGCCTCCCAAAGTGCTTGGATTCCAGGCATGAGACACCACACCAGGCCTAGAAGGCTTGTTTTAACATCATTTTAACAACCAAAAATCCTAAAAAAGTTTTTCCAAGGGTTGATTTTATCTATCGTGGTTCTAACTAGAACACAGAAAGTTTGGAAAATAAAAAATAAAGTAGGTTTAATGGGTTTGTCCTTTCCTCGGACATACAGAAATCTGCAGTATGGGGATAAATATCCAAGAGATAACATATCTATCAACCTTCTACCCCAGATACTCTGAGATAGTTTTACTTACAACTTCTTATTGTGAGTATATACAGGTTAAGTATCCTTTATCCAAAATGCTTGAAACCAGAAGTGTCTTAAATTTTGAAATTTTTCATATTTTGGAATAGTTGCATTGTTGCTGGTTGAGCATCTCTGATCTGAAAATCCAAAATCTGATGTGTTCTCCAAGGAGCATCTACTTGGAACATTATGTTGGGACTCAAAAATTTTCAGATTTATATGTATATACGTACTGTACACATATATTATAAATACGACCTCTATGTATATTCTGAAGATGCCTTCTACAAACAGAAAGATGAATCATCAATGCAGCAAGATTTATCAAAAATAAGGGGACGATCCTTTTCAAAACAAGATCAGAACAGGGAGGTTCAAAGAACAAAACAGAACATCAAACTAGCAACATTTCAAATAAAGCTTTTAGTTACTGGATAAATTCTCCCTAGTTCTATCTTTAACATATTATGTTGTAGGCAAATGAAAGCAAAAAAACAATTCAGTGAGGGAGTTCAAAGTGAAAACCCAGGTTTCTTAAGTGCTAAAACACTTACACTAAAATCAATTAGATGTCTAAATGTTTTTAGTTGTAAGCCCACTTACATGACCTATAATCAGCAGTCCCTCTCTAAATGTGAAAATTTAGAATGAAATTTTTTTCCTTTTTTTGAGACAAGAGTTTCGCTCTTGGCTCTTGTTACCCAGGCTGGAGTGCAATGGCACGATCTCGACTCACCGCAACCTCTACCTCCTGGGTTCAGGCAATTCTCCTGCCTCAGCCTCCTGAGTAGCTGGGATTACAGGCACGTGCCACCATGCCCAGCTAATTTTTTGTATTTTTAGTAGAGACGGGGTTTCACTATGTTGACCAGGATGGTCTCGATCTCTTGACCTCGTGATCCACCCACCTCGGCCTCCCAAAGTGCTGGGATTACAGGCGTGAGCCACCGCACCCGGCTGAAATTTTTTTCTTACTAAGAATAAAGATGTTGATATTTCTTCAAATATTTTATAAAAGCAAGTTTTCAAACCATTTATTTCAAAGCTAAATAATTATCTACTGGCAGTAGCAACTCCTATGTTGACGCTCCACAGTTGTTCAAAAACAAAATCATTGATTTAATCAACTGCTTTCCAGTGTAATTCTTGTTATCACCAACTGTCTGAGTTGGGGCAAAGTGTAATAACTGGCAACTGATTTTTCATTTTCCATAAAACTTCAATGAAGTAGGTTCCCTGAGCTGATACTTCTATATTCAATTGACCAACATTCTCAAACCTTAATGTCTTAAACCAGTTTACCAATCTCTCTACCTTAGCTACAAGGAGATTAGCACAACTCAATAAATATTAGATGGAATCAGGAAGTTAAGGTTCTGATATCCAAGAAATGATGTTGGGCAAGAACACTTAGCCTCTCCAGTACTCATCTGAAAAATAACAGATTTGAAGGCTAGTCGCGGTGGCTCATGCCTGTAATCCCAGCTCTTTGGGAGGCCAAGGAGGGCAGATTCCGAGGTCAGGAGTTCGAGACCAGCCTGACCAACATGGTGAAACCCTGTTTCTACTAAAACCCACAAAAATTAGCTGGGCCTGGTGGTCCATGCCTGTAATCCCAGCCACTCAGGAGGCTGAGGCAGGAGAATCGTTTGAACCCAGGAGACGGAGGTTGCAGTGAGCCAAGATCACAGCCACTGCACTCCAGCCTGGGCAACAGAGTAAAACTCTGTCTCAAAAAAATAATAATAATAAGGGATTTGAATAAAATAATCTCCAAAGTCCCTTTCACCTCTAAAATAATACGAAAATGAAACCCAAATGTTCAACATACAAAATTGGTTCTTACTACATTCTATCCACCTCTGGAAGGAATATAAAAAGGATGTAAATAACTTCAAGTGCAGAAGATATTAATGACTTTCCAAAACTCTTTCCAGATATAACTCTATCACAAGCAAAGCAGAATGAATGCAAGCTTCCAGGAGTTTGGAGTATCCCCAACTAACTGTTCCCTTTCAAGCAAGAAATTACTTTAAACTCCTACAATTTTGGCATTTTCTTCATAATATATGGTGCAGTTTTAATATAAAATAATATTTCATATTACCTTCTCTGATGACATAGAACAAAAAAACTCAGTTTCTTCCTATTATACTCTCACAACACAGAACATTTCTGTGACCAAATGTGTGGGAGATTTTCTCCATATACCAAGCAAGCAATCTTGCAGCAGACACCAGCCGGGTGTCTTCTAATTCAATTCAGTTATGGCACTACCTACCAGGAGACAGCAACAGATCTTACAGGTTGAAGGCTCAGTCCTAGAAAACCGTCTCCCACTTCTGATTCTAATCACAAGCCCCAGGTTGTTTTATCTGTGCTTCTGACTAGCTATAAGGCAGGGCTCCCACACAGTACTCCTTGCGTTTGATTAATTTGCTAGAGCAGTTCATAGAACTCAGGTAAACACATATTTGCATTTATGGGTTTAAAATAAAGGCTATTATAAAGTGTATCAATGAACACCAGATGAAGAGAAGGATAGGGCAAGATATGGGGCAAGGGGCCCAGGGCTTCCATGCCTTCTCAGGGGATGTTACCCTCCAGGAACTGCCAGGGGCGTTTGAACCAGAGCAACTCCATTTTGAGTAGGGGCTGTGTAAAATAAGGCTGAGACCTACTGGGCTGAATTCCCAGGAGGTTAGGCATTCTAAATCACAGGATGAGACAGGAGGTCGGCACAAGACACAAGTCATAAAGACCTCACTGATAAAACAGCTTGCAGTAAAGAAGCTGGCCCAAACCCACCAAAACCAGCACGGCCACAAAAGTGGCCTGTGGTAGTCCGTACTGCTCATTATACACTAATTTAATGCATTCACATGCTAAAAGACACTCCCAACAGCGCCATGACAGTTTACAAATGCCCTGGCAATGTCAGGAAATTGCCCTATATGGTCTAAAAAGGGGAATAACCCTCAGTTTTGGGAACTGCCCACCCTTCTCCCAGAAAACTCATGAATACTTCACCCCTTGTTCACCATATAATCAAGAAATAACTATAAGGATCCTTAGTGGAGCAGCCCATGCTACTGCCTATGGAGCAGACATTCTTTATCCCTTTACTTTCTTAACAAACCTGCTTTTACTTTACTCTGTGGACTCACCCCGAATTCTTTCTTGCACGAGATCCAAGAACCCTCTCTTGGAGTCTGGATAGGGACCCCTTTCCAGTAACAGAACATCTGTGGGTTCAACTATCCAGAAGCTCCATGTTAGAGGCATGTGAACCAAAGCAACTCCACCTTGAGTAGGAGCTGGGTAAAATGAGGCTGAGACCTACTAGGCTGTATTCCCAGACGGTTAAGGCATTCTGAATCACAGGATGAGACGGGAGGTCAGCACAAAACACAGGTCATAAATGTCACGTCTCCATATGGAAGCCTGGAGCCTGAAAGTCTAAAGTCCTGCTTGCCTCGGCTAATGTCTCCCAGCCCCTGCCTGCATTTACCACTGTCCCTAATCGCTTCCCAGGACAAGCCCCTCATCTAACTCTGCCATCTTAACTGTTCTTATAATAATGTAAATACCTCTCACCCAACCCTGCCATTGTAACTGAACTTATGGTCATGTATATTCCTTGCCCCCTACCTCTCACCACTGTAACTAATCTTACTCTACAACACCCCCGCCCCCCAAAAAACTACCCAAACCTATAAAACCAACTCCTATCCCACTGCCCTTTGCTAATGCCCTTTTTTGCTTTAGTCCACCTGCACCCAGGTAAATAAACAGCCATGTTGCTCACACAAAGCCTGTTTGGAAGGTCTCTTCATTCAAAGTGAGCGTTTTTTCAACAATAAAGAACTTCTGATAAAACAGGTTACAGTAAAGAAGCTGGCTAAAACCCACTAGAACCACGATGGCCATGAGATTGACCTCTGGTTGTCCTCATTGCTACACCCCCATCCGCACCACAACAGTTTACAAATGACATGGCAACCTCAGAAAGTTACCCTATATGGTCTAAAAAGGGGAGGCATGAATAATCCACCCCTTGGTTAGCATATTATTAAGAAATAACCATAAAAATGAGCAATCAACAGCCCTTGGAGTCACTCTGTCTATGGAGCAGCCATTCTTTTATTCCTTTACTTTCCCAGTAAACTTGCTTTCACTTTACAAACTCACCCTGAAGTCTTTCTGGAGTGAGATCCAAGAACCCTCTCTCGGGGTGTGTATCAGAACCCCTTTCCTGTAACACCTGAACCTGGTCTTGTTGTGGTTTTATGGAAGCTTCATTACTAGGTATTATTGGTCTAATCACTGAGTGATCAACTCAATCTCCCCCTGCCCTCTGTCCCTCCCTCCGCAGAGGGTGGGGATAGGGCTGAAAGTACTAGTCCTCTAATCATGGCTCAGTCTTTCCAGTGACCAGCTCCAATCCTGAAGCTAACCAGAGGTGCCAGCCATCAGCCAATTCATCAGCATACAAAAAGACACAAATCACTTTTAGGAGTCCAAGAATTTTAGGAGTTATACTCCAGGAGACATGAGAAAGACCAAATATGTATTTTACAATATCTCACCTACCATCCATTAAAATTGAGACTCTAGCAGGAGATGCCACTCTTTCATCTTGGAACAACTAAGATCCCTATTTTCCAACTCCCCGTACGTACTTAGCAGTTTAAGAAAAGCAAGTAAAAGGTGTGGTGGCTAACACTTGTACTCTCAGAACTTTGGGAGGCTGAAGTGGGCAGATCACCTGAGGTCAGGAGTTCAAGACCAACCTGGCCAACATGGCAAAATCCTGTCTCTACAAAAAATACAAAAATTAGCCGGGTGTGGTGGTGCGTGCCTGTAGTCCCAGCTACTCGGTATGCTGAGGCAGGAGAATCACTTGAACTCAGGAGGCAGAGGTTGCAGTGAGCCGAGATTATGCCACTGCACTCTAGCCTGAGTAACAGTGAGACTCCGTCTCAACAAAAAAAAGAAAAACAAGTAAAGGAATAATCATCCTTTTTCCTACTTGAATATTTAAATGACATACTCACAAATTATGACATTTAAAATGTGGCAATAAGGCCGGGCGCGGTGGCTCAAGCCTGTAATCCCAGCACTTTGGGAGGCTGAGGCGGGTGGATCACGAGGTCAAGAGATCGAGACCATCCTGGTCAACACGGTGAAACCCCGTCTCTACTTAAACTACAAAAAATTAGCTGGGCATGGCGGCGCGTGCCTGTAATCCCAGCTACTCAGGAGGCTGAGGCAGGAGAATTGCCTGAACCCAGGAGGCGGAGGTTGCGGTGAGCCGAGATCGTGCCATTGCACTCCAGCCTGGGTAACAAGAGTGAAACTCCCCCTCAAAAAAAAAATAAAATAAAATAAAAATGTGGTAATACAGTTTTAAAGCACAAGTTTCTGCTTTAAAGATCTTAAAACTCTGAGGAAGGAGAAACTGGGTCAATTTTCTTAGTCACTAAAGCTTGCCTTTTACAATGGTTTTACTAACATGTTCCCGTTGCATCTACCATTTTGGAAATAAAAGTTTTAAGTAGATAGAGTCATTATAATTTTTAAATAAAATAACCAATAAAAACAGCAGATTATAGAAATATGTGTGAGAGATGGTGACAGCACTAAAGATTACAGAAATAGAGATAAAGTTGACAGGACAAATATCAGTTTAATATAAGAAAATTAACATTTAATTGGAAAGTCAAAGTGGGTTGATTTTATTTTCAACCAAATAGAAAAGCTTTGACACCAAAGGTCCCTATTTTGAATTAATCTGAAGATATTTCATGTTTGCCCATTTGAACCATCAGTAGACTAAATTGATTATATTTTTTAAACTAAATTTAGTCTACTACTACTAACGGGTATCATCCCTTAAGTCCATATGCCAACAAACATTTTCTAACAGTTAATTCTTCTGCAACTTTTAATGAATTTCTATTTCATTTAATATGTAGATAAGAGTACTGAAATGTGACTAAATTCAGTAGCTTCTAATGTAAATTTTTTATTTTAAAAACTAAATTAAAACTTAAACTCACAAAACTGAAACCATCTTTGCAAAATTATGACAGTAAGAGAAATCTGACACAGTTAAGTCCATTTTGCTTCTAACCTCCAAGCTATCCTTGATCATGCCTGGGTGTAGACTGTGAACCAAAAGTATCTGAGACAGGTCTCAATCAATTTAGAAAGCTTATTTTGCCAATAAGGCACACCTGTGACACAGCCTCAGGAAGTCCTGATGACATGTACCCAAGGTGGTCAGGGTACAGCTTAGTTTTATACATTTTAGGGACACATGGGATATCAATTAATACTTCTAAGATGTCCATTGGTTCAGTCCAGAAACTTGGGACAACTTGAAGCAGAGGCTTCCAGGTCATAGACACATTGAAAGGTTTTCTGACTGGCAACTGGCTGAAAGAATTATTATCTAAAGAAAGAAATGTCTATGTAATAAAGGGTTATGGGGACCAAGGTTTTATCATGCAGATGAGGCCTCCAGGTAGCAGGTTTCAGAGAGAATAGATTGTAAATGTCTCTTATCAGACTTAAAGAGTCTTGTTCTATCAGAAATTCCAAAAGCGAGGAGGGTAATGAGGCATATCCGGCTCTCCCTTTCCATCATGGCCAGAACTAGTTTATCAGGTTAACTGGAATGCCCTTGCTGAGAGGAGGGACCCATTCAGACAGCTGGAGAGCTTAGAATTTTATTTTTGGTTTATAAGACCAAGCTGATTTTCAGAGAAATTTATTGTTTAACCTTAAATCAATGATGATAATAACTCTTCCCCAAACTAAAGTGCCTTCATAAAACTAATGAAAGGGCACAAGGTTAGGATTATGAAAGGGGCCTGAATTCTGCTAAAATGTAGGCATAGTTTCTATCAACCCTTACTGCTCAGGAGTCATATGGCTAGAGGTCACAAGACAGGTATAGCTTCTATCATTCCTTACTGTTCAGGATCATATGGCCAAAGGTAACCATACTTGTGACTTCCCCAATTACTCTTATAGATAAAATCATTATTATAGAACCTAAGATTGGTTTTTTCTGTGATACCTTTCAGAATGGCACCACCTGGACTCCTGTGGCCCCATCCAGAAACAGACTCATCACACCAGGACTGTTTTTCACACTCTTATCTTTCTTTTTTTCCCTGACTAATCAACAGTCCCCATTCCCTAGTCTGCTGCCCACCAAACTATCCTCGAAAACCCTAAACCCCAAGCCTTTGGGTAAATAGATTGATTTAAATAATAACTCCGTCTCATGTATCGTATGGCCAGCCTCCTGTCAATTAAACTCTTCCTTTACTGCAATGCAGTGGTCTCTATTAATTGATTTTGTCTGTGCAGCAGGCAGGAAAAACCTGTCAGGAGATTACCAAACTTTTACTGTATACCTACTAAATTTCAGAACGTCAAATGAATTATTACAAAAATCCATAAGACAGTTATTGATAACATGAAACAAATTTCAAAAAATTAAACCGTTTGATAAGATTACATGCAAGATGAATGGCAGAGTCAGGATTTGAATATAAGTCACCAGATTCTGAAGTCCAGTGCCATTTTCACTGCCCCATAATATCACTCCCTGGAAAATGTAATTCTAAATGTTGGGTGAATGTGAATGAGAATCAAGTGTTACAACTTGTCAAAACACACATGCCCAAGTCCCCAGCCCCACCCAACCTCACTAAAGCACTTCTTTTAGATAAGTGTGACTCTACCATCTGCTACTTCTCCATTCAACCCCAGAATCAGTGCTTTAAGATGAAATTTAATTGAAAATTCTCTCTTTGCTATAGCTTCTATTCAGCTCCCTAATAGCAGGTTCTGCCAATTCTAATGTGTCCTCCATCTTCCTACAAACCAAAATCTGATATTACTCCCTTAGTGAAAGCTTCAAATGACTATTCAGTGCTTAACCAGGTAAAGGCTAAGTACTTTTAACCAACAACTGCCTCTTTACAATCAGAAATTAAAATGTTTTCCAGTTAATTTTTTTCTATCCTCTTCCAACTACATAACAGCCACTTAAGAAAATCTTACAAGTTCTTAAAATTACCAAGTCATTCCACGCCTTCAAACCACTGCTTCTTTCCTCTTCTCCTCACTTAGTAAAGTCCTTCCTCTTCAATCTTCAAATTTTACTATTAAAAAAACCTTGCAGGGCTTTTCAGAACTTGAAAATTAGTGCTAATTCTCTAACAGGGTACCTCCCACTTTGAATTAAATTATTTAAGATTGTTACTCCCCTAACAGATAGCACACTCCTCACTGTTAGGGACAGATTCCACCTTATTTTAATTCTCTACCATACAACTTAGACCATCATACTATTTGTTAAATTAACTAATTAATTACTGCTACTTTCTATATTTAAATATTTTTGGCTACCAAAATGGTAACTCATATGTGTATTAATGTCAGTTTTTTCCAATCCCTAAGCATTTAGTGGTTGCATAGTATTTCTTACTTCAGTGGAATTATAAATAAAATATTTTACCATCAGGTTTGGGGGGGATCTCAATTCCAAACTCAAAGCAAGAAGGCCACAAATAATTGTTTTAAAGGAAGTTGACTTTTTTAAAGCATCATCTCTGAGCTTGCTTTTTAAGATAAGTTTCAGAAACAGGTCAAAATTGCACATTTAATTTTCAGACAAGTTCAAATCAGTTAGTCAATGACATGGCGTTGTTCAACAAAATTATAAACTCTATAGCTTAGCAGATACACCCTCTTCTACCTATCTCTTTCCTCAATTCAGTTCTGATACTTAAAGCTTCAACAAAAAGTAGCTATTGGCCAGACACAGTGGCTCACATCTGCAATCATAGCATTTTGGGAGGCTTCAGTAGAAAGATCAGTTGAGCCCAGGAGTTTGAGACCAGCCTGGGAAATATGGCAAAACCCTGTCTCTCCAAAAATTTAAAAATCAGCCGGGCATGGTGGCTTGCACCTGTATTCCCAACTACTCAAGAGGCTCAGGCAGGAGGATCACTTGAGCCCAGGAAGTCAAGGCTAAAGTGAGCTATGATTGTGCCACTGCACTCCAGCCTGGGTGACAAAGCAAGACTCTGTCTCTAAAAAAACAAAAAAATATAAATATTGTTCCTTTCTGCAGATATCCAAAGGAAGCAACAATCTGCAAAACTCCTGGAAGAAAGTTACAATCTTTATGGATAGTAGTAGAGATCAGAGTTATTAAGGAACTAGGCTTAGAAAATGAAAAAAAATATGGAATTTGAGGAAAAGACAGAAGATGGAAGATGATGGGACAATAAAATGCCAAAAAATAATGGTAAGCACTTAACAAGGATAGCTCCAAGTAAGACTAAAATTGCAGAGAACCCAGAAAGGAGTTAGAGAAATTCTGTGAGCAGAACCCAGAAAGGAGCAGAAAAATTCGGTGACATTTCAGGCCCCATTCCTAAATCAGACTCAAGATACTCTCAAACACGGCCAGGTGCAGGGGCTACCATCCATACTCCCAGCATTTTGGGAGGAGAGCTTGAAGCTAGGAGTTTGAAACCAGCCTGAGCCTCCCCAGCAGTTTAAGATCCCAACTCTACAGAAAAAAAATTTTTTTAATTAGCCATATGTGGTGGCATGTGCCTGCAGTCCTAGCTCCTGGGGAGGCTGAGGCAGGAGGATCCCTTGAGCCCAGAAGGTCAAGGCTACAGTGAGCTATGACCATGCCACTACACTTCAGCCTGAGTGACAGTGAGACCCTGAAGAAAGAAAGAAAAGAAAAGAAAAGAAAAGAAAAGAAAGAAAGAAAGAAAGAAAGAAAGAAAGAAAGAAAGAAAGAAAGAAAGAAAGAAAGAAAGAGAAAGAAAGAAAGAGAGAAGAAAGAAAGGGAGAGAAAGGAACAAAGAGAGAGACAGAAGGGAAGGGGGGAGGAAGGGGGAGGGAGAGGAGGAGGGAGGAGGAGGGAGGGGTAGGGAGGGAGGGAGGAAGGGAGAAAAGAAAAGAAAGAAACTGGGGTATGGGGAAATATTCTCTCCACTTATTCATTTGTTTAATATCTTTCTATAATAAAAAGTTAATGAAGACTATTTGAAAGGGGAAAAGAGTTTAAAATTTTTCAGAAGAATAGGTTTTCTCTAAAGAACAAAATCTCTCTTCTGACAAGAAGGCCAAAAACTGACCTCTCCCTTTGCTATCACTTCTACAGATGCCTTAGATCCTTCAGTTACTGGAAGGCACCATGCTCCTTTGTATTTCAGGAACTTTGCACTGGCAGTTTCTCTATTTAGAGCCTGCCTTCTCCATTCCACCCTCTTTCACCCAGTTAATGTTTAGTCATAAGATACCAGTTTAAACAGCACAGTACCAGGGATATTAATTAGGTTCTCGGTAACAGTATCACTAGTTAAATTAAATGTCACTTTCTCAGGGATACCTTTATCTCTGACTGTACTCATGTGAGTCAGGTCTCTTCTAAAATGTTCACACAGCATCCAGTACTTTACATTCATAGCACCTTGCATGGTTTGCTATTATATATACTTTGTAGGATTTGTTTAATGTCCATTTGTGGCATAAGAAATACGTATTTGGTGTTTGTAATTTCCTTTGCGATGGGGATAATAGAAGCATCTTTTGTTATTCATAACAAGCCCCTTTCAACCATACTTGAGTTTATGCAAATGAGGTAATGCTTAGTGGGCTCCTAGATAGCTTCAGGATGAAGGCTGGTCACCAGGTAAACCAACCAAGTAATAAGAGGTTTAGAACTTTCAGTTCGACCACCAGACATTAAGGGAGAGGAAAAGGGGTGGAGATGGAGTTAATCACCAACGGTCAATGATTTAATCAATCAAGCCTACAAATGGAGCACCCATAAAAACTCCTACACAAGGTTCAGAAAGCTTTCAGGTTGGTGAACACATCAAGATGCTGGGAGGGTGGCATGTCAGGAAAGGCATAGAAACTCCATGCCCTTTCCCCCTGTATCTTGCCCTATGCATCTCTCCCATTTGGTTATTCCTGAGTTGTATCCTTTATAATAAACTGTTGTAAATAGGATGTTTCTCTGCATTCTGGGAGCCTTTCTAGAAAATAACTGAAAGGTGAGCAGGTAGTTGTAGGAACTCCTCCATCTGTAAGCAAGTCAGAAGCATGGGACTCAATACTCGCAACCAGCATCCGAAGTGTGAGCAGTCTTGTGGGACCGAGCCCTTAAACCTGTGGAGTCTGATGCTAACTCTGGATAGTTAGTGTCAGAATGGAAATGAATTGCAGGAAGAGTGAGTTGGTATCCAGAAAGATGAAGAATTGATTGGTGTTGAAAATAAACTCACACACTTGTTGTCAGAAGTGCTGTGAGTAAAAACAGCAAAGACAATCTCTCATATTAGTCTATAAAGACTATGAAGGCAGAGGCAGTGTCGATTTTGCTTATATCCCTAGTGCTTATTAATAAGCATAGGTAAAGCATGCAGAAGAAGCTCAATAAGTATTTCCTGAATTAATCTGAATCCATGTAGTCCCTTATGCATATTGAATATAATTTAATCCCACATATTGTCTTACTCTGAACCGACATAATGTGAACAAGTCCAAGTGTGGTGTTACGACAGTGGATATATCCTACGGATTCTTTCTGCAGTCCACTTCAGTCTTCTCCTCTTAATGTACATACCATTTTGGATCCCAGCAACTCCCAAGGCTTTTACCTATCTCATATGCTAATGACTCTAGTCAAAACTTCTCTTAGCTCCAGACCTGGACATCCACTGCAGCATGATATACTGGCTCAGATGTACCAAAGGAATCTCAATCACATCATATTTAAAACTGAACTCTAGATCTCTACCACCCCATGGCTCCCCCTATACACAATGCTCAGAAAATCATAAAAGAAAGTGTCAATAAAGACTTCTCAAGGGCATTTCTGAAAGTGCAGGAGGAAGAGCCTATTTGCAAAGTTCTACAACTGAAACTTAAATGTACAGTGGTCCAGCTCTCCCCACTCCTGCCACATCTACTTCTAGAAGGCTTCATTAGGCTGAATAATTGATGTTGGCACTCTTATTCATTAAACTACACAAATTATCAATGGTTAGCTGTGTAAAATTAAACACCTGATTAAAAAACTTTTTCTTTGTTATTACTGCTACTTAAGAAAGTACACGTAGAAAAGAAAAAAATTCGCTGAGGTTTCTGGCAAACTGTTTTGCAATATCAACAATGAGAACTAGTCAAATAAACCTGGAAACAGACGTGCCTATTGAGCTAGTAAAGAACTAGAGACAAAATCAAATCAAACTAATAGGTTTTCACTCATATTCTAGAACCACCAGTTCACAATCCTGATGAACCAGCTAAATATTAGCAAATGAAAAACTGTTTTTATTAATTTACAGAACTAATTTATACCACAAAAAGCCAATTGTTCTTTTTTTCCACTCCTGGTGCAATGCACAAATCCAAACTGACATACACACATAAATTACCAAAATTTACCAATGGAAAAAAAGGTTAAGAAACTACCAAGGAACTGGGACAAAACCAATCAGCACTACAACTATCTTTCTAAAACTGAAATAAACGAATTACTGCAAGTGAGTTTAAGTTTCTATAAGTGAGTTTATCAAATTCTGAAGCTTTTAGCATTCTCCAGGTGAACAAAGCAATAATTGCAGCTAACATTCACTGAAGCACTTTCTATGTGGCAGAAAATACATGTATTATTTTATTTACTCTTCAGAGCAATTCTATAAAATACTTAGGGGCTAGGTGTGGTGGTTCATGTCTATAATCCCAACATTTTGGGAGGCCAAGGTGGGAGGCGCACTTGAGCCCAGGAGGTTGAGGCTAGCCTGGGAAACATAATAAGACCTCACCTCTACAAAAAATAATTAGCCAGGCATAGAGGTGCATGCCTCTAGGCTCAGCTACTTGGGAGGCTGAGGGGGGAGGACTGCTTGAGCCCTGGTGGTGGAGGGTGCAGTGAGCCGTAATTGCGCCCCTGGGCAACAAAGCAAGCAACCCTATCTCGAAAAAAAAAAATAACATTTAAATTTAAAAAACTAATAAAAAGAAAAAAGTAAGTACTTGTATTATTCCCATTTTCCTGGAAAGGAAAAGAAGGCACAATACACTGCTAGTAATTGGTAGAGTAAGGATTCAAACCAGACTAGTCTGCGAGGTGACCCCTTAACCACTAAATGATGCTGTTTCTTATCAACATCGTGATGGTTTCACGTTGCATATCATGCTCTTTTTTTTTTTTTTTTTTTTTTTTTTTTGAGACAGGGTCTGGTTCTGTTGCCAAGGCTGGAATGGGAATGGCACAATCATAATTCTTCACTGAAGCCCTGAACTCCTGGGCTCAAGCTATCCTCCCACCTCCACCTCCCAAAGTGCTAGGATTATAGGCATGAGCCACCATGCCCAGCCTCATGCTAACTTTTTAAACATCAAAACCTCAATTGCTACAAAGAGAATAAAATACCTAGGAATACAACTAACAAAGGATGTAAAGGACCTCTTCAAGGAGAACTACAAACCACTGCTCAAGGAAATAAGAGGACACAAACAGATGGAGAAACATTCCATGCTCATGGTTAGGAAGATTCAATATTGTGAAAATGGCCATACTGCCCAAAGTAATTTACAGATTCAATGCTATCCCCATCAAGCTACCGATGACCTTCTTCACAGAACTGGAAAAAAACACCATAAACTTCATATGGAACCAAAAGAGAGCCCCTATAGCCAAGACAATCCTAAGCAAAAAGAAAAAAGCTAGAGGCATCATACCACCTGACTTCAAACTATACAAGGCTACAGTAATTGAAATAGCATGGTACTGGTATCAAAACAGAGATAAAGACCAATGGAACACAACAGAGGCCTTGGAGGAAATGCCACACATCTACAACCACCTGATCTTTGACAAACCTGACAAAAACAAGCAATGGGGAAAGGATTCCCTGTTTAATAAATAGTGTTGGAAAAACTGGATAGCCATGTGCAGAAAGCAGAAACTGGACCCCTTCCTGACACCTTACACTAAAATTAACTCCAAATGGATTAAAGACTAACTCCAAATGGATGAAAGATATAAAATTAAAACCTCAGAAGGTATCAACGAACCAACTGTCAGTTCTGTTCCTTCTTAAAAGTCTTGTTCCTATGATAACATATGTACCTCCTAACCACTCTTTCAAGAGTATTACATGATCTCAATTGGGTAACAAAACAAAGCAAAACTTTTCACAGTCCTCACAGAAACTTGCAAGGCAGAAAGGCAAAGGACTGAGAATAGCAAAACAATTCTAATTGATAGAGAACAAAATTAAAGATGTTTATTATCTGACTTTAAAGCTTATTATTAATATAAAACTAGAATAATCAAAACATGGTATTGCAACAAGACAGTGGTACTTGCATCAAGATAGATCAACAGAACAGAACTGAGAGCACAGAAATAGACCCACATATATATGGCCAATTGATGCTTATCTAAGATGTCAAGGCAGTTTAAACACCTTAGTGTAAAGGCACCTTTTCAACAAAAAGTGCTGGAACAACTGAATATGCATACAGGGAAAATAAATCTTGACCCTAATTTCATACCATATATAAAAATCAACTCAAATTGATTCACAGTCCTCAACATAAAAGTTAAAACTAAAAAATCTCTAGAAGAAAACATAAGAGAAAATCTTAGCAATCCTGGGTAAGATTTCTTAAATAGCACACCAAAAACTGGTAAGCTGGACCTGATCTAAATAAAAAACTTTTGTCCTTCAAAAGGCATTATTGGCTAGGCACAGTGGCTCACGCCTATAATCCCAGTACTTTGGGAGGCCAAGATGGGTGGATCACCTGAGGTCAGGAGTTTGAGACCAGCCTGGCCAACAAAGTTAAACCCTGTCTCTACTAAAAATACAAAAAATTAGCTGGGTGAGCACCTGTAATCCCAGCTACTCAGAAGCCTGAGGCAAGAGAATCACCTGAACCCGGGAGGTGGAGGCTGCAGTGAGCCAAGATTGTCCCATTGCACTCCAGCCTGGGCAACAAGAACAAAACTGTCTCAAAAAAAAAAAAAAGCACTGTTAAGAAAATCAAAAGGAACCCTTAAAACTCAATAAGAAAACTCAATTTTTAAATTGAGCAAAATGTCTGAAAAGACACTTCACCGAAGATATATAAACAGCCAAATAAGCACATGAAAAGATGTTGAGGCTGGGCGCGGTGGCTCAAGCCTGTAATCCCAGCACTTTGGGAGGCCCAGGCGGGTGGATCACGAGGTCAAGAGATCGAGACCATCCTGGTCAACATGGTGAAACCCCGTCTCTACTAAAAATACAAAAAATTAGCTGGGCATGGTGGCGCGTGCCTGTAATCCCACCTACTCAGGAGGCTGAGGCAGGAGAATTGCCTGAACCCAGGAGGCGGAGGTTGCGGTGAGCCGAGATCGCGCCATTGCACTCCAGCCTGGGTAACAACAGCAAAACTCCGTCCCAAAAAAAAAAAAAAAAAAAAAAAGTTGAATGCTGTTAGTCAATAGGGAAATGGAAATTAAAACCACAACAAGATACTATTACAAACTCAATAAATGGCTCAATTTAAAGACACAGACAATACCAAGTACTGGTGAGGATGTCACCCCCAGTGTGTAAAACTTTCATACACTCCTGGTAGAAGTGTGACATGGGAAACTTCTTGGCAGTTTATTATAAACTTACACTGTACTGACCACATGCAACAATTCTAGTCCTTAGGTATTTGCCCCGAAAATTGAGAACACCCGATTACATAAAGACTTAGACATGACTACTTATAGCACCTTTATTCATAATGGCCAAAAACTGGAAACTCAACTGTCCATCAATTGATGAATGAATATGTACATCATAATATATGCATACAATGGCATACAACTCAGTAATAAAAAGGAATGAACTACTGATTCAAGCAGCATAATGCTTATTCATTATAAACATAATGAATATAAAAAGCATTATCATCCATTTTGAGATTCAACATGGATGAATCTCAAAAGCATTATGCTAAACTAAATAAGCCAGAGACAAAGATTACGTAACTATGCTTCTATGTACATGAAATTCTAGAGTAAAAACCATAGTAATTAAAGGCATATCAGTCGTTGCTAGTGGCTAAAGAACAGGTGGAGAAGATTACAGCAAAGAAGTTAAAAGGGAACTTTCCGGGTATGATAAAAATAAACTGTATCATGATTGTGGTGGTAGTTACATAATTGTATTACCATTTATCAAACTGTGGACTTAAAATGGTGAATTTATTATATGTTAATTATACCTCATCAAAGCTGACCAAAAAGCAAACAAAAGGTCAGGCACCATGGCTTATGCCTGTAATCCCAGTACTTTGGGAGGCTGAGGCAGGAGGACTGCTTGAGGCCAAGAGTTCAAGACCTGCCTGGACAACACAGGGAGACCCCATTTCTACAAAAAATAAAAGTAAGTTAGCCATGTATAGTGGTTTCTGTGGTCCCAGCTACTTGGGAAACTAAGGCAGAAGGATTATCTGAGCTTGGGAGGTCAAAGCTGCAGTGAGCCATTATCATGCTACTGCACTCCAGCCTGGGCAACAGAGCAAGACCCTGTCTCAAAACAAACAAAAACCCAGTAACTTGCAGACCCTGCCTCTTGTCCACCCAATGCTGGTATTCCCAAAAGTTCCAGAACCTCCTTTTTCTTCTCAGTATGTATTTTTTCATAACATCAACCACTTCCCGTTCATTGCTAAAGCTTAATTCATCATCACTACAGATACCTCCCAAATCACCTCTGATGAGCATTTCTGCAGAACACAAGTGGTTTTTTTTTTTTTCTGAGAGGGTCTTGCTCTGTTGCCCAGGCTGGAGTGCAGCAGCTATTCATGGGTGCAATCATAGCTCAGTGCACCCTCAAACTCCTAGGCTCAAGCTATCTTCCTACCTCAGCCTCCTGAGTAGCTGGGACTACAGGTGCACACAGACATACCTGGCTCATTTTTTCTTTTCTTCTCTCTCTTTTTTTTTTTTTTTTTTTTTTGGTAGAAATGTGGTCTCACTATGTTGCCCAGGCTGGTCTTAAACAGCCATACCCAGTCCAGAGCACCAGTCATATTTCTAAATGCCTAGTGACATCGCTGTATCAATGCTTCCTGCCCCCAATTCACCACATCTGAAATTACACCATCTCTTCCAGCTTCCCTACATCCTTCTAACCAGCTCCTTCTAATAAATCACTCTTAGGTACCCAGGATCAAAGCTGTAGTCTCTGACTCAGGCCTTTCCTTTATAGCCCACCCTTTTTTATACATTCCCATTGGCCTCATCCTGCTTCAGCCTCCATAACCTGCCCAGGGAAACTACAATGGCTTCCTAAGGAGACTCCCCATTCTAATGCACTCTACCTACTTCTGCCAGATTAATCTTCTTAAAGCTCAGTTCTAATCAATTACAACATTACCTAGCTATTAAAACCATGGATAACTTTCCACTTATCAAACCAAATACAAGTTATAATTGTGGATTTAAGTCTAACCAGAGACAGCCAAGTTTGCCTTCCAATCTCAACTCTCACAACTCCTCTAAATACATCCTTATCTTTAACAAAACATTCCCATCTCCATGCCTTTGTTCATCCATATAACTGACAGTCCTCACCCACATAATCTTTACCTGTCAGAATCCACACTTGTCCTTCAAAGCCCTATCTCAAAAGTGGCTCCTTCCATAAAGCTTTTCACGTTGTAATCACCCTACACTCACCAACACAGATTTTTTTTTTTCTGAGACGGAGTCTCGCTTGGTCGCCAGGCTGGAGTGCAGTGGCGTGATCTTGGCTCACTGCAACCTCCACCTCCTGGGTTCAAGCGATTTGCCTGCCTCAGCCTCTCAAGTAGTTGGGACTACAGGCGCATGCCACCACAGCCAGCCTCAAAGACGGGGTTTCACCATGTTGGCCAGGATGGTCTTGATCTCTTGACCTCATGATCCACCTGCCTCAGCCTCTCAAAGTGCTGGGATTACACGTGTGAGCCACCACACTGGCCAACAATACAGATTTAATCACTTCCTCTTCTAACTCTCATACTTCTGCTTACACATTTATGATACTCTGCCTGGTTTATTATTATTTGTGTACCTGTCTTCATCACTACTGTTCCATCCACCCCACAACCAGACTCAAGCTTTGCAAGGTTGGTACTCTGCCCTACTCTTTTGTCCCTTTGAGCCACTGGCACCCAAGCTTTCTCACTGCAAGGGCTCAGAACTTTGTGGAAGAAGAATTAATTTTGGTCTAGCAAGTCTACAGAGAAATAATAAAATGAGCTACAGTGGGGGCTATAAGGATAAATCAGATAATAGATTGCATTCTGCCTTTCTTGTTGTAAGTTGGAACTCTGCCCAAAGAGAGATTCCCCACCCCCACCCCACCCGCAACACCGAGATGGAGTCTTGCTCTGTCACCCAGGCTGGAGGCCAGTGGTGTGATCTTGGCTCACTCTTGGGTTCAAGCAATTCTCTTGCCTCAGTCCCGAGTAGCTGGGATTACAGGCACATGCCACTGCACCCAGCTAATTTTTATATTTTTAGTAGAGACAGGGGTTTCACTATGTTGGCCAAGCTGGTTTTGAACTCTTGACCTCGTGATCCATCAGCCTCAGCCTCCCAAAGTGCTGGGATTACAGGCGTGAGCCACCACACCAAGCCTGAGAGATTTTTTTAAGGCTCAAAATCCACTAAACCAAATCTTCCTCCAAGAGCATTTTCATTATGACACTCCCCTACTTTATAAATTTGCAATAATTTAAAATGGGTCCTGGAGTAGGCATTCTCTATTTGCCCCCAACCTCCACAAATCAAGTCTATTCTCTACCCTTCCAAGCTCTGCTTTGCACCCTTTGAGGCTGATCTCTGGGATTACATTGCTCAAGTTCTCTTCTTCCAGCTGCACTGGGCCATTGAGAGTCACGCATAGGAGGAAAAGGGAGGATGAGAAGAAAAAGAAAAGGGGTTTTTATTTCTCTAGCCCTTCCTACTCACAAGCCATTTCCTCTAGGGCTACAGGTCCTGACCACTAGCTTGGCTTCCACTGCTCCAGCTCTCATCAGTTTCCGGTGTTCCTCTTCTTTTCCCCTCAGGCTTAAAAGTACACTAACAGCTTCCCAATAGTCTTAGGCCTTGGGAACATCACAATACCCTGTTGCTCTCCTTAACCCTACCCAAACCTCTACAACTAGTCCATTTATTTCCTGCCAGGAACCTCACTGATATAGATAGCACCCCAGGATTAAAATCACTTCGTCTGCTTAAGGCTCACAATCAACTGTCCCCTCCAACTTAACAAATTTTACCACCCCATGCTCCCCAACCGTCTCTGCTCTAGTCAGGTAGGAATCCCTACAAATCCTTGTATCACTCAGTTGAGATATGTTCACTCCTACCTTTGTGCCCTTACTCATGCTGCTGTCCTCTGTAATGCTCACCCCTTCCTTTCTACTTATACTTTCTACAGTTGCTAATTCAAATCCTACCTCCTCCGCCCTCTGCCCTCCACCCAAATTAAGCCCACTTAAACAACCTTAACCCTCAATTATCTTTCTCATCTTAGAATTTCTGTATCTGGCAAAAGGAACTACTTTGAAAACTGTGAAAATAAATATTACTTGTTACACTATATGGTCTCTAATTATTTATCGTATATCCCCTAAAGGTAAGTAACATCAGCTATTTTAAGATTCTTCTTTTGTGTTCCTTTATAGAAGTTTAGCATAACATTATAGTAACTCTAGTTGACCAAAAGAAAAAAAATCACTGCAATGTTCTAATACAAAAAGTTTGTGACAAACAGCTATAAGCAAATTTACTATGTTTTTAATGATTTTGTTTTCAATGTAATGATTCCAAATAATGGCTGCTATCAAACTTGGGTGGTTTCTTTTTTAGAACATCAGAGTACATTTTTTCTTTGAGGCAGCGTCTCACTCTGTCGTCCAGGCTGGAGTGTAGTGGCATGCCCAGGCTGGAGTGCAGAGGCTCACTGCAACATCCCCCTTCCAATTTCAAGTGATTCTCCTGCCTCAGCCTCCTGAGTAGCTGGGATTACAGGCGCATACCACCACATCAAACTAATTTTTGTATTTTTAGTAGAGATCGGGTTTCACCATGTTGGTCAGGCTGGTCTTGAACGCCTGACCTCGTGATCAGCCCGCCTTGGTCTCCCAAAGTGCTGGGATTATAGACATAAGCCACCACACCTGGCCCCAGTGCACTTTTCTTTTCCTCAAAGAAACAAGGTCTTGCTCTGTTGCCTAGATTAGAGTTCAGTGGCACAATCAGAGCTCACTGAAGCCTTGAACTCCTAGGTCCAAGTGATCCTACTGCCTCAGCATCCTAAATAGCCAGGACTACAAGCACATGCTACCACTCACAGCTAATTTTTTTCTTTTTTCCAGAGACAGGGTCTCACTATGTCACCAACGCTCCTGGCCTCAGGCAATCCTCCTGTCTAGACTCCCAAAGTGCTGGAATTACAGGGGTGAGCCACTGTGCACTGCTCATCAATGCACTTTTTAATGAAAGAATCTTTGGGGAAAAGAAAAAAGAGTAAAGTAAGTTATCCATTTGTCAACAGTCTGTTATGGTAATAGATGCAATTAATTCAGAACTGCAAACAGAAATGTCAGCACATGCAAATACCTTAATCTGCAGGTGACCAGTGGCCATGAATCAGACACTAGACATCAACAGAAGTTACTTTCTAGAGCAGTGAAGATCCTGGGAGTCCTTACATTGTCTGTAGAAAAAAAATCACCTCCCACTTCTTTAGAATCATCAAACTGTTAGCAACTATAAAGGAAAGCCTCTAACATGAAAATCAACATTTTTAGTAAATTTATCCTCACAGAGCTCCCAATGTTATATCCAATTGAAACTGCAAGAACTCATTCTAATGGGCTCCCTAAAATAAAAAATGAAGAAATAGCAAAAATGTCAGAAGTAGGTACTTTGGCTAGCTCCTCAAACAGTCACAGAATACCTATATATGCATATGATTTTAGTGAGAAAAAAATAAAATTAAAAGGATTATCTGAAAGAGTTAATTGTATCAAAATAAATAGGGATAGAGGAGGAAGACATAATAGTATCAACCAATGAATGGCTTCAAAGTTACCTTTTAACCTCTTCATCAAAAAATAAACAAAATAAAGGCATGAACCCCTAATATATTCTAATGAACTAAGGGTCAGTCCTATTTGTGCATTTTTCTAAATCTGTAAATATGTGTTAATTTTAACAAAGGTATTCTAACTTCTTACTACAAGAACTTAACGAGAATGTACAAAATTGATCCATAATAAGGAGGTCTACTACATACAAAGCAGTGCCCCTAAAACACTCAGAACGTCAAAGCATATAAAGATATATAAGCAATTACAGTACAATATGATAATGTTCCCATAACAAGGCTACACATCAGGAGCTGTGGAGAACACTAAGATAATGAAGAGAAAGATCAGCCAGGACACAACAGACTAATCCTGGGCCACCACAAAAGTTGAGTTGAAAAGTAAGGACCTAAAATAAAAGAGCAACATTATATTGAGCTTGTAAGGTGACAAATTTTAAGGACATGTCGAAGGTATGCTCAGCAGGACTAGGCTCAATCAACATTTTCATAGTGTAGTTTCAATCAAGAAACAAGGTACTGTTTAAGAAATATCCTATTCATTGCAGCCTTGTTTAGATTAACAAAAAAAAACAAGAGGGGGGTAATAAAAGTAATGAAAAGGGGAAATGACTTTTGGTTTGTGCTTTGTTTTTAAATAGAGATGAGGTCTCACTATGTTGCCCAGATTGGTCTCGAACACCTGGGTTCAAGCAATCCTCCTGCCTCATCCTCCCAAAGTTTTGTAATTACAGGTAGGAGCTACTGTACCCAGCCAGAAAACAATCTAAAGTCTGCAAATAATAAACTGCATAAATAAATTATACACATATACTACAATCAAGGCAATCATTAAAATGAATGAGGAAGATCTATAATTATTTGGAATGTATTAAGTTGAAAATGATAACTATGATACATTAAGTTAAAATACATTAAGATGCAGACCAAGCACCCACTTCAAGGCATATATACAAAAGAATTAAAAGCAGAGACTCAAACAGATATTTGTACACTAATGTTAACAGCAGCATTATTCACAATAGTCAAAAGGCAGAAATAGATCGACTGTCCTTCAACAGATGAATGGATAAACAAAATGTGGTATATATACATTCACTGAAATATTAGTCATAAAAAGAAATGAAATTTTGAAATATACTATGAGTAGATCTTTAAACTATCATGTTTCTTGAAATAAGCCATTTGTGTAAAAAGAAAAGAAGAGGGGCCACATATATGAATGCATGACTAGAGTGGTTGAAAATCTCTGGAAGACACATAAGAAACCAATGACAGTTAACTCTGGGAAACACTAGGAAAATGAAGACACAGTATGAATGAATTAAAGAGAGATATATCTTTTGCTAAAACCTTTTTTATACTAGGTAAGTTTCTTATCATGTGTATATATTGCTTAAATATTTTTTTATTTTAAAAAAGGGGGGCAAGAATAATTTTCCAAGGATGCTAAAACCAGTGAGAAAGAGTTGTAAGAGCAACAATTTTCACATGATCTCAAAATACCACCACCTAGACTGCTTATTAACTACAAAGGGGAAAGAAATGTACATTTGCAAAGAAATAATCTCGTGATAGTTACCACCTTAAACAAGAGATCAAACTCAGCATCACCTATAAAGGAGGAAAACGGCATTAAGTGCCTCCTGAGGTGACATAAGGAGTACATAACATGACCTATATAGTGTTAATGCAGTAAATGTTTAACTTGAATATATAATCTTAAATAAACAATACACAAATTCATATTGTAGAAGATTGTATAAGACAACTGACTTAGATTCTTCAATAAAGTTAATGTCACTTGGAAAAAAAAGGCTAGGGATTATTCTAGATTTAAAGAAACATAAACACCAAAAGCAGTATGTGAATGTCACTGGATCCTGAACCTGAAAAAAAACAAAAAGCAACTATAAGAGACGTGGGAAATAAAGTTTTAAACACAAATGTTGCATATTAGGTGATAATGAATTAAAGTTATTCTCCTCTGGTGTGATAAAAGTATTGAGGTTATGTTGGAGAATGTCCTGCTTCTTACAGGATACATGCCAGTGTACTGGGAGAGGATGGGGAGTATTATGAGAACCACAACTTAACTTAAAGCAAAATGTACGTATGTTCAGAGGAGAAGAAAAAAGCAGTTGCTGCAAAATGCTGCAATTTGTAAATGTAGGTGAAAAGCACTGTTCTTCATATTTTCTATAAATTTGAGAAATTTTCAAAATCAGAGCTTGGGGAGGAATGTAGAAACAGCTGAATCAGGCACAGCTGAGCCCCAGTAACATAAAAGAGGAAAGAAAAAAAAGGTTATCTTTTGCAATAAAAGTACACATAGGAATTAACTGATTAACACGGTTTTTCCATTATTAACCATGTTCTTCCTGATGGAGCATATGTAATAAACTCAGTTATCCCCAGGAGTATCTGTATTAAACAAATCTCACTTTTAGGTTCCTTACAACATAATCATTTTTCTTTAAGTAATTACAGTGATACCATCTCTATAAATTTAGAGCTAGATTTGTAACTCTTGCTCAAAAATGAGCTGGCAGAAAAACACTGTTCCCAAGCACACAGACACATACTACGTTGCCTACCCTTCATGCAAGTAAGAGAAAAGCCAGACAGCAAGATGACAAGTTTACTTAAGCTTGTGCTTTGTACAAATTACACAGAAGAAAGCTAAAGGGCACCAAATATCCTGGTTCACCAAAAATTATAGGAAGACAGAATCTTCCATCTCTTAAATCTTCAACCCACATTTTCATTGTTTCAAAACAGTATAAATTACTATATTAGAAAATATCTAGGCAAATCTGTATTGCATCATGACTAGAAGTAAGTTACAGCAGGGAAAATCTAAAAGGCAAACTGATTTGGAAATGTGTATGTGCTTACCTTTCTATTAATACATCTATTGTCTTCAGAATTCACTTTTATACAAAACACTGAGGTCACACTATGAAGAACCGATTCAGAAGGAAATGGGAAGTTTTTCTTGTTTCCTCATCTTGAACTGTACCTAACTCCCTCCTGAGAATCTCTCAAGTTGACAAAAAAATAAGCCGAATATGAAAATAAATCCATCCCTGTGGAACTCATGAAGCTGCACACTTACTATATATATATGCTTCTATGAATGTAAATTACACTTCGGTAAAAAAGGTTTTTAAACATTTTTAAATAAAACACGTAGGTACAAACTTTAACAAAACGTGCAGGATCTACATGCTAAAAATTATAAAGACATTGATGAAGGAAATCAAAGATCATCAAAATAGATGGAGAGACATGCCACATTCCTAAATTGTAAAACTAAATATTGTAAAATGTCAATTCTCCTCCAAATTGATCTATAAATTCAACCTAATAATACCAAAAAGTTTTTTTTTGTAGTTATAAGCAATCTTATTTTAAAATTTTATATGGAAAGAGTAGGGAACTAGAATAGCTAAAAACAGACACCTGACCATCAACTTACAATCAACAATATTGAGATACATAAATAAAACATATTGCCCAATCCTCAAAAAGAATAATATTTTCAAAAAAAGACCTTCATAAAAATCTGCTTGGACAGAGAGAATGATTAACAAAGCACATTACTAGACATTGTCAATAAATCAGGAAGTAAGATTTGGTAAAGAATCTACAAGTGGTTTCTAAAGAACTGACTTCAAGTACAAAAATCCATTTCACAACAGAACAGGCTCTTTTCCCTCCTACCACTACAACAGTTGTGATAATCAGATATGGACAGACACACACACACACACACACACACACACACACACACACACACACTCATAAGTACACTCACTAAAAGAGGCCATATATAGAGTGCTCCAAAAGAACCATACTTTATTCTTCCTAATGTTTACAAAATCTGAGTCGCTTATCTTTTAATCTAGAACAGTGTGAAAGCAGTTTTTTTTTTAAATATCAATCCACAAAATAATCAATAAACCTCCAAAGTCTAAAGAAAAAACAATAAAATGAAGATTTATACTACTCATAGTCTCCTTGAATTAGCCTATTCCCAAATAATTTTTTACCTACTGACCTAGCCTGTACTAACAGGTCAGCTATTAGTATGGGAGGAAGAAGAGAGAAAACTATCCATCCCAGTTTGCGCAGGAAATTAACATTGTATGCCTGTTGTTTCTGCATGTACCATTTTACTGTGGCAGAGGCAGAAGATCAAATGCCTATCAATGTCCTCTTCTAAGAATACAGTATTCTGGCCAGACGCGGTGGCTCATGCCTGTAATCCCAGCACTTTGGGAGGCTAAGCCAGGCGAATCACCTGAGGACAGGAGTTCAAGCCCAGCCTGGCCAACATGATGAAACCCCTTCTCTACTAAAAATACAAAAATTAGCTGGGTATGGTGGTGGGCGCCTGTAATCCCAGCTACTGAGGAGGCTGAGGCAGGAGAATGGCTTGAACCCAGGAGGCAGAGGTTGCAGTGTGCTGAGATCACACCTGCACTCCAGCCTGGGTGACAAGAGCAAAACTCTGTCTCAAAAAAAAAAAAAAAATACAGTATTTTAAGTTATAAAACAATATGTATAGAATTTGGAAAAGAGTATTTCTATAAATAGACCTATAAAAAAACTGAACTACACATAATTTAACAATGATTATTCTTCATGGTGTGATTACAGATAGTTTTCACCTTTTTCCACTATCTAAAAATCATTTTTTATAACAAATATATTACTTTTCACACTTAGAAAGGAGTTATTTCCATTTCTTAAAATGCAACTTTTCTTTGTGACCCAAATCCTCATCTCAAGAGCATGCAATACTCTTCTTTAACATGTTATTAGCCAAGAACTAAGGCTATGTGATTTAGTATAGACATTAGCTTTGTGAGGGATTTCAGGATTTTTTTTTTTTTTTTTTTTTTTTGAGACAGAGTCTGGCTCTGTTGCCTAGGCTGGAGTGCGATGGCATGACAGCTCATTCCAACTTCCACCTCTCGGTTTCTAGGGATTCTCATACCTTAGTCACCTGAGTAGCTGGGATTACAGACGTGCACCATCACATCCAGCTACTTTTTGTATTTTTAGTAGAGGCAGGGTTTTGCCATGTTGGCCAGGCTGGTCTTGAACTCCTGGCTTCTAGTTATCTGTCCGCCTTGGTCTCCCACAGTGCTGTGATTACAGGCATGAGCCAGTACCCAAGAACCAAGAACCAGCTCTGCTATGGAAAATATGAAACCTACCTGTTTACTTTTCAAAGTTGTTAAGAGGATCAAGTAAGAATTCATCTGAAAGTACTTTAATGCAATGTACTAATGTGAGCTATGATTATTACAAGTTCATGAATAAAACTGTATAACCTCAGATCTCAAGTATAAAATGAGGGAGGTCTTAAATGAGTTCCAGTGCATTTCTAAATCAGAAATTCTGTATTAACAGTGTCCTCTTAACTCAGTATTCTACTTGCATCTAATCTACCTCCCATAGAGGTATACCTTTTTTATGGATAATGGTTCCCAGGTCTTCATGCTTTCTATCTTCACTAGGACATAGCCAACTCTCCACATTCTTCTCTTATGGCTCTGATTGTCTGAAAGTTAAAGAAAATATATCTGTTCCTTCCAAACAGACTTTAAATCCCCTCTTAATCTGATTTATATTTCATGCTCTCCACCTTCCACATGTTGCAGTGTAGAGCAGTGGCTACGCACATGAAACCTGGAGCCAGGCTACCTAGGTTTAGATCACGGCTTTACTATGTCACTAGCTCTGCAATGCAATCTTGAACAATTTACTTAATTTCTCTGTGCCTCAGTTTCCTCAACTGTAAAATAGGTATAATAAGAGTAGGCCTATTGTAAAAGGTTGTGTAAAGTACTGAAAACAGTGCCTGGATGTAGTAAATGTTACATAGTGACTGATGAAGTCCTTTTCTAACCTTGCTTCTCTAAAAGTGTAATGCTTACAGGCTAAGATGAAACAATAACCAAATTTGCCTCTTGCTCTCTTCTCACTGAAAAATGTCTTATTATTTACCTATCAAAAGCTTCTCCACATCACTGTAACAAAGTCAAACACGCTCTTCATGGTTGCATTTTTTTTTTTTTTTTTTTACTCTGTTCAAATCCTCTAACCTATTAGTCTGTTCTCATGCTGCTATGAAGAAATACCCAAGATTGGGTAATTTAAAAAGGAAAGAAGTTTAATTGCCTCACAGTTTCACAGGGCTGGGGAGACCTCAGAAAACTTACAATCATGGCAGAAGGAGTTAGCAAACACATCCTTCTTCACATGACGGCAAGAAGGAGAAATGACAAGCCAAAGTGGGGAAAGCCCCTTTTAAAACCCTCAGATCTCGTGAGAACTCACTATCAGGAGAACAGCATGAGGGTAACCATCCCCATGATTCATTTACATCCCACAGGGTCCATCCCACCACACATAGGGATTATAAGAACTACAATTCAAGATGAGATAATTAGATGGGGACACAGCCAAACCATATCACCTAAAATTTCCCAAAATTTGTTCCTTAGATCATTAGCTCCTCAAGATGTTGTAAGGGGGGAAAAAAGGTTCAGAGATCAAATAAATTTGGAAAATACTGAGTTAATGTTAAACAGGCTTCTTTACTGTAAGTCTTTTACATGTTAAAATGTACTTGAAATACTAAGAGAAAATAAAGTACACATTGTTTTCCAAGTTTATTAGACTCCAGAGCCCTTTTGTCAAGGAGCCACATTGGGAAATGCTGCTGCTCCAGTTCTTTGACAATCGTTAATACAAAATATGCTGTCTTATGTAAACTCAGTATTTTATTAATCTGATTCACACAAAAGGTCTGTTCTCAAGTTCATGCTGAGAAATCTGGCTCAATAAACTAATAACTACTGCCCTGAACAAATTACTTTTCAAATTTCTGAATATCAACATTGTCCTCTTAAAAAGAACAAACATCAGTGACCAGCTCCACACTCTAAGTCATGAGCTATTTACTTTCATGATGGGATTTAACCTATTTATTTACCAACATCCTTTGAATAAAGTTTATTTATTCAACATTCCCTTAAAGGAATTCAGAACCTTGCCAATCATCCCAGTACCAGTGCTGGCATAAATATAGCGTCCCAAACATACAACTTACAGTGTTGAAGAAAATGCCATCTAACACATGAATGAAGATGAAACAATAACATTTCACTATTTTGCAATCCCTGATGAATTAGGAAGTCTAAGCAATTACCATCAATAGCCGCTAACATCACAAAGAGATGTAAGACCTTACATATCTCCTGATGAAAACACAAATCACTCCTATAAAGTACTGAGAAAAAAAAAAACATAAAAACCAACCTATCAATTTACAGGAAATTAAGGAAACACAAGAGCATGTTAAGTGACATTACAGAGATACAATCAGCAAAATGAAACTAAGGGAAACTTATCAGGGCAAACAACCTGGTTTCTTTAATTTAAAAATTAAGAAAAAAAAAAAGAGATGAAGAGAGTCTAAAGATTTAAAATGATTAATAAACACACCAAACTATTGCAAAGTATGAATCTTATTTGGATTTCACTTCAAGCAAATAAACTATAGGTCTATATCTATTTATAAATCATAGAAATATGAAGCCTGATTCATACTTGATATTAAGAACTTGCTATACACTTTTTGGTATGATAATGGTATTATGGTTATGCTATAAAAAGAGAAAGGGAGGCTGGGTACCGTGGCTTACACCTGTAATCCTAGCACTTTGGGAAGCCAAGGCAGGCAGATCATAAGGTCAGGAGTTCAAGACCAGCCTGACCAACAGGTGAAACCCCATCTCTATTAAAATACCAAAGATTAGCTGGGCGTGGTGGCACAAACCTGTAATCCTAGCTACTCAGGAGGCTGAGGCAGGAGAATCGCTTGAACACGGGAGGCAGAGGTTGCAATGAGCCAATATTGCACCACTGCACTCCAGTGTGGACGACAGAGTGATACTTGGTCTCAAAAGAAAAAAAGAGAGAGAGAGAAAAAGAGACTCTATCTTTTAAAAATCAATATTGAAATATCTGAAACAAGCCGGGCGCGGTGGCTCAAGCCTGTAATCCCAGCACTTTGGGAGGCCGAGGCAGGTGGATCACGAGGTCAAGAGATCGAGACCATCCTGGTCAACATGGTGAAACCCCGTCTCTACTAAAACTACAAAAAATTAGCTGGGCATGGTGGCACGTGCCTGTAATCCCAGCTACTCAGGAGGCTGAGGCAGGAGAATTGCCTGAACCCAGGAGGCGGAGGTTGCAGTGAGCCGAGATCGCGCCATTGCACTCCAGCCTGGGTAACAAGAGCGAAACTCCGTCTCGGGAAAAAAAAAAAAAAAAGAAATATCTGAAACATAAACATTACATATGTCAAGGACTTGATTTAAAACAATCCAGGGGTCGGTGTGGTGGCTCATGGCTGTAATCCAAACACTTTGGATGGATCACCTGAGGCAAGGAGTTCAAGACCAACCTGGCCAACACAGCAAAACCCTATCACTATATTAAAAATACAAAAATTAGTCAGGCGTGGCAGTACACGCCTGTAATTCCAGCTATTTGAGAGGTTGAGCCACAAGAGTCACTTGAACCCAGGAGGCAGATGTTGCAGTCAGCTGAGATCACGCCACTATACTCCAATCTGGGTGACAGAGCAAGACTATGCCTCAAACAATAATAATAATAATAACAACAACAATCCAGGGATTGGGCATGAGGGGTGCTAGATAGAAATATAGATGAAACAAGACTACCTATAAGTTGATAATTCTTGAAGTTCAATACTGGGTACATGAGAGCTCTTTATACTAACCCCTCTACTTTTATATTAATATATATTTAAAATATTCTAATAATAAAAAGATAAGAAAAAATGCTATATGGGAATTGAATTATCATAGTATCTACCTATTCCCATAACAGATTAATCCAGAGTCAGGCACAAGTGAATGTTAATTTACTAAAATCAAATTATATTTATAGAGTACCATAAGGAATCATTTGACCTGAACATCACAATCAGTCAACATGCTAAACTCTCCTATGTAATTACTCTTATTTACAAGTCTGTTAACAGTAGCTAACCAATTTATACCACTCTGTGGAAAAAAAAAAAAAAAGGTGTTTAAGTATTATTTATTTTTTAAGTTTTTTATTAAATAAAGCAACAGTCACAGAAAAAAAACTGCAGACAATATTGCAGAGTCATTGCTGTCTTTCTAGTCCTATGGGCCTTTGGTACTTCCGGAATTTATCGTCAGCAGAGTTAGTGCATAAGCACTCCAGCTCACTGAGCTCCCAAACAGGACTAGTTTAATCCTGTGTTACAAAAACCCTTTCCTGCCTACCTACTCTGAAATAAGGAGCCAAACCGACAGATGGCAGACGAAAAGGAAGAGGGAGGTGATAAAGAGGCAGTACAAGACAGCACTAGGAAAAAATAACGGAAAGAACTGAAAGACATCTTAAATACAAATATAAAGATATAAAATATTCAGCAATGTCTTAGATTTTTGCAAAACAAAGTCACATTTTGTCACTAATCAATTACTTTAAAGCTAAGTGATTCTGTGATTCATATTGGATTTTATTCCTTTATGTGACATACCTTTGAGAGTTTTGAGAAATCCTTAATATCTCACAAATTAAATTAACCAAAGCATTTCAAACTGTTCTCAAAACAAGAGAAATGGGACATAGTAAACTTTTATCAACATTTCACTACTGCCATACATCTGCCTTTTTAGAAGTTACCAGACTTTCTTTTTCAGGTTCTAAAAAGTAAAGTACCCCAGCTCTATGCTAATCCATGATACAATCAAAACCACATCAGTATTACTGCAGCCTACTAATAGGCTTTAGTCAAAATATTGGTTTAAAAGATACTACAGTGTTGCCATTAGAATTAAAGTTTTAATCAAAATAACATTTCTTTAAAATGCCTCGGTTTTTGGTGTAAAAAACTTTATTTAAGAACATGCCAACTACCATAAGCCATCTTGGCCCATTCGTAATGCCAAGTGCCTCTTCTGCTTCCAGATTAAGTATTTTTCCTATCACTTATTTTAGAGGTCAAACTTGCAGCACCATACAATAAATATAGAAGCCCATCACTCACGCTTTGGAAATTTTACAAAGAAATAGCAAATTCTAGGCTTTGGTTACAGAACCAGAACCAGTTCATTTCTGGTTGTACCATAAAAAAGAACGAGGTTGAGGTTATTCAGGAGCTCATTCCTAAGGCAGCTCCCTCTCTCTTCCATGGAAGTTTGTCAAATGGGAGAATAACATCTGCCTGCCTGTCTCACAGAGGTCTTATTTATATCAATTAAGAAAATGTTTACAAAATTATTTTATAAACTAAAAAACTATAAATAAATGCAAGCTGTTATTCTCTATTTGCATTTTAGACAGTTTGCTTAAGGTTACTCCTTAATATCACCGGGTTTCAAGGTCTACCAAGAAAAATTTTATATTTCAAGTCATAAAGATTCACTAATATTCACTTTTTAATAGCAAAGTCCAGTCCTTACACCAATTACTGTTCTCTTCTATCATCTATTCCTCTTCTTGGCAGAACAGAACTAGAAACATGCTTTAAGAAATCAAAGAAGGCCAGGCGCGGTGGCCCATGCCTGTAATCCCAGCACTTTGGGAGGCCAAGGTGGACGGATCATGAGGTCAAGAGATCAAGACCATCCCAGCCAACATGGTGAAACCCCATCTCTACTAAAAACACAAAAATTAGCCAGGAGTGGTGGTACATGCCTGTGGTCCCGGCTACTCCAGAGGCTGAGGCGGAAGAATCGCTTGAACCCAGAAGGTGGAGGTTGCAGTGAGCTGAGATTGCGCCACTGCACTCCAGTCTGGCAACAGAGCAATACTCCATCTCAAAAAGAAAGAAAGAAAGAAATCAAAGCAATAGATAGTCTCTAAAGTTCTGTCTCATTGTCACCATGATTCCTGAACACCCCTATAGCATGATCCTGCCCACATGACACTACTTGGATGGGGTTTTAGATCAGCCAACCCAAACTATGTCATTGAGGCTGGCCATTTCTACGCTCTGCCCCCCACAGTCTCCACCAACACTTTTTCATTTCTAAATTCTCGTTCAGTCTGCATCACCTCCTAGCTCTATGATCTTAGGCAAGTTACTTAATCTCTCTGTGCTTCAAAGTCCTTATCTGCAAACAAGGTTTTACCTCATAAGTTTAAACATGGGTTAAATAATACATGGAAAAATGCTAAGAGAGTGGATAAGTGTTCTCATCACAAAAATGATGACTAAGTGAAGTAATGTATATGTAAATTAGCTAATTCAGTCATTCCCCAATGTATACATACTTCAAAACTTCATGTAGCACACAAGAAACACATATAATTTTATCCGCCAATTTAAAAATAAAAAATAATACATGAAACTGCTTAGAACAGTGACTGCACAGTAAATGCTCAGTAAGTATTTGCTGGTGTTATTCCTTTCTATGTGCATCTGTCTAGTCCCCCACCTCACCACCATCATTAAATTACACAAATCTTTCCATCATTCTCCATCCCTTGTTCTTTCCAAAAGAATAAGCAAATTTTGAGAAAGCAGATACTATGATCATATTACTAAATTTCATTATACATAACTGAATATTTGGTTATGTAAGAAAGTTCAATAATACCTTATAAAAAAGACAATGGCCCACCATGCTTTTAAATTATATTAACACTGAAGCATAATCTTCCTAGTTCTAAATTAGGTTATCTACTTATTTCCAATACTACCAGTTAGCAAGGCTGCTTACTTGAACTATATCGCATAAAAGTACCCATGACCAAAGAGTTTTATGGTATAGTGACTAAGGTCTTAAAATACAGCAAAACTTTAAAAAGACTTCCATAAATGCTACTGTATTTTTTGAAAAACAACAATGTATCTCAAAAAAAATCAAAAGCAACACAGACATCCTTTTTTTGCTTTTGAGAAAAGGTCTTGCCATGTTGCCTAGACTAGTTTTGAACTCCTGTGCTCAAACAATCCTCCCGCCTTGGCCTCCCAAGCAGCTAGGACTGTAAGCATGCCACCACGCTCAGCTTAACAGTGACCTTAAATCAGGAGTTTAGAGTGAGGAAAAATAACTTACCAGAAACATGAGGAAATGCCACTGCTAAATTAACATTACTGCCGGGCGAGGTGGCTCATGCCTGTAATCCCAGCACTTTGGGAGGCCAAGGCAGGAGGATCACCTGAGGTCAGGAGTTCAAGACCAGCCTAACCAACATGGAGAAATCCCATCTCTACTAAAAATACAAAATTAGCCAGGCGTGGTGGTGCATGCCTGTAATCCCAGCTATTCAGGAGGCTGAGACAGGAGAATTGCTTGAACCCGGGAGGCAGAGATTGCGGCAAGCTGAGATCGAGCCATGCACTCCAACCTGGGCAACAAGAGTGAAATTCCGTGTCCCCTCACAAACAAACACACATACATAAACACACACACACACACACACACACACAATTACTACCATTATCATTAGCGGACAACCAAATAGCTTAAACACTTGCAACAAGAACAAGAGCTAAAAATTCAAGTTTTTTTACATGCTACTTAACACACTCTATCAACAATTATGTGCTCTAGATAATGTTATAAATTCTAAATCCTAACATTTCCCATGTAAGTACTCAAGGCAAAGAATTCACACCATTGTTTAACTGACACAATAGTCCTCCTTCAGCTTATGAATTACTTGATCTGGCCAGGCTTGGTAGCTCATGCCTGTAATCCCAGCACTTTGGGAAGCTGAGGTGTGAGGGTCACTTGAGCCCAGGAGTTTGAGACCAGCCTAGGCAACAGAGTGAGACCCCCATCCCTAAAAAAAAATTATCAGGGTGTGGTGGTGCACGCCTACAGTCAAAGCTACCTGGAGGCTGAGGTGGGAGGATCACCTGAGTCTTGGGAGGTCAAGGCTCCAATGAGCCGTGATCCCACCACTGCACTCCAGCCTGGGAGACAGAGTGAGACCTTGTCTCAAAAAAAAAAAAAAATCAGTTAATCTTATTTAGAGACAGTTTTACTCCACAGACAACTTCCTGGGGTTGTACTCCTAGTTTACTACACGCTGGGGACTTTTCTAGGCAGTGGAATAAACAACATATCCAAGGTTCCCGCTTTCATGGAGTTTACATTCCAGTAAGGAAGGCAAACAATAACCAGGTAGGCAAGTAATTCAATATCAGGAAGCATAAGTGCCAAAAAAAATAAAGCAAGAGAGACAGGGGATGTAGGGAGTGGCCACTATTTTCTATACTGTATTCACTGAAGATCTCTCTACAGGGGTGAGGTCTGAGGCACTCTCTTTAAGCAGAAGCCTGAATTATGTGAGCTAGCCAGCAGTGCAAAAGCTTGAGGGAAGGGACGAACAAGTTTTAAACCCTGGGAGCGTGTCTGGCCCAGTCAAGGAATACGGAAAGCTCAATGTAGCCCAAGTGGAATAAATAAGGAGAGGGAGGCAGGGACTACATCATGTAGGACCTTGCAGGCCACGACCAGGAATTTGGCTGTTCTTTAAATTTGAAATAACCATATTTCAAATTATTTTAAAATGTTAAAATATTTAAATTACTCTAAAATAGCCGGGCAGTGGCTCACACCTATAATCCAGAACTCTGGGAAGCCAAGGTGGGTGGATCACTTGAGGCCAGGAGTTCAAGACCAGCCTGACCAATATGGTAAAACCCTGTCTCTACTAAAAACACAAAAATTAGCCAGGTGTGGTGGCACATGCCTGTAATCCCAGCTACTCGGAAGGCTGAGGCAGGAGAATCACTTAAACCCAGAAGATGGAGGTTGCAGTGAGCCAAGATCATGCCACTGCATTCCAGCCTGCATGGCAGAGCAAGACTCCATCTCCAAAAAAAAATTATTTTAAAATAATAATTCTAATTTAATTTAGAAGTCATCTGAGGTATTAAATAAAGGAGTGATTAACATATGAAAAGGTCATTCTAGTTATGAAATCGAAAACAGCCTATAAGAGGTTAAGTGAGAAAACAAAGAAACCAGATAAGAAACTATTACGATTTACCCACACAGGAGATGGTGGTGGTTTAAACCAGCATAAGGCAGAGATGACAAAATATGATCAGATTAGAAATGTATTCAGAAAATAGAGCCAAGATGATTTGCTAATACACTAGTTATATGATATAAAGAAAAAGAAGAATCATAGATCACTTAGATTCTGGCCTGAGCAACTAGTTGAATGGTCCTGCCATTTATTAATACTAAGAGAAGATTCAGAGGAAATAATGAGAATAGAAATCACACCTTCTGTGTTGAACAAATTTAGTTTCAGATGTCTATTAGATGTTTTGTTATGTAGGTAAACTCATGTTATGGGGCTTTGTTGTACAGATTTCATCACCCAGATATTAAGCCTAGTACCCATTAGTTTTTTTTCCTGATCCTCTCCCTCCTCCCATTCAACACTCTCCAAAAGGCCCCAGTGTCTGTTGTTCCCCTTCATGTGTCCATGTTTTCTCATCAGTTAGCTCCCACTTACACACGAGAACAAGCAGATTAACTATGACACTCAATCTTGGGGAGGAGGTCTAGGCTGAAGACATAAATGTGAGTCAACCAGCATATAGATAGTATTTAAAGACATAGAACTAAATAAATATAGATGTGGAAGATTTTGTTTATTTCATTCTCACATCCTACGTAGCAGCTATAATTATTCCTTGTTTTTTGGTTTTTTTTTTCCTGAGACAAAGTCTTGCTTTTGTCCCCCAGGCTGGAGTGCAATGGCACAATCTGGGCTCACTGCAACCTCTGCCTCCGGTTTCAAGCCATTCTCCTGCCTCACCCTCCTAAGAAGCTGGGATAACAGGCACCTGCCACCACGCCCAGCTAATTTTTGCATTTTTAGTAGAGACAGGGTTTCACCATGTTGGCCAGTCTGGCCTTGAACTTCTGATCTCAGGTGAACCGCCCATCTTGGCCTCCCAGTGCTATGATTACAGGTGTGAGCCACCATACTCAGTCTTAATTATTCCCATTCTACAGATCAGAAAACTGAGGCTAAGAGATTAGGACTTGCCTAACATCATTCTGCTAACTGGTAGAAAGAAGAGGGGGGTAAAAAGAACAGATCTAACTGCTGACAATGCCCATGACCTTTCTCAACTGGGGCTTGTTATCTGAACCTCAGAACACAGACAATGATCAGGGTGAATATTTTCTCAATTCTCACAAGGATGGTACATAACTAGTGCCATCCTAGATACATTGGAGAGAGGTTAATTCTTTACATATAACAAGTGTCCGAATGTCTTTGGGCATTTGGGTTTAATTTTCTTATGAAACCCCAGTCGAAAGAAAAAAAGAAACTATACTAATATTATTCCATTACTATTATTAGGAATCATTTAAAATGAGAGACATTCCTGCACAGCAAAAGAACAATTAACAAAATGAAAACGCAGCCTATGGATTTGGAGAAAATATTTGCAAACTATGTATCTGATAAAGGGTTAATATCCAAAATATATAAGGAACTCACACAACTCAATAGCAAAAAAGCAAAAATAAATAACCTGATTTTAAAATGGGCAAAGGACCTGAATAGACATTTCTTCAAATAGGACATAAAAATAGCCAAGATATATTAAAATGTGCTCAACATCACTAATCATCAGGGAAACACAAATCACAACCACAATGAGGTATCACCTCACACCTGAAAGAATGGTGATAACCAAAGAGACGAGATAAGTGATGATGAGGGAGTGGAGAAAAGGGAGTATTTGAATACCGTTGGTGGAAATGTAAATTGGAACAGCCATTATGGAAAACAGTATGTAGGTTTCTCAAAAACTTAAAAAGAAAACAACTATATGATCCAGCAATCTCTCTTCTGGGTTTTAACCCAAAAGAAATAAAAGCAGCATCTCAGAGAGAGGTCTGCACTCCCATGTTCACTACAGCATTATTTACACTAGCTGAGATGTGGAGCCAATCTACATGTCTGTCAGTGGATGGTTTGATAAAGAAATTGTGATACAAACACACTTTGGAATATTATTCCAATTTTTAAAAGGAGATCCTGCCATTTACAATAAAACGAATGAACCTGGAGGACATTGTGTTAAGTGAAAAAAGCCAGATATAGAAACAAAAAAGAGAACCTAATAATCATTTTTTATATGCGGAATCTTTAAAAAAAGTTAAATACATAGAAACAGAGACTAGAACGGTGGTTGGGAGAGTAGGGGACATGTAGGTCAAGGGAACAAAGTTGCAGATATGTAGGATGAATGAACCTAGAGACCTAAAGTATAGAATGAGGGCTGGGTGTGGTGACTAATGCCTATAATCAATCCCAGCACTTTGGGAGGCCGAGGCAGGCAGATCACTTGAGGCCTGGGGTGTGAGAGAAGCCTGGACAACTCAATGAAACCCCATCTCTATTAAAAATACAAAAAATTAGCCAGATGTGGCAGCGCACACCTATAATCTCAGCTATTCAGATAGCTGAGGCAAAAGAATTGCTTGAACCCAAGGTGGAGATTACAGTGAGCGGAGATGGTGCCACTGAACCCCAGCCTGGGTGACAGAGCAAGACTCTGTCTCAAAAAATAAAGTACACCATGAGCATTATAATTAATATTAGTGTAGCCGGGCGCAGTGGCTCACGCCTATAATCCCAGCACTTTGGGAGGCTGAGGCGGGTGGATCACGAGGTCAAGAGATCGAGACCATCCTGGTCAACATGGTGAAACCCCGTCTCTACTAAAAATACAAAACATTAGCTGGGCATGGTGGCACGTGCCTGTAATCCCAGCTACTCAGGAGGCTGAGGCAGGAGAATTGCCTGAACCCAGGAGGCGGAGGTTGCGGTGAGCCGAGATCGTGCCATTGCACTCCAGCCTGGGTAACAAGAGCAAAACTCCGTCTCAAAAAAAAAAAAAAAAAAAAAAAATTAATATTAGTGTATCATATACCAGAAATTTTCTAAAAGTAGATTTTAAATTATCCTAGCACACACAAAAAAAGTAGCTATGTGAGATGATGGGTATGTTAAATTATTACATACAGCAATCATTTCACTATGTATATCAAAACATCATGTGTACGCATTAAATTTATATAATAAGTAAGCCTGAAATAAATAAATAAAATTAGAGAGAAGAGATTGGTGAATAATATGTTACCATCCTGTGTCTTCTTGTGGGCTTATTTTGTAATCAGTAAAATGAAGTATTATTTGAAGTTTTTATAGCAGCAAAAGTGATTGTACTTTAAGACTATCCCAGACCTTTGCTGGTTCCATTCACAATCAGCAGTCAGCATCTATTTTTCTGGGAACATCAATTCATTAGAAAACCACTAGAAAAAAAAAAAGAAAGAAAGAAAAATAATTTTTTTTTTGAGACGGAGTCTTGCTCTGTCGCCCAGGCCAGCGTACAGTGGCATGATCTCAGTTCACTGCAGCCTCCGCCTCCTGAGTTCAAGTAATTCTCCTGTCTCAGTCTCCCAACTAACTGAAATTACAGGCAACCACCATCATGCCCAGTTAATCTTTGTATTTTTAGTAGAGACAGGGTTTTACCATGTTGGCCAGGCTGGTTTCGAACTCTTGACTGCAGGTGATCTACCCACCTCAGCCTCCCAAAGTGCTGGGATTACAGGTATAAGCCACCATGCCCGGCCAAATAATTTTTTAAAAAGAAACCACTGGAATATAAACTCATCAAGTGCCAGAATCTTTGTTTGTCAATTAATGTGTTCCAAGTACCTGGAACAGTGCTCTCTCTGGGAATGAACGTAAATTTCCAGTCCTGCTGGACAGTACTTGTTACTCTATAAGATAGAGATTTCTTCATGTTGTCTTAGTTTTCTGGCACCAGTAAAATGTAACAGGATTGCCCTAACCCAGAACTTTCAACTCACAGTTTAATTTTCGTTACAACTGCCCTTCTTCCTTATGTAACTATGACAGGTTCCAACATACTGCCATTACTGGTCCAAAGTACTACCATACTATGGAGATCAATATGTACTGTATATACTGTTCAAAATAAATGAACCAATAACTACTGTATCACATATTCTAGAGGAAGAAATATTCTTACATTTCACTTATCCTTTGTTAAAATCCACACGTATTTTAGAGCACAGGTACCATACATCAATGGAACACTTCCATTAAATGCAAAATGTTAAAATGAGCAATCCTGACTAGGCCAGAACTAATGGAATTCACCTGCACATAACAAGTTACATGTATGAATGCAGTATTAGTGGCAATGTATTTCATTTTCAAGCTATAAGAACCCACCACCTGCAAGCATTAAGCACCCATCCACAAGGGGTCACCAGAATGGCTACTGTTTTTTTAATCACTTATCTCTGGCAAAAAACATATATACATTAAAAGGATGACAACATATTCTGTTGGTGCTTTCATACATTACTGATGGGAATGCAAATCAATACATTTGTGGAGGAAAATTTGGGAATTTGGGAATATCTAACAAAACCACATGTGCACTTAACTTTTGAACCAGCAATCACACTTAAAGAAATCTACCTTGAAAGGCCAGGCATGGTGGCTCACGCCTGTAATCCCAGCACTTTGGGAGGCCGAGGTGAGTGGATCACCTGAGGTCAGGAGTTTGAAACCACCCTGACCAACAAGGTAAGACCCCATCTCTAAAAAAAAAAGAAATCTACCTTGAAGATACAGTTCTAGCAATACCAAAATACTATGCACAAGGTTATTTACATAAGAAACAACCTAAATGCCCATAATAGATGAATAATTGAAGAGGTTAAGATACATCTATACAGTCAAGTCACAGCTGTAAAAAAGAATAGGCTGGGTACAGTGGCTCACTCCTATAATCCCAACACTTTGGAAGGCCAGTGTGGGAGGATCACTTGAGCCCAGGAATTTGAGACCAGCCTGGGCAACATGACAAAACCCCATCTCTACAAAAAAATCAACAAATTAGCCAGGTGTGGTGGTACACACCTGTAATCCCAGGTACTCATGTGGCTGAGGCAGGAGGATCCCTTAAGCCCAGGGAGATTAAGTCTGCAGTGAGCCATGATTGTTCCACTGCACTCCAGACTGGGCAACAGACTAAGACTGTGTCAAAAAAAAAAAAAAAGAATATGAAAGGAATATCTCTTCAAAAGAATGAACTGATTTGGAGTCACTTCCAGGGTATACTATTGAGTGAAAAAGGTAAAGTGCAAAAGTATATAATATACTCTTCACATTAAAAAGGGAATAGGAAAACAATCTGGAAGTTTCTCTAAAAGTTAAACATAGAGTAATCATATGACACAGCAATTCTACCCCTAGGTACCCATAAGAATTGAAAACATATGTTCACACAAAAAAATTGTACATGAATGTGCAGAACAGCATTATTCATAACAGCTAATAAGTAGAAAACCATGTCCCTCAACTGATGCATGGATGAACAAAATGTAGTATATTGATACAATGCAGTAACATTCAGTTATCAAAAGGAAGGAAGTACTGATACATGCTACAACATTGATCAACCTTGGCAAAATTATGCTAAGTGAAAGAAGCCAAGCACAAAATGCCACATATTATATGATTCCATTAACACAAAACATCCACAACAGGCAAATGCATGCAGAAAAGTAGATTGAGAAGGGGACATGGGAAGTGACCTCTAATGGATACCGAGTTTCTTCTGGGGGTGATGAAAGTGTTCTGGAATTAGATAGTTGCGATGGTTGCACCACCTTGTGAATATACTAGAAACCACTGAACTGTACACTTTAAAAGGATGAGTTGTATGGTATGTGAACTGTATGACAATAAGGAACTGTATGACAACAAGTAACTGTATGAGAAGAAAAGGAATATTAAAAAAGTCCACATATATTTTCATTAGTGTAACAGAAATAAAGGAAGGGACAAACCAGAAACTAAAGAGACTGTGTACCCACAGGGCATGGGCAAGAGGTAGAAACAAAGATGGGGGATGGAAAGGAGATAGTAAAAACAAGGAGAGAGTGACATTTTCAATACACCTTTTTATGTAGTTGTGTTTAGTAGCAGTGTTTAGTAACCGTAATGTTTCATATGCCAAAAAATAATAACAATTAAAACCAACCAGGGTTAGAGGGAACCCAAAAAGGAATAGTAACAGTAACAAATGAACCTAATGCATTAGGGATGAATAAGATTAACTAAAGGGAGTGGGAAAGAAAATATCTAACCTAATAACTTTGGAAAACTATTTTGACTAGATACTATAAGGCTAAAGACCAAAATAACTATATATACAAAACTCTAATGTGGGTCAAGATGGCCAGAAGCAGACCTATGTTATTTCTAGTTAAATAATTATAAGCTTGCTTTGCTTATTGTACACTGAAGTTTATACCCTGAACTAAGCTATGTCAAATAGAAATCAAGCGGCAACAGGAGGCCTAAGGTAAAGACCATCTGAGAGCACTGTAAAACCGTGGAACGCAGAGGGTGGTTGCAGAGCAGGAAATACTGCTTTGGTACCAAGAATGCCTTCTCAACATGGAGGTGGCATGAGGGTCTCGGGAAGAAGACTTGTGCAAGATCTGTGAGAAGGGGGGCGACCTCGGCTCACAAGATCCAGGAGGGTCTTTGCAGATGGGAGCTTGCAAGGAAGAAAAGCCTTGCAGGGCAGAGATAACTGGAATGTCTATGTTTTCAAAATATGGAGTGATTTTGATTGATTGCTCTGTGTCCACAATGCCCTGGAGATGAAAGCCCCTTGAAGCGTTGGGTGTGGTCAGATCTGGTGGCCTCTTCTCCACTATGCTTCTGATGCAAATGCACCTTGATAGCAACCAGTGGTTGAATTCAGGGTTCTGGTTTTGCTTAAGAATTGCTGCAGACCACACCTCTCCTCCGCGCCCCCACCACCCCCCCCACCCCCGCTATCTTGCCCACAATAATCTCAAGCCTCGCCCAATAGTTTCAAGGCCTCCCCTGATCACCCCCCTTCACCCATCAATTAACAAGTGTATGCACCCAATAAAAGCCTGTGGAAACCAGAACTCAGGACCAATGCTGGATCCATGCAGTAAAATTCTACTGGCGTCTTTATTTCCTTTTCTCAATCCCTTGTCACCACCAGGACTAAGGCCACCCACGAACAGGGTGGGGGCTGGTACCCAACACTGTAATTACTAAATATGTTTTCATTAAGGTACAGGGTAGCAATCTGTAACCACCTAATGTGGATTCTAGAAGTCAACAAATAAGTGAGTATACTCTATTTTATGAAAGCCAGGTTTCCAACAGAGACAGATGTTACAAATAAGGAAAGGGAGAAGGTCAGAATGAACTTTGTGGTACTGGATTAGAATAGGTATCAATATGAACCCATGGTTTTAAATATATATAGAAATCTAGGCAGGGTACAGTGGCTCATGTGTGGAATCCCAACAGTCTGAGAAGCCGAGGTGGGAGGGTCACTCGAGCTCAGGAGTTCAAGATCAGCCTGGGCAAAATAGCAGGACCTCTTCTCTACTAAAAATAAAAAAAAATAGCGGGGCATGGTGGGCGCATATCTGTAGTCCCAGGTACTTGGCAAGCTGAGGTGAGACGGTGGCTTAAGCCCAGGAGTTCAAGGCTGCAGTAAGCTATGATCTTGCCACAGCACTCCAGACTGGGTGATAGAGCGAGGCCCTGTCTCAAAAAGGAAAGAAATATCAGTATGTTTGTGTGTGTGCACACATAGTTTTGCATATATACGTAAATATATATAACATACTGATAGATTCCCTAGTTCTGTCGACTGAAGTCTTAGGAGCAATAATACTCCAATAAATATCCCTAAAGCAGGAAAAGCCTCAAGACAGACCTCTTGAACACCAAACTGGGAAGGAAGGGGTGATTTATTCGGCCGGTAGCAGCAGCGGCATAGTTGCCAAACAGCCAAGCTCAACAAAGAAAGTCCCTGCCTTTTTAAAGGCTTACAACTCTAGAAATTACATGTGAAAGGGTCTTGGGTTTACAACTCTATGTGAAAGGGTCTTGGGCTTACAACTCTAGAAATTACATGTGAAGGGGTCTTGATCCACGGAATAGGCATGGGGTACATAACTTGGGTGGGGGTTTGATCCTGTTTAAGCAAAAACAATGCTTTCAGAAAGATTCCTACATACCCTATCAGTGATCTATAGATGGGATTGTGGTTAGCAGTAGGGGTCTTATCCTTCATTGGGCTGGCAGAGACAACCGGTCCCTCCTCTGGCTAACTTCTAACTTCTCCTTTTGAGATGCAATATAAAAGGCCAAAGGTGATTAAGGGTCTCCTTCCTCATATTGAGTATACAGATTTTGATTTTTAAATACTATTCTCCAATAAAAGAAACCAGAGCTCCTTGGAGAAGTAATCACTCCAAGACTGGTGTAGGGAAAAATAAGATGAGCATGGAACAGCCTGTGGCCCAAGAATATAAGGAAGTGCTTGAAAAAGCATAAAGGCCAACCTGAAAGAGCTTCCAACGGCCAAACCCAGAACAATTTGAACAACAAAATAAATAATACTAGTATTGGATTATAACTCATAGAACAAAATAGAAACCCATAAGAACACATAGATATAAACAAATAGTTGAATAAATAAATGAGGGAAAGGGGGCATCTCTCCCTGACAGAAGAATTCCAATTAATAAATGTAGAAGGAATGAGGGAAATACAAAATCATGATTAGCCAAACACCACAGTAATAACTGTTACAGACAAGATCTACCAATGGATGTTAAAATCAATGGGAGAAAGTTTGAGGAGAAACTATATATTCACAGTCTCAAAGTATCTCCCCCAAGATATGTATGAACAATAAAGGGAGGAATAGGCCGGGCGCGGTGGCTCAAGCCTGTAATCCCAGCACTGTGGGAGGCCGAGGCGGGTGGATCACAAGGTCAAGAGATCGAGACCATCCTGGTCAACACGGTGAAACCCCGTCTCTACTAAAAATACAAAAACATTAGCTGGGCATGGTGGTGCGTGCCTGTAATCCCAGCTACCCAGGAGGCTGAGGCAGGAGAATTGCCTGAACCCAGGAGGCGGAGGTTGCGGTGAGCCGAGATCGCGCCATTGCACTCCAGCCTGGGTAACATGAGTGAAACTCCGTCTCAAAAAAAAAAAAAAAAAAAAGGGAGGAATAGTAACTTTACCATGAAGAATATAGCTAAGGGTTCAAAGTTAAAATATCAATAGCAAAAACACATGTCAACACCATGTACCTCCTAGTATGATGCATTGAGGAGGACACATGGCTTCTGCAGTTTTTTTGCAAAACATGCTTAACCTCAATCAAATCATGAGAAAAAACATCAGACAAACCCAAAATGAAAGATGTTCTACAAAATAACAGTACTCATCAAAAATGTCAAGGTCATGAAAAACAAAACTTGAGGAACTGTCAGAGACTGGAGGAGACTAAGAAGACACAACAACTGAATGCAATGTGGGAACCTAGATTAGATCCTAGAACAGAAGAAAAGGCATTAAGGGAAAAACCAGTTACATTCAAGGGAAATCTGCACTCTAGTTAATAGAATTGTACCAATGGTAACTTCCTGGTTTTGATCATTATACTATGATTATGTAAGTTGTTAACATTAGGAGGTGCTCAGTGAAGAGTATGTAAGAACTCTGTACTATCTCTGCAACTTTTCTGTAAGTCTAACATTATTTCTAAATAAACCATCAAAAATAAATAAAATCCATCAACAAATCACCTGATACAATTGTCCTATCTTCTTGCTCAAGGATCTCATCTGAATTTTAATAGTCCCATTAATTTAGAGAGCCCAGTAAGTGACATCAGAACAAACTAAAATTATAAAAATCGGATCTGACATCTAGTAAGTAAATAACGATTTTATGTTTCTTTGTAGTTAAAGAAAATGCCAATAGATGTGACTTTACTGGCCTTGCAAACTTCTTTTTAAATGACTTGACTAACTTTTTATGTCTTCAACATCATGATAATCTGTAATACGTGCCCATAACAATATATTTCGTGTGTATGTTAAGCCAAAGTTGTGTGGGGCTTTGTTGTTTTGAGATAAGAGTCACACTCTTTCTCCCAGGCTGAAGTACAGTGATGCAATCACAGCTCACTGCAGCCTCAACCTCCCAGGCTCAATTGATCCTCCCACCTCTGCCTTCCTAACAGCAGGAACTGCAGGCATGCACTACCATGCCCAGCAAATTTTTGTATTTATCATAGAGACAGGGTTTCACCAGCCCAGGCTGATCTTGAACTCCTGGGCTCAAGCCATCCTCCCACCTTGGCCTCCCAAAGTGCTGGGATTACAGGCATGAGCCACTAAGGCTGGCCCAAAGTTTTATTTACCATTTTAAAAACTATCTTCAACAGATTATAGTAAGTTTGTTACTTGTTATTACATAGTTATCCAACTATAAAACTCAAATTTTGTTTCCCGAGCTTGTTTTTATCCTAACACAAAACTTCTCCTCACTCTCCAAGCCACAATGTCATCATTATCATCATTTTAAGATCTGAAAAGCTGAATTTTATCAGCTCTTCAATATATCCAGCCTTTTTTTCTTTTTTTTTTTTTTTTTTTTCTATTTCAAATATTAAGAGTATTTAGTATGACTCTTTGGGGAAAAAGAAATGCTTGGGATGTTGCAATGGTATTACTATTTATTATTTGCATCCTCCACTAACCAATCCAGTCCAATCAACAACATATCCTCTGAAATTCCTTTAAGTGAGATTTTCAAGAGATGTTTATATCAATAAGCAGATTAAGTGACGCATTTACATTTGCTTTCTCTTCCATGCACCATCAAGGTGCCTGCACTGGAAATGGAATACATAACCAGCAAATGAATGGATGTGTCACATGCAAACAGCATGACTGGAAATTTAAGAAGCAAAATGATAATAACCTTAGGGAAAGCAAAATTCATAAAAGTTTAGAATTACAAGAGGCCTTAATAGGCCATTTAATCCATTCCAATAACAACAACCCCAGATGAAAATCTATCCTATTTTTAAAAGGCTCCAGATTTCCACCCTCCCTAGATATCTCATTCTGCCACACAATCTTGTCATGTGATTTGGGGGAAATATTACGACTGTTCTTTGCCTTTACCTAATGCTATCTTTTCTCAAATAATACAGCAATACATCTTAACTCACTTCCAAATACAAAAATGTGCACGAATACGTGTGTGTGTGTGTGTGTGTGTGTGTGTGTGTGTACATATATACGTACGTTGATGCCTAAGACAGGCACCTAGGACACTCAAATTTGCTTGCATAAATACAGGCTATGGAAACATATCAAAGGTACATACTCATCCCACACTAATCACAACAGGCACTATGAAACTAACAATGTCACAGAACAACTTTGGTCTAAAAATATCCAGTGGAAATCAATTTTATAAAACCTTGAGGTAAATAGGTAAATAGGTTTCTTCCCACTATGAATAATCACAGTTTCTTTGCCTTCCACAAATACTGCCCCATTTTGAGCAACCACCACTAGCAGAATTGTAAAAATATAATATACACATATGTACTAGATCCACACAGACACTGTTTTAACGTTTGATTTTTTAAATCACTTAGCTAACAATCATTTTGGAAAAGGGCTGAATGAAAAGGATAGTTATGGCAGAGTAAAGCCAGTGATTATGAACAAGTGGCCAGTTTTCATCAAGCAGGCCAGAGAATGATTCAAAGAAATCATTTCTGGAACATATATAGAATGGGGAAGTCCGATCCAAGGATTAAAAAAAAAAAAATGTGTCTTAGGAAACTAGGAAATACACCAAAATGCTAACCATAAAATGCCACCTCTGGAGACAGAGTTACAAAATGGGTTAGTTTATTCAGATTTGTTATTCCTATCATTTGATTATCCCTATTTTCTAGGTATTATAGACATTTCTTAAACTAAGGCAAATCTGTCCCTGTGTTCCACAGCTCTCTAATATAGATAGCATGTCTTTTACATAACCTCCTGGGAGAGGTGGTACAAGCTCCTGTCCTCTCCTCGTGTCTCCCAGTAACCTGCCACCCATCACAGAACACACTTCACCGTGTTTCCCGGGGCAGCTCCTGTCATCACCATCATCATCCTCATCTCATACTGAAGCCTAAACAATGCGCCCCGCCTCGCCTCGCCTCCCGGTGGCAAAGGCTTTATAATTTGTTGTTTTATCGGGGCGGGAGATTTGGAGAAAGGTTTAGCAAATGATGAGCTGCCCCCATCCGAAGGCAGAGGAGAGGAGAGAGACACGTCGTCTCAGCCTCCACCCCGCTAAAGGCGGCCGGCGCCTGGGGACACCGGGGTCGCGGCTCTCCCGGATGCTGAGAGGGAGCGGGCCGCCGCCCCCGGACCGAGCCCCAGCCGGGGCAGGGGCGCTGGTCAGCGGATAAAGGAATGAGACAGAAGGTCAGAGACGCGACCACCGCGGGGCCGAGGCACAGACGCGGTCAGCCGCTGGAGGGGCGGGTCCCTCGGCCCTCTCCGCGGTCGCCTCAGCTTCTACGCTGTTCGAAGGCGCCCGGGCGAAGGAAGGCCTCTGGGGCCGGGGTCCGCTCCGCGCCGCGCCGGGAAGGCTCCCACAGCTCGCCTGCCGCCCACCTGGGACCTCAGCAGCCCCGCTGGGCGGCAGTCCCGGAACGGCCCTAGCTGGCCCTAAAAAGCACACACACACACAGGATCAGGACAGTGGAGGATGCGTTACCTTACGCGGCTCTGAAGCTGGCGGGGGTGGGGCGCGGCTCCGGCGACCCGAGCCCGGCTCGGCAGAGGCTGCGGCGGCCACGTCCTTTATTTTTGCTGCAGCAGCAGCGACTTGTCAAAGGGAAAGACGTAAGAGGCGGCGGCAGCAGCGGCGGCGGCAGGCGGCTCTCGCGACATTTGGACGGAACTCTCGCGCAGCCGGGAGCACTCGCCCCGCCCCGCCCCGCGTGCCCAGCGCGGGAGGCAAAAGGGGAGCTGAGAGGAACGCGACTCAGGCGGAGCCGGGGTCGAGCGAAAAGAGGAAGAGGATTTGGGCGCGAGGGGAGCCAACCTAGGTGCTGGGGACACTTTCCCACCGCGCGGCCCTCACCTTTCAGCCCTCGCGGAATCCGAACAGTCCTGACCGCCCGAGGGGACCGGACTCCGCCGATGAAGCACAATTGGGGGCGTTTCACAAAGGGCGGTGAGGAGTGGGGCACCAGCCGGTGCGCCCCGTTTTCCTCGTGGTGGGCAGCGAAGACCCCACCGCCCGGCGTCCGGGAGCGGCCCGGCGAGGTAACACGTGTGAAAGCCGGCAGCCGGGCCGGGGCCACACCCCTTTATCTCCGCCTTGCACCCGGCGCCCCGAGCTCTTTATCTCCCGTCGCAGCGGGCCCGGGCCCTCCGGCCCTGCGGCCGGCCAAGTTCAATCACATGAAAGCGTTTCTTTGACCTACTTCTACCTCGTTCGTTTCTTTGCGCGTTACGAGACTGCCTGAACCCTGCGGACGTCGCGGGGCCTAGCTCCTCGGTTTTCTTTTCTGCTGGGGAACACTGAGGAAAGTGTCCTTTGGGTGACTTACGTTCTTGATCATGACCTCATCCTTTATCAGGACACGGACTGGCTCAGTTCTCACCGTATCCCCAGCGCCTAACATAGGTCCAAGTGGACATTATTCAGTGAATCATCTTCTTCCTCCTTCTGAACCTGGTTTTACTCCTGCACTCCCGCCTTTATCCTGTCACCTTCCAGATATTCTACCGAGCACCAATTATGTGTAACCGACCAATGATACGGGGACAAAAAATAGAGCTGGTCTCTGCCTTACAGAAGTTTGCGAGCTAACTGGAGGCGTAGAAGAAGCACACAACATACAAGCCATGAATGTGTCACAAGCGTAAGAAATTACGGTATAGACAGACAAGGAAGTGCTTGCCCATGGTTAGATATATGTTTGTGTGTCACATGAGGCAGTTTAGTCCAAGAGCGAGGAGCCATCCATGTGCTTCACTGTCAGACACTGGTGGGGACTCTGGAATCCCACTTACCCCAGATTGTGACATTGGGCAAGTTTTTTGAGCCCTCCAAACCTCAGTTCCTTAGGTGTCAATTTATTATACCGGTTCTTATTATCACAAGGTTCCTCTGAGGAGTAAAATATATGTAAAGCTCACATAGAAGCTCACATACGTCACATATTAAGTACTCATTAAGTGGTGGGTCTTGTGTATGTAGTTTTTAAGTTTCTATGTAAAATGTGTCTTTCTGGTAAACGGTGTAAGGGAGTAGCTATATGGGGAGTGATGTCACTGTTGCTAGTGCTTTATGATCTGGGTTTTGTGTGTGAAGCTCACTCAAAAGCAACAAGCTTTGTGTCATTCTTTTAATTTGTTGATGTAATCATCCATGGCACTCACAAATATCATGACATTCTGTTTTTCTTGAATTTGGAAAACTACTGGTTTTGCCCATTCTATTTCAAGAAAAGGACAGCTTATTTTAAAGGCCAATCGAGTCCCTCTTTTATTTTCTCCTTAGCTTCTACCCTCAGAGCTGCGTATAAAAGAGAATTGAATACAATTGTGTTCAGTTGCATACAGTCAGCAAATATTGTTAGTGTCAGCAAGTATGCCCTAACTACTAGCAAGCCTCACCTTGACCACACCACTCTTTCCCAAAACGCTGTTGTTGTTGTTTTGTTGTTGTTTGAGACGGAGTCTGACTCTTCTGCTCAGGCTGGAGTACAATGGCGTGATCTTGGCTCACTGCCACCTGTGTCTCCCCGGTTCAAGCAATCCTCCTGCCTCAGCCTTCTGAGTAGCTGGGATTATAGGTGTGCTCCTCCACGCCCAGCTAATTTTTCTGTATTTTTAGTAGAGACGGGGTTTCACCATGTCGCCCGGGCTGCTCTCGAACTCCTGACCTCAAATGATCTGCCTGCCTCTGCCTCCCAAAGTGCTGGGATTACAGGCGTGAGCCACCGCACCAGGCCAAAACATTGTTGCATACTCAAATCAACATATGCTGGAACCTTGTTGTCGGCATTATTCTCCCAACCCCACCAGTTCATTTTATTCAGATTTCCCTAAAGAAAAGTGTTGTAGATGGGAGGAGTGGATAGAGGAATTTCAGAGCCACAGCCAAAGCCTCAATATCACAAGCCCTTGCTCTGATAGCCTTCTAAGCAGCACACTCTGGCCATACCAGCCAGCCACATCTTCCTCCCCTCACACACCTCACCCCCACTTCGTGCCTCATATTCCACAGTCCCACAATACAGCTGGGAGGTCCCAGGCAAAAGAACTGGAGAATGAAGAGTAGAATACATATTTTTCATCTTTCATATGCATATAGGAAATGTGCACCTCCTAAGTAAACATTAGTGCTAAATTGTAAGTGAAGAAATCCATTAGAACAGTGAAGTGTGGAGGCAGAGCAACAGAGGTAAACGGACTCTGGGGAGTAAGTTTGTGTTACCCTTGGCACTTGGCTCAGGAAACAAATCGCTCTGAAAACAGAAGAGACCTCCAGAACAAGAATCCACGGACATGAATTCTGGTAGCTTCAGAAATTGCAGCCTCGTTGCCCTGTCGTTACACAGTCTTTCTGAGCCTACTCTCACATCTGTAAATAGGGATGATAATAAAACCCAGTACCTGCCAGAGAGTATCATGGGAGTCAAATAACATAGGAAAGTACTTTGTAACCATATTTGTCGCACTATTTAAATGCAAGATATGATTATTCATTCATTCATTTAACAGATCTTTGTGGAATGCCTATCATAAGCCTAGCATTGTGCAAGGCACAAAAGATAATATTGAACAAGCTTAAATACCTGCCCTCAAGGAGCTTATCATCTAATGCGAAGAGAGGGAAGAAAATAGATCATTATAATATGATATGAGGAGAGTGCAAGTGATAAGGGTACAGTGGGAGGGAGCAAGCAAACCAGAGGAAGTGCAAAAAGAGCTGAAAGTCGCAAAAAAAAAAAAAAGCTGAAAGTCTTTTTGGAGGAGGTTTAGAAAGCTTCTATAATGGGCAAGGCATGGTGGCTCACGCCTGTAATCCCAGAACTTTGGGAAGCCGAGACAGGCAGATTACCTGAGGTCAGGAGTTCAACTGGCTAACATGGAGAAACCCCATCTCTGCTAAAAAATACCAAAAATTAGCCAGGCATAGTGGTGGGTGCCTATAATCCTAGCTACTCAGGAGGCTGAGGCAGTGAGAATTGCTTGAACCTGCAAGGCAGAGGTTGCAGTGAGCCAAGATCGCACCACTGAACCCCAGCCTGGGTGACAGAGTGAGATTCTGTCTTAAAAAAATAAAAAGAAAGAAAGCATACATAATGAAGATTCAGAACATTTCATGAAGAGTGATTCCTAAATCAACTCCAAAATAACTTCAACAAATTACTCTGTTGTGGGCTGTGAATTCTCCTTGGTTCTAATAAAACTCATATCTCCTAAACCATTAGAAAAGAGTCTTTGATGTGAAATCATTATATACACCCATTAGCTTGGAAGAAGGATGGAATTAATGGAGAGAAAAATCAGTGGTATCTTAATTAGAAACATTTTGTTCTTACAGCTTGTGTTTAAACAACAGAAAAAGAATTAATTCCACCTCACATACTTGGTCCCCAATAGTTCCCTCGGACAGTCTTTCTGATCCAGGTAATATTGCAGATCAGAGCCTAAGAGGCATTTCCAAAATATGATAACACATACCTTATTTTCAATTATGGTTTATTTATAGAAATGGTCCCTGACTTCTGATTTTTCAACCTTAAAGACGGTATGAAAGCAATATGTATTCAGTAGAAACTGTACTTCAAATTTTGAATTTTTATCTTTTCCCGGGCAATATGGATATTCTCCTACAGTGCTGAGCAGTAGCAGCAAGCTGCAACTCCCAGTCAGCCACGCAATCACCAACACTGTATTGTCCTGTTTTGCCAGACAATTTTGTCCAGTTGTAGGCTAATGTAAGTGTTGTGAGCACTTTAAATTAGGGTGGGGTAAGCTATGATGTTCAATAGGTTAATTGTATTAAATGCATTTTTGACTTTTGTTGTTGTTGAGACGGACTTTTGTTGTTGTTGTTGCAGTCACAGCTCACTGAAGCCACAACCTCCCAGTCTCACGCAATCCTCTCACCATAGCCTCCCAAGTAGCTAGGACAACAGGCACATCCCATCACATCCAGCTAATTTTTTTTATTTTAGAAATGAGGTCTGCTACGTTGCCCAGGCTGGTCTTGAATTATTGGACTCAAGCAATCCTCCCACCTAAGCCTCCCAAAATGCTAGGATCACGGGCATGAGCCACCACACCCAGCCTCACTTGACTTATGATATGAGTTTATTGGGACATAACCCCATCGTATGTGGAAGAGCATCTGTACTCTGCTTCTTTACAATACAAAAGGATTTGAGCTAACTATTAATACTTTATTCATAATCATATTCCCTACAAAGAAACTCCAAGATAGTGTATCAATCCATCATTTCTCACAATTATTGAGTGCCTACCATGTGCAAGACATTATGCTAGAACTATAAGCTGTATGAAGTATATCCATGCCCTTTAGTGGTATAAAAACTATAGATGGAGATAAATATCCATGAAAAGATATCTAAATAATAAACAGTTCTATCCATATATCCTTATAGTTGATTCTCTCTATATTTTCTATTGGTTGTATGAGCAAAATTATAAAGTTAGGTGCCTGACTTCTGAAACTTGTTAACTCTATACTGCTGCTTTTCCAGAGAAGCAGGATATCAAGGAAGAGCAACATTTTAACTTGATATTTATAGGTCTGTAATAGGGATTTTAGTAGGTCTTCCTGCACATATCATTCTTTAAACAAAGCATAACCATGACAATTTTCTCTTGGTACAAGTAAAATTTGAAACTGGCTAAACCCAAAGACCAAATTAATTCTGGAAGATAAAGACTTGCACAAAAAATAGGCTTTGATAAAAAGCAATATGATATTAACTAAGAGAAAGTACAGAAAAAAACAAATATTCTCAGAACTCAGGAGACTTCTGGAGAGAATTTCATCCAGGTGGTAGAATCTGAGAGGGAAGCTGACAGCTAAATACCAAAAGTTACATATTCTGATAATAAGGTATTCTCAAAACACCAACCTCCAAGCCACAAAAGTTGCCTAGAATTTTTATTAAAATGTATCTACATATGAAAACACATTCATTCCCTCCTTTCTCACTAACAGATAATTGATCTGCCAAAGAGGTTTGAAGGGAAGTAGGGATACTAAAAATAGGATCATAAGATTGGCAGTTGGTTCTTTTGGAAATGGAGTTCTTTCTTGCTAAATGCAAATCTTCTAGGATTCCTATTTGAAATCCATATCCTAAAATCAAATATTATATACACTAGGACAACCCACCATCTAAACAGTATTAAAGACTTCCCTTTCTAGCTATTTCTTAGCCCTACAATGCAATAACCATTTTTAGATAAATTATTTTTACAACAGTTTGTTAGTGTTGTTTCATCAAAACACAATACCCTGGGGCAGACACAGATGAACATTTTCTCACTCAGCAGCAGGGAATGGAATGCTGATGCTGGGGGAAGAAAAAGATGCTACAGGGGAAAAAGCCTACGTAGGGAGAAGAGAAAGAAGAAGAGAACTAACAATTACAGAGTGCTATCCATGAACTAGGCACATCTTTGTTCTGGTAAGAAAATAATGGGAAGCATATATAAATAATTTTACCTTTTTTCCATACTCTATCAAGCTTCAGGATATATAAATATTTATAACACCAGTTAGAAAGCTGTGAGCACAGTGAGAGGTATGTATCCCTTTTTCTTCTTTTAAGAAAGGACTGGAGGGCTTAGATGAGATACAGTTAAATTACAGCAGGTTGGATCAGGGACAGTTAATGAGAAATTGGGGGTTTTTTTGTTTTTTTGTTTGTTTTTTTCAGACAGAATCTCACTGTGTTGCCCTATAAGAACTATAAACTGTATGAAGTATGCCCATGTCCTTTAGGGGTCTGAAAACTATAGATGGAGATAAATATCCATGAAAAGATAGCTAAATAATAAACAATTCTATCCCTATATCCTTATAGTTAATTCTGTCCCTCTATATTTCCTATTAGTTGTATGAGCAGAATTATAAAGTTAGGTGCCTGACTTCTTGTTCACTCTATACTGCTGCTGAGTGTAGGGTTGCCTAGGCTGGAGTGCAGTGGTGCGATCTTGGCTCACTGCAACCTCCGCCTCCCAGGTTCAAGTGATTCTCCTGCCTCAGCCTCTTGAGTAGCTGAGATTACAGGCATGCGCCACCACACCCAGGTAATTTTTTAAATTTATTTTTAGTAAAGACAGGGTTGCACCATGTTGGCCAGGCTGGTCTGGAACTCCTGACCTCAAATGATCCACTCATCTTGGCCTCCCAATGTGCTGGGATTATAGGTGTGAGTCACTGCACCTAGCCAGAAAAGAGTTCTTAGAAGTTGAGTGGTTAAATTGCGAATAAGGCACATTCTAGGCACAAGGAACAGGATAAGCAAAAGTGTTCTCAGGATCAGCAGGGAATCCAGTTTAGTTGTGGCTCTGTGGTGCTTGTTTTCCAAGACTCTTGGTTGCAAGTGACAGAAACCCAACCTGAACTTGCTTAGGCAAAAGTGAAGAAGAATTAGCTCCAGGTATCCAAAAAAAGGGTTGAAATGTCAAACTAGGATAGGGCAATGAACCAAGGCTTCAGGAACTTCTGGAGCCAGGAACTCTCTTGTTTCTTTGCTTTCTTTGCTGCCTTTGCTTCAATTTATCTTAACACAGACTGGCTTCCTGCATACAGCTGGAAATATGGCATCCCTTAGTCATACATCTTACCATTTCCACCCCTAGAATGGGACTAACACTGTTAATTTCTATTTTTTAGATGGAGTCTCGCTCTGTCTCCCAGGCTGGAGTGCAGCAGCACAATCTCGGCTCACTACAACCTCCACCTCCTGGGTTCAAGTGATTCTCCTGCCTCGGCCTCCTGAGTAGCTGGGATTACAGGTGACTGCCACCACGCTTGGCTAAATTTTGTATTTTTTAGTAGAGACAGGGTTTCACCATCTTGGCCAGGCTGGTCTTGAACTCCTGACCTTGTGATCCACCCACCTCAGCCTCCCAAAGTGCTGGGATTATAGGCATGAGCCACTATGCCTGGCCCTTAATTTAAGTTTGAAAAAAAACTCTGTGGGAAGAATGCTGATTGGCCAGGTTTTGATCAGTGCCCATCCTTAGACCCATCCCAGGGGGCCCAAAGGAGGGGGCAGGGCATAGTAAAAGAGAATGTGGGTGATGGGGTCTGGAAAGCAGAGTCTTGTGAGGCTGTGTTCTGATAATTGATAAGGACTGAAAGATTCCAACTTTACAAGAAGCATATCAACAGGGGAGGAAATGTGTTGGCCCAAAATTGTGGTAACATTTGCTGCACTACCAGGTTAAAATGAGGTTGAAAATTTTATGGCATTGTTCAAATTGATTAATGTTCTGTAATTTCAGTCAAAAGTGAAACATAGTGGATCTCTCACACTAGCATAGTGACAGTAGGACCTGAAATCCTTCTTCAATTATCTAGCCAGATGACTTTAGGGGAACATCTTAACCAACCTGAGCCTCAATTTCCTCACTGAACAATAATAGTAATAATTATAGCGAACATCTATTGAATTTTGGTGTTCTAAACACTTTTCAAATATTTAATCTTTAAAACAAACCTATAAGGCTCTATAAATCTGATATAATAATCCCCATTCACAAGGTTATTGTAAAGATTAAAACCCACGTAAAATGCATAGCCTGGGCCGGGCATGGTGGCTCATGCCTGTAATCCCAGCACTTTGGGAGGCTGAGGCGGGCAGATCACTTGAGGTCAGAAGTTTGAGACCAGCCTTGCCAACCTGGTGAAACCCTATCTCTACTAAAAATACAAAAAGTTAGCTGGGCATGGTGGTGTGTGCCTGCAATCCCAGCCACTCGGGAGGCTGAGGCAGGAGAATCACTTAAACCCGGAAGGCAGAGGTTGTAGTGAGTCGAGATTACGCCATTGCACTCCAGCCTGGGCAACAACAGCAAAACTCCATCTCAAAAAAAAAAAAAAAAATACATAGCCTGATTGCCAGGCGCACAGCCAGCCCTATATACATCATAATTTTTAATCTGTTGCCCAAAAAAGGAAACTCCCTGCATTTCCTGATTGCCTCAGGAACCAAAAGCTTTGAAAAAATGTAAACAACCAAAGGAAGGAAAGGACTGTAGACTCTGTGACTTCTTATCTCTGACATAGAAGGGGGTTAGTTAGGATAGGACTTAATAGGAAATAAAATAAGTTGAGGAGAGCTACTACAAACAAATAGAAGGTAGGAAATTGAGAATTGTGATAGTGAAATGTCAAGCAAATAAGAGTGGCCTAGGTTTTGGTTCTCTTTTCTTGCAGGATAGAATTTTACAAAAAATGCCCATCTAGGCCGGGCGCGGTGGCTCAAGCCTGTAATCCCAGCACTTTGGGAGGCCGAGGCGGGTGGATCACGAGGTCAAGAGATCGAGACCATCCTGGTCAACATGGTGAAACCCCGTCTCTACTAAAAATACAAAAAAGTAGCTGGGCATGGTGGCGCGTGCCTGTAGTCCCAGCTACTCAGGAGGCTGAGGCAGCAGAATTGCCTGAACCCAGGAGGCGGAGGTTGCGGTGAGCCGAGATCGCACCATTGCACTCCAGCCTGGGTAACAAGAGCGAAACTGCGTCTCAAAAAAAAAAAAAAAAAAAAAAATGCCCATCTGTGAAGCTGAGCCATTTAAAGTTCTCATGTCTTTTACCTGAATGCTGTCAAAACAACTCAGATTATTCAACTAAGGACAGGAACTAACACTCACTGGCAAAATCCACTGTGTTTGGGCTCTGTTGCTGAGTGCTTGATACACAGTTGACCCTTAAACAATACAAGGGCTGTGGGACTAACCGCACCCCACCTCTGGGGTCAAAAATTAATGTATAACTTTTAATTCCCCCCAAAATTAACTACTAATAACCTACTATTGACCAGAAGCCCTACTAATAACATTAAACAGTTGATTAATATGTATTATATATGTTATATATATTGTATACCGTATTCTTACAATGAAGTAAGCTAGATAAAAGAAAACATAATTAAGATAATCATAAGGAGGCTGGGCAAAGTGACTCACACCTGTAATCCCAGCACTTTGTGGAGCTGGGACAGGGGATTGCTTGAGGTCAGGAGTTCAAGACCAGTCTAGGCAGCATAGCCAGACACTGAGTTTACAAAAAAATTTTAAAAATTAGCTAAGGGCCAGGCATGGTGGCTCATGCCTGTAATCCCAGCATTTTAGGAGGCTGAGGCAGGTGGATCACAAGCTCAGGAGATCGAGACCATCCTGGCCAACATAGTAAAACCCCGTCTCTACTAAATACAAAAAATTAGCTGGGCATGGTGTTTCGTGCCTGTAGTCCCGGCTACGCGGGAGGCTGAAGCAGGGGAATCACTTGAACCTGGAAGGCAGAGATTGCAGTTAGCCGAGATAGCACCACTGCATTCCAGCCTGGGTGACAGAGCAAAACTCTGTCTCAAAAAAAAAAAAAAAAAAAAAAAAAAAAATTGGCTGAGTGTGGTGGCACACACCTATAGTCCCATCTACTTAGGAGGCTGAGGCGGGAGGATTGCTTGAGCCCAGGAGTTCAAAGCTGTAGCAAGCTATGATTGCACCACTGCACTCTAGCCTGGGCGACAGAGTGACACTCTGTCTCTAAAAAAAAGAAAGAAAAAGTAAATGACTTTCTGCAGGTAACCAGCTAGTAAGTGGCAAGGCTGGTATTCAAACACAGGACCGTCTCACTTGAAAGCCTAGAATACACACTAAGTCCTACTTCCTTACCAGGTGAGATATTCAAGGCCTGAGTATTACCAAAATCTGAGAAAACTGATGAAAGAAAAGGCCCTTCCCAACCCCTTTCTCCTACTCTTTCTCCTGTGTTCATCCCCCTTAAACACCACTTCCTGGCTGCCCAGAGCTGGAGACTTTCCCCAAGGACTATCTTCTCTTTTCTTTTCTTTTTTTTTTTTTTTGAGACGGAGTTTCACTCTCGTTACCCAGGCTGGAGTGCAATGGCGCGGTCTCGGCTCCCCGCAACCTCCGTCTCCCAGGTTCAGGCAATTCTCCTGCCTCAGCCTCCTGAGTAGCTGAGATTACAGGCACATGCCACCATGCCCAGCTGATTTTTTGTATTTTTAGTAGAGACAGGGTTTCACCGTGTTGACCAGGATGGTCTCGATCTCTTGACCTCGTGATCCACCCGCCTTGGCCTCCCAAAGTGCTGGGATTACAGGCGTGAGCCACCGCGCCCGGCCCTTCTTGTTTCTCTTTTCCCCTGGCAGACAACAGCCATCGTGTAGCTCCCAATTCTTTCAGTTCAAGAGAAAGATGATATTCACTAGTATTTCTCAAGGCCAAAATTTCCAGATGGATAAATCTGATTGCTTTACCCACAGAGGTTACAGATATCCCTTGCACTCAAATCCTATTGGCCAAAAGTTATTCATGTGGCTCTTCCTAAAAGGAAGCAGGGTAAAATGGCTATGGAAGACAAGGAATATGGCACCTCCTAGAGATAAGGCCAAACACAGACGATAGCCCCAACTCATACTGGGAGCTATAAACTATAAAGAGAGATGAACTGACACCAATAAGAAACAGACCTGATACCTCCTTTTTATAGGTTAGATTCACAAAAATGGGATTCCAGGTCAAAGATTATGTGTATTTTAAATTTCACTTCATATGGCCAGATTGTTTCCCCCCAAGGTTGTAGTAATTTCCATTTATATCACCTAAGTATAAAGGGCGTCTGTTTCCTCAGTCTTACAATCACTATATGTTATCTATCAGTCTTTCAAGTTTTACCAATCTGAAAGATGAAAAATGTATGCATTACCTGACTATAAGTCAGTTTGCAGGATAAGCATATTTCCTGTTTGCTGCTTTAGTCATGGCCTCAGGACACACCAATCTGTACTATGCTTTTAACCTACCTCGGTTCACAAAACCTGACAGCACAATTCCACCTCTCTGCCTCAGCAGCTGCACCACTCTCTATGCACTGTTAAGGCCCTTCTGGAAAGCAATTTGCCAAAATAAATCATTGTTCTCACCTTTAGTTCAGTGACCCCTCTTCTGGAAATCTATCTTACAGAAATGATCTAAATTATAGAGAAAACTATATGCACAAAGATGTTCATTACAGCATTATTTAGAACAGAAGAATTTTACAAACAATCTAAGTAGCCAACAATATTACACAAGGGTTAGTCAAGTTATAGTATGATGTAATCCTAAATCCATTAAAGTGGTAATTATGAAGACTATGGAGTGATATGCAAATTAATCATGATATAAAATATGATATATAAGGTATGCATGTTAATTAGCTTGATTTAGCCATACCACAAATATATACATATGTCAAAACATCATGTTGTACCTCAAAATATCTATGACAAACCCATAGGCAACATCATGAACAGATGAAAGCTGGAAACATTCCTTTTAAAAACAGAGACAAGTCAGGGTGCTGTGGCTCATGGCCGTAATCCCAGCACTTTAGGAGGCTGCGGCAGGCGGATCACTTGAGGCCAGGAGTTTGAGACCAGCCTGGCCAACATGGCGAAACCCCTTCCCTACCAATAACAATTAGCCAGGTGTGTTGGCACATGCCTGTAATCCTAGCTACTCGAGACACTGAGACATAAGAATCTCTTGCACCCTGGAGGCAGAGGTTGCAGTGAGCTGAGATCGCACCACTGCAACCCAGCCTGGGCAACAAAGCAAGACTCTCTCCAAAAAAAAAAATTACATTAAAAAATAAAATAAAAACAAGAACAAGACAAGGATACCCAATCTCATCATTCCTATTCAAATACTGGAAGTCCTAGTCAAAGCAATCAGGCAAGAGAGAACTAAAACGCATCCAAATAAAAAAAGAAGACAAATGACCTCTCTTTGCTGACAATGTCATTTTATACCTAGAAAACCCTAAAGACTCCGCCAAAAGGCTCCTATATCTGATAAACGACTTCAGTAAAGTCAGGATACAAAATTGATGTACAAAAATCTTATCATTTTTATACAGTAATAACATTCACCCTGAGAGCCAAATCAAAAATGCAATGCCATATACAAGACCGACAAAAACAAAAAATACCTAGGAACACATCTAACCAAGGAGGTAAAAGATCTCTGCAAGAAGAACTACAAAACACTTCTGAAAGAAATCAGAGATGACACAAACAAATGGAAAAACATTCCATACTCATGGACTGGAAGAATTAATATCGCTAAATGGCCATATTGCCTAAAGCAATCTACAGATTCAATACTATTTCTATCAAATTACCAATGTCATTTTTCACTGGAATTAGGAAAAACTATTCTAAAATTCATATGGAACCCAAAAAGAGCCTGAATAGCCAAAGCAATCCTAAGCAAAAAGAACAAAGCCAAAGGCATCACATTACCCAACTTCAAACTATAAAGCTACAATAATCAAAACAGCATGATACTGGTAGAAAAACAGACACACAGACCAAACAGAATAGAGAACCCAGAAATAAAGCCATACACTGACAGCCATCTGAACTTTGACAAAGTTGACAAAAAAAAGCAATGGGAGTCTGGGTGCAGTGGCTCATGCCTGTAATCCTAGCACTTTGGGAGGCTGAGGTGGGTAGATCGCCTGAGGTAAGGAGTTCGAGACCAGCCTGGCCAACATGGTGAAACCCCGTCTCTACTAAAAATACAAAAATTAACCAGACGTGGTGGCAGGCACCTGTAACCCAAGTTACTCAGGAGGCTGGGGCAGGAGAATCCCTTGAACCCAGGGGGCAGAAGTTGCTGTGAGCCAAGATCACGCCACTTCACTCCAGCCTGGGCGTTAAGAGTGAAACTCTGTCTTGAAAAAAAAAGCAATGGGAAAGTGTTCCCTATTTAATAAACGGTACTGGGATAACTGGCTAGCCATATGCAGAAGAATGAAACTGGATCCCTGTCTTTCACTGTATACAAAAATTTAATGAAGACAGATTAAATATTTAAATGTAAGATCCCAAACTATAAAAATCCTAGAAGAAAACCCAGGAAATACCATTCTGGACATCAGCCTTGGCAAATAATTTATGACTAAGTCCTCAAAAGCAATGGCAACAAAAACAAAAATTGACAAAATATTTGCAAAAATTGAGAAAATATTTGCAAACTATGCATCCAACAAAGGACTAATATCCAGCAGGAAAATAAATTGTTCTACAAAAAATATACATGTACTCATATGTTCAGTGCAGCACTATTCACAAAAGCAGAGACATGGAATCAACCTAGGTGCCCATCAGCAGTGGACTGGACAAAGAAAATGTACAGGCAGGTGCAGTGGCTCATGCCTGTACTCTCAGCATGGGAGGCTGAGGTGGGAGGATTTCTTGAGCCCAGGAGTCCAAGACCAGCCTGGGCAAGGTGATGAGATCCAGTCTCTACAAAAAAATTTTTTTAATTAGCGAGGCGTAGGGGCACACACCTGTAGTCCCAGCTACTTGAGAGGCTGAGGCTGAAGAATCCTTTGAGTCCAGGAGTTCGAGACTGCAGTGAGGTGTAATCAGGCCACAACACTCCAACCTGGGTAACACAGCAAGACCCTGTCTCCAAAAAGAAAAGAAAATGTGGTACATATATACCATGTAACACTACACAGCCATAAAAAAGAATGAAATCATGTCCTTTGCAGCAACATGGATGGGGCTGGAGGCCATTATCCTAAAACAACACAGGAACAGAAAACCAAATATCACATGTTCTCACTTGTAAGTGGGAGCTAAACATTGGGTACATATGGACATAAAGATGGGAACAATAGAAACTGGGGCTACTACAGGTGGGAAAAGGGGAAGAACAAGGACTGATAAACTACCTGTTGGCTACTATACTCGCTACCTGGGTGATGAGATCATTCATATGCCTAATCTCAGCATCATGCAATATAACCAGGTAACAAATCTGCACATATACCCTGTGAATCTAAAATAAAAGTTGTGGTTGGGGACAGTGGCTCATGCCTGTAATCCCAGCACTTTGGGAGGCCAAAGTGGGTGGATCACTTGAGGTCAGGAGTTCAAGACCAGCCTGGTCAACATGGCTAAAACCCATCTCTACTAAAAATACAAAAGTTAGCCAGGTATGGTGGCATGCACCTGTAATCCCAGCTACTCGGGAGGCTGAGGTAGGAGAATTGCCTGAACCCAGGAGGCGGAGGTTGCAGTGAGCCAAGATCACGCCACTGCACTCTAGCCTGGGTGACAGGGCAAGACTCTGTCTCAAAAAATAAAATAAAATAATTGAAATTATTATTTATTATTATTTTTTGAGATGGAGTTTCACTCTTGTTGCCCAGGCTGGAGTGCAGTGGTGTGATCTTGGCTCACTACAACCTCTACCTCCTGGGTTCAGGCGATTCTCCTGCTTCAGCCTCCCAAGTAGCTGGGGTTACAGGCATGCACTACCACACCCAGCTAATTTCGTATTTTTAGTAGAGATGGGGTTTCTCCATGTTGGTCAGACTGGTCTCGAACTCCCAACCTCAGGTTATCCTCCTGCCTCGGCCTCCCAAAGTGTTGGGATTACAGGTGTGAGCTACCACGCCCGGCCTGCCATTTTTATAAAATTATGTTTGAATAAATACATACGACTTTTATTCAATTAAAACATAATAAATGTTAAATAAATAAAATTAAAATGGATGAGGATAGCTCCTGCTTTTGCTGCCTTTAAGGAATTGTCCTCCCCCAGGCTGTGTGGCACTATTCCACCCAGTCACTGACTGCAGGAGTGGGCATGTGACACAGGCCTGGACAATCACAATATCCTGCCATAACAAATTACCACAAACCTAATGGCTTACAACAACAAACATTTTTTATCTTACATTTCTGGGAAGTCAGAAGTTTGAAATAGGTCTAAATGGACTAAAGTCAAGGCGTCGGCTGAGCGTGTTCCTCCTGGAGGATATAGGGGACACTGTTTCCTTTTCAGTTTCTAAAAGTTGCCTTCATTTCTTGGCTCATAGCCCCTTCCTCCATCTTCAAAGCCAGGAGAACAGCATTTTCAAACCACTAGTTCACCCTGACTCTCCTACTTGCCTATTATAAGGACCTTTGTGATTATATTCAGGCCACTTGGATAATCCAGAACACTCTCCCCATCTCAAAAGCCTTCACTTAACTTATTATGTTTAACAAAGTCTCTTTGCCCTTCAAGGTAACATATTCACAGGTGTCAGGGATTAAGACAAGGTGATCTTTGAAAGATCATTATTCTGCCTCCCATACAAGTTATATAACTACAAAATTTACGACTTGGAACATGTACAAAAAAGTTACCCACAATTTCTCAATCACCTGAAATACAATTGCTAATAATATCTTTCTTGAGTCTTTCCAATCTTTTTTTCTATTTATAGTTGTTCACATGGTTATGATTAAACCATTTTGTATTTAACTTTTTCACTTGGTATCTACCACGCCTTTTCCTATGCCTTTATGATACTCATTAGAAATGGCTGCATAATATTCCACTGAGTGTGTATGTTGTCACTTATTTAACCAACTCTCTGCTGTTAGACCTTTAGGGTTGACATTTAGGTTTCCATCTTTTTACTCTTATACATGATGAGATAATGAACAAATATATGTATACAGCTCTTTCTAAATTTGTGGATTATTTCTTTAGAACAGATTCTCAGAGGTAGAATTATCAAGACTGAAGAAACAAACACTTTGACATGAATAGCCAAATTACATCCCCAAAGGCTGCAGGGATTTCACTGCCACCTGTGATAAAGGAGAATGCCTAATTCGCTACCCCACATCGGTTGTTGTAACTCCAGGGGAGTGAATTCAAAGCCCTTGCCAAATGTCATTTTACTCATTCTCTATATCCTGTTTGCACTCAGGCATCTTGTCCAAGTTATGACATTTACGGTAAACCTGAAGTGTCATAGTTTCTCAGTTATGTTTTCATCACTCAGAACTCACTGAACTGGCCAGTCAACTAAGTCAACATTTTGTCTAAAGACATGTAAAGTTAGAAACCAACTTCTCAGCAAAGATTTTATTATTTTTTCTTCTTTTTTTTAATATTGAGACGGAGTATCACTCTGTTGCCTAGGCTGAAGTACAGTGGTGTGATCTCAGCTCACTGCAACATCCGCCTCCTGGGTTCAAGTGATTCCCCTGCCTCAGCCTCTAGAGTAGCTTGGATTACAGACACGCTGTACCATGCCCGGCTAATTTTTGTAGTTTTAGTAGAGACAGGGTTTCACCATTTGGCCAGGCTGGTCTCAAACTCCTGACCTCATGATCCGCTCACCTCAGCCTCCCAAAGTGCTGGGATTACAGGCGTGAGCCACCACGCTTGGCCTCTTTTATTTCTTTTATGTTTGTTTTTTTTTTTAAGATGGAGTTTCAATCTTGTTTCCCAGGCCAGAGTGCAATGGTGCGATCTCGGCTCCCTGCAACCTCTGCCTCCTGGATTCAAGTGATTCTCCTGTCTCAGCCTCCCGAGTAGCTGAGATTACAGATGCCTGCCACCATGCCTGGCTAATTTTTGTACTTCTAGCAGAGACGGAGTTTCACCATGTTGGCCAGGCTGGTTTTGAACTCCTGACTTCAGGTGATCTGCCCATTTTGGCCTCTCAAAATGGTGGGGTTACAGGTGTAAGTCAATACACCCAGCCTCTTTTATGGTTTAGTATAATAAACAGTACCAATCCCTGCTACAATAGCTGTGGACATACCGGAACATATCTATATGTCTTCCTTGTTTATAGAGCTGTGCCCAGCTGAACCCACATGGTGGATCCTTAAGCTGCCCACCCTTCTGAACTCTGAAAGGGAAAGGGGCCTAACTTCCCAGTCCTTGCCAAGCATGCAGCCTCAGGCCACTGTGACAACACAGAGAGGTAAAGCCACATTAGCATCTAGACTTGTGGCTGCCTCTGGTCCTAAATCAAAGCTATGCTCTGAAAATGGTAACATCACAATAGTGCTAACAGCAATGACCCACATCTACTGAGTAATGGCTAAAGCACAGGCATTGTGCTGAGCATGATATATGGATCACCTCATTTCTCCTTACATGAACTCTAGAAGGTATCTACTATAAAACCATTTTTTAAATAAGGAAATTGAGGCTTAGAGAAGTAAGGACTTTGCCCAAGGCCACAGAGCTAAGAAGTAACAAAGCCAGGGTGTGAGGCCAGATGGTATCTGACTATAGAGGAGAATTCTTAGTACCATCTTAGGTGGTGCTGCTGCTAAAAATATCTGCAGCATATTGTCTTCGTGTGTTACTCATCAAAACCCAGAGTATTAGGGAAAAGCAAGCTGGTGCCTTTCTGTACATTCAAAGAAAAGCAGTAGGGTAGGCCCCCAAACAGCAATAAGGCCTTGGAAAAGAATCACAGAAACAATGAAGAGGCATTTGTACCTTGCCTGCACATTCTTTTACTGTCTGATTTGCCTTCTCAACTGGGAAATACCATGAGGAAATACATGTGCCACTGGGTTCAGAATCCTGGTTTGTCTCTAAGATTAAAAGGCCCAGCACCTTGAATTCTGGGCTATGTCACGCCTCTGCATTTCTACAGCATCCCATAATTCCAGGCCTGGCCTAAGAGCACTGGGCCAGATGGAAGCACACATGGAAGGCCTTGGTTTTGATTCTGAGCCAGGGTCTCTTAGCCAGCAGACACCATGTGAGCCACCACACCCAGCTAAGTTTTTGTACTTTTAGTAGAAACGGGGTTTCACCATGTTGGCCAGGCTGGTCTTGAACTCCTGACCTCAAATGATCCACCTGCCTTGGCATCCCAAAGTGCTGGGATTATGGGTATGAACCACCACACCCAGCCTTTTTTTTTTTTTTTTTTTTTTTTGTCAACTACCAGGCTGTTGTGTTGGTTGTCATGATAATTGATTATAAGTCCTCTATATTCATTTCCTGTTTTGAAAATGAATTATGACAAATGTAGTGGCTTAAAACAATACAAGTTTATTATCTTGCAGTCCTGGAGGTCAGAAGGCTGAAAAACTGGGTCTTTGGGGCTAAAAGCAAGGTGTCACGTGGGGCTGCATGCTTTCTGGAGGTTCTAGGGGAGATCAATTCCCTTGCCTTTTCCAGCTTCTGATGTCACCTGCATTCTTTGACTCATGGCTGCTTCCTCCATCTTTTATTTATTTATTTTTTAAATTTTTTTGAGACGGGGTCTTGCACTATTGCCTAGGCTGAACTGCAATGGCACAATCTCGGCTCACTGCAATGTCTGCTTCCTGAGTTCAAGTGATTCTCCTGCCTCAGCCTCCCAAGTGGCTGGGACTATAGGCATGTACCACCACGCCCAGCTAATTTTTATATCTTTAGTAGAGATGGGATTTCGCCATGTTAGCCAGCATGGTCTCAATCTCTTGACCTCGTGATCTGCTTGCCTCAGCCTCCCAAAGTGCTGGGATTACAAATGTGAGCCACTGCACCAGGCCTGATTCCTCCATCTTTACAAAGAACATCACTCCAACCTCTGCTTCTGTCTTTTTGTCTTGTCTGCCTTTCTCTTATAACAACTCTAGCGATCACATTGGGCTCACCTGGCTAATCCGGGCTCATCTCCCCACCTCATGATTTCTAATTTATCATATCTTCACGACCTCTTTTGCCATGTGAAGTAACATAGGTTCAGGAATTAAGATGTAGACATCTTTAGGGGCTGTTATTCTAACTACTACACTCACCAAGTGCCAGTTTCCTCAACCCAAAAGCCAGGCTATGAGTTGGTCATGGGAGTGAGAAGTGAGGCAGGAGGGAAGGCCCACTGACTGGCACAAGCCTACACTGCCCCAGATGCTTCCTCACCGGAGTTATAAAGCTTCCGGACGTGGGGTTGGTCTGCAGAAGTATGTGTCAAGAATAGAAAGCCAGGTAAGGTACGGTGGCTCATGCCTGTAATCTCAACAATTTGGGAGGCCAAGGTGGGGCGGATCACTTGAGGTCCAGAGTCTGAGACTAGCCTGGTCAACATGATGAAACCCTGTCTCTACTAAAAATACCAAAAGAATTAGCCAGGTGTCATGGTGCGTGTCTGTAATCCCAGCTACTCGGGAAGCTGAGGCAGGAGAATCACTTGAACCCACAAAGTGGAGTTTGCAAGTGAGCTGAGGTGGCTCCACTATACTCCAGCCTTGGCAACACCAGTTATACACCTCAAAAAAAAAAAAAAAAAAAAAAAAGAATAGAGGGCCAGAAGGAAAGAAACTGGTTGTTCACCCACAGAATTCAGAGTTGGGCAAAGTTAGAAGCAACTGAGAAGGCATTCAGCAGGATTTTGTAGACCACTGTAGGCTTTCCTCATTGCAAGATTTTTGACAGACCTTCGCTAGAATACCTTCCGGAACAGAAAGCTTACTCCTTCACAAGAGAGCCAAGGCCATGGTTGGCAGCTCTGTTAAAAAATTTCTTCCTCAGTTGAAGCCTGCCTCCTCAGAAATGCACCTATTGGTCCCATCTCTACTGAGGCTGAACAGCTGTTCCCCCACCCACTACCTTCCGGAGGTGAGGCTTTCAAGTGCAATGAAGACTTTGAAAGGTGCTTGTGCTAAATCAAAGACACCAACCACACCCAGGGTGTGTCCTGCCATCCTCCACTGCCACAAGCAACAGTGGGTCCTCTAGGTGCTATCAGAATCCGTGTGCCAGTGGATAATACCAGTCTGGTGCCTGCCACATACAAACAGGCTCTTAACAGCAGTGCCCTGGATCAAAGAGCAGAACCAGATCATCCTTGGAAGAAAAGGACAGAGCAGGTTTGGAAACCTAGCCAGATGCCCCAGACTCCTCTCTTTCTAGCAGCTGTCAGAATTATAAGAAAGCATCTGTTGATGTCCCTCGTCCCTGTGTCCTGAAAACCTTCCTCCTCACCCTCTGGGTTAGGAGTAGAAATGATTTCCTGCTGCTGCTGATCTGAGATGCGTCATACTCCCTAGTGCTTTCTTGAGTCTTCCATTGCTTGTGTGATGTCTATTAACATCTCTCTGTTTTAAATACTCAAAGTGTTATTCGCCTTCAGACTAGACATTACTCTTGTTAGCTATGTTACCTGTATTACGGTACCTATATATCTTACCTTCAGCCATCATGCTTCAAGCATCCCACACTGTTCTAGAAGGGCTAAATTTCCTTCCTTAGACTAGGTATTCATTTTCCCATTTAACAGCCTTGGTAACTGATTTAGAAAAATCATTTTTTAAAAGAATCTCTGAAAAGGAAGATAGAGGTCTGTGTGATCCACGAAGATCAAGAGTGGGGTCCAGGCTGAGCGCAGTGGCTCACTCCTGTAATCCCAGCACTTTGGGAGGCTGAAGCAGTCAGATCACCTGAAATCAAAAGTTCGAGATCAGCCTGGCCAACATGGTGAAACCCCATCTCTACTGAAAATACAAAAATTAGCCAGGCGTGGTGGCAGGCACCTTTAGTCCCAGCTATTTGAGAGGCTGAGGCAGGAAAATACCTTCTGGAGCAGAATCTGGGAGGCAGAGGTTGCAGTGAGCCACTTCAGCCTGGGCACAGAGTGAGACTGTGTCTGAAAGAAAAAAAAAAGAGTGGGGTCCAGTTCCCCTCAGTTCAACAAATATTTACGTGGTTCCCAGCGTTCATTCATTCATTCAACAAATATATATTGAGCACTGCTACTTTCCAAGCACTGTTATAGTTGGAGGGATACAGCAATGAATAAGACAGTCTTTGCCTTAATGGAGTTTATATTTAAGTGGGGAGAGATAGACAATGAACAAATAAGCCAATAAATCTACAGTGTATGAGACTGTGATAAGAGCTATAGAGAACATACAAAGCTGGGGTAAAGGAGTAAAGAGGAGTCTATCAAATGTCCCGGATAGACATTGCTTGAGGGATCACTTGAGGTCAGGAGTTCAAGACCAGCCTGGGCAACATGGTAAACCCCAGTCTCTACTAAAAATACAAAATTAGTTGGGTATGGTGGAATGTGCCCATAGTCCCAGCTACTTGGGAGGCTGAGGCACAAGAATAGCTTGAACCCAGAAGGCGGAGGTTGCAGTGAGCTGAGATTGGGCCACTGCATTCCAGCCTGGGTGACAAAGTGAGACCCTTTCTTTAAAAAAATTTTAAAAAGTGAGTATAAACAAGTGGGGAGGTTTGAGGACTGAACCTGAACATTTCTGTGTTCAGAGGTTAGGAAAATATGGAAGAATCAGGAGAGGGGGCTGAAAAGACTTGAGGGGTGTGTGTGTGTGTGTGTGTGTGTGTGTGTGTGTGTGTGTGTGAGAGAGAGAGAGAGAGAGAGAGAGAGGGAGAGAGAGAGAGAGAGGCTATGAATGATCCTTGGGTGACCGCAGTCCATGGCCATGTCTGCCTGTACGTTTTGTACCTCTGTCTTTGTGTGGCAGAGGGCAGCCACGTGGACGTCGAGCCTGTAAGCAAAGTTCCAGGCATGCAGTGAGAGTTCAGTGACCTCCCCAAAAAGTGTCCATAAACTCAGTTCATGGGTCTCTCCAAGAAGCCCCTACAATTTGAGTTCCCAAGAAGGTCCTGCTGGGCCTGAGTTTATCAGCCTCCCCAGACAGCCTCACAGTTAGAGTCAGTGCACTTCCTAAGAACCCCCCTGCCTGAATTCAGTGCCCCCTCCAGGAGCCTCTGCAGCCTAAATTTAGTGCATTTCCAAAAAGGTCCCACAGCCTCAGTTCAATCACTTATCTAGGGTGTCCTTAAAATCTGAGTTCTGAGCACTCTTCATAGGTTCCTGCAGCCTGAGATCAAAGCATTTGAAACCCCTGAAGGCTGAATCCCTCCATGTCCTACCCCGAGGAAACCCCTGTGCTCCAGTCCCCATCACTCCAGGCTCAGCCTTAGGCTCTAAGTTACCAAGACCCAAGACCAGGAAGGCAGGTGAAGCCAGGAGTCTTTTCCTTCAGGGAAGAGAGGACACTAGGGTCTCTCTCTTTCTCCTGCTTACTCTGACAAAGGCCTCTGCCCCTGGCTGGCAGCCCTAGTGTCCCCCCCTGCCAAGCCCCTAGGAGACCCTCCGTGGTGGCCACAGGTAAATTAGGGTGCGACTCAGGATGGTGAGAAAGAAGGATCCCAGGAGACAGGGGCTGAATCTCCCTGGCAGCTCCATCTTTCTCCCGTTCTTCTCTTTCTCCTACCTCTGCTGGTAGCAATACCCAGGTCATGCGCCCTGAACAGACTCTACAGTAAGGGGCAGGAACAAAGGGAAAGGGAGGGCGTAGAAGGCCAAGGGAGCCCTAAGCTAGGCCAGCATCTTTACAAGGAGCTGGCAGAGCTCCCCGATGTTAGAGAGCTCGGCACCACTCACCTCAGGAGAGTCTCTGATGTCAGAGGGCCCTTCAACATCCCCCAATCCTCAGGAAAAAGGTTTTGGGCTGGGCGTACCAAGGGCTCTGGTCCTCAGTCTGCTACAGGGAGAAGAAAACCATTTATTCGAAACTATTCTCTAACCCCCTCAATGCCAAAAAATGAATCTTGGTATCAACAAGGACTCTTCGCAGGGTTTTAAGCAGGTGAGGACAAGGTCGTACTGGGGTTGCAGAAGGCATCCGCCAGCGGGTGCCCTAGGGAATGGGAGAGCACAAGCAGAAAGGCCAGTGAGGAGTCTGTTGCACTTGTCCCAGCAAGAGATGAGGGGGAATTAGGCTAGGGGAGCAGCAACGTTGTTGGAAGCAGAGTATGTGAAATAATGTTTTCATTTTATTCTTTTTTAAAGATGAGTCTTGCTATATTCTGTCAGCCGGCCCTGAACTCCTGAGATTAAGTAATCCTCTTGCCTCAGCCTCTGGAGTAGCTGGGACTACAGACATGCAACATCACGCCAGGAAAGAGAATATTTAAGGGGCAACATGGACAGGTTTTGGAGATGGTTTTGGTATATGAGAGAAGGCAAGAATTCATTCAATGCCAGGTGTGGTTGCTCACGCCTGTAAGTAAGAATAAAATCCCTGCCCTGTGAGTTCACATTCCAGAGAGTCACTCCTAGATTTCTGCTTCTGGTGACTGGGTAGGTGATGGGACATGTCACTGAGATAGGGACATGGAAAGAGAGGCTGGTTTGGAAGGGGAAGAGATGGTGAGGTCCATTAGACATGGTTCACTTGAGGTGCCTGTGGGATGACCAGGGAGGGTGGGCACACAGGACTTGGGGCTGGAGCTCAGATCAGAGGTCTGGTCTGGCAGGAGGTCAAGATTTGGTAGTGGCCACACATGGCTGGTTCTGAATCTAAGGGAGATGCGGAGGTAAGGGAGATGCGGAGGCTGACCAGGCAAGCAAATGCAGTCCAAAGAGAGACTGGACTCTGAGGAAACCCAGCATTTTGGGGAAGGGCGGAGTGAGGGAAGCAGAGGAGTGGTGGGAGTTGGGAGAGTGGGGTGCTGTTGAGCCACTGGGAAAGCCAGTGCAGCCCCAAAAGAGGGATCCATTGGATTTGGTCACCAGGACACTCAGATAGTGTCAGAGGAATGACGGGATTGGATCTCAGTGGACTGAGGAATAACAAGCAATGAGGAAGCAGAGAGAGTTGTGGTTCCTTCTTTCAAAAAGTATGGCCAGGAGGAGGAGGAGGTGGCCCATCTGTGCCCTCTAGGCAGAACAGGTGACAGGGCACAAAGGAGAACACATGTCTCTGTGGTTCAAAGTTGAGTCAGGTGGGTCATCAAGGAGCCATGATGGGCCAAAGCATGCTATGCGATTTCCGTGGGCTCTTTCAGGCACGGACAAGCCTGCCTTCCAGCTGCTCCCTACAGTTGATCTACCAGGAGCCTCTCTACCTCACAGAAGGGAATCGGGCCTGCTGGGAAGCACCCAGCCTTCAGCCTGACTTTTGGTTTGCAACTCTACTTGGCCGCCTCCTAGTTGAGTAGCTATAGGTAAATTCATTAACTTCACTTAGCCTCAGTTTTCTCATCTGTAAAATGGCATCTTCACAGAAATTAATAAAAGAACATTGTGAATATAATTATGCACTTAAAAATGGTTACAATGGCAAATTTTATATGTTTTCTTACCATTTTAAGATTAATAAATTAACGTGCCAAAAGCCACTGAATTGTACACTTTTTTTTTTTTTTTGAGATAGAGTCTCACTCTGTCACCCGGGCTGGAGTGTAGTGGCGTGATCTCAGCTCACTGTAGCCTCTGCTTCCCAGGTTCCAGAGATTTTCCTGCTTCAGCCTCCCAGGTAGCTGGGGTTGTAGGTGCCTGCCATCATGCCTGGCTAATTTTTAAAATATTTTTATGAGAGATGGGGTTTCACCATGGTGGTCAGGCTGGTCTTGAATTCCTGACCTCAAATGATCTGCCCACCTCAGCCTCCCAAAGTGCTAAGATTAGAGGCATGAGCCACATGGCTGAATTTGTACACTTTAAATGGGTATAGTGTATGGTTTGTGAATTATATCTCAGTAAAGCTGTTAAAAAACATGAATGGGCATATTGAATTGCTTATTTAATTGTTGCTTATAAAGTGTTGTTTAGGGGCCGGGCGCGGTGGCTCACGCCCATAATCCCAGCATTTTGGAAGGCCAAGGTGGGCAGGTCATAAGATCAGGAGATTGACACCAGCCTGGCCAACATGGTGAAACCCCATCTCCACTAAACATGCAAAAATTAGCTGGGCTTGATGGTGGGCACCTGTAATCCTATCTACTCGGAAGGCTGAGGCAGGAGAATCATTTGAACTCAGGAGGCGGAGGTTGCAGTGAGCTGAGATTGTGCCATTACATTCCAGCCTGGGTGATAGTGCAAGACTACATCTCAAAATAAATAAATAAATAAAGTGTTGTTTAGAAATTGTGCCAACTTACTGCCCAAGTAAAGTTTTATTTGTTGCTATATATTAACCCATATATACACAGTTTATAATTTAATTTTCATCCTAAGTGGCGTACAGTCATTGAAGGGGCTCAGACCTCTACGCTGCTCCAGGACAAGCACCTTGTCCATGTCCCCTAGACCCTCAGTCTGGCCTTTGTCTCAGAGGTCATCAAACTCCATCTGCAAAGCTCACTCTGGGGTAACCAAGCACTGAGGAACCCAGGCCTCTGATGTAGACACTTGAGAGGCTGATAAGCAGGAAGGCCAATGAAGCCTTTTACCAATGGGGACACACCAAGCAGTCCTGGGGCAGGGCCCTCCCCATCACTGTGCACCCAGCAGAGAGGAGGGAATTGGGGTGCTTGGTGTTCTTCAGCTTCTTCCTGGCAATAACAACCGCGGTTCTCATTGACTGGTTCAGCTTTATTGTGGGATAAAAGTCAATGATCAGGATAGATAATAAACGAAGAGCATTAAAAAATAATGAATCGGGAACATTAGATTTTTTTTTTGAGTCCAGTAATTCTACAAACCTGTTAGGAAAGACATCAGTCGCCGCCACTCCCATTTCCCACCTTCCAGGGAAACCACGTTCAGCTCTTTCAGTGTCTTTAAAAAAAAATCTACTTCTTCCTGATATTTTTCCTATTGGAAAACAACCTGTAGAAGTCTTGGATGAGGGTCTCAATTTTGATAATTGCTCTAAGAGAACCTGTAGCGCAATATGAAGTCTTGTAGAGCAGTAATAATTAGCTGTGGTAGAGGGTAGTTACAATAATGTAACTATTACATCCTAACCCCTGTACCACAGCTATTTTATATTACTTATTTTATATTACTCCACAGATTGCAAAGGACTCTCCTCTACAGTATATCTTTCTTTTTAATGTCATTTTATTATGTTAAAATATACTTAACATTTATCTTTTTAACTTGTTTTTTTTTTTTTTTTTACTTTGAGATAGGGTCTCACTCTGTCATCCAGGCTGGAGTGCAGTGGCATAATCATAGCCTACTTCAGCCTTGCACTCCTGGACTCGAACGATCTTCCTACCTTAGCCTCCAAAGTAGTTGGGTTTTTTAACCATTTTTGACTGTATAATTCTTTGGCATTAAGTATATTCATGTTGTGCAGCCATCACCGCCATCCATCTTAAAACTTTTTCAGCACCTTAAACTGAAACTCTGTACCCATTAAAGAAAAACTCCTCATTTTTTCCTCCTCCACCTCCTGAGAATGACTATTCTACTTTCTTTCTTTTTTTTTTTTTTTAATAAAGGCGGGGTTTCGCCGTGTTGGTCAGGCTGGTCTTGAACTCCCGACCTCAGGTGATCTGCCTGCCTTGGCCTCCAAAGTGCTTGGATTACAGGTGTGAGCCACTACACCCGGCCTCTACCTTCTTTCTCTATGAGTTTGACTATTCCAGATACCTCGTCTATCTGAAATCATACATTTGTCCTCCCTTTGTGTCTGGCTTCTTTCACTTAATATAGCGTTTTCAAGGATCATCATGTTGAAGCATGTATCCGAATCACATTCTCTCTTTAGGCTAAATAGTATTCCATTGTGTATGCATCATATTTTGCTCATCCACTCATTCATTAATGGACACTTGGATTGTTTCCACTGTTTGGCTCTTGTGAATAACACTATGAACATGAGGGTACAAATATCTGTTCAAGTCCCTGTTTTCAATTTTCTTATTGATTGCTTGATTGATTGATTGAGACAGGATCTCACTTTGTCAGTCAGGCTGGAGTGCAATGGTATGATCACAGCTCACTGCAGCCTCAACCTTCCAGGCTCAAGCCATACTCCCACCTCAGCCCCCTGAATAGCCAGGACCACAGATACATGCCAGCATGCCCGGCTAATTTTAAATTTTTTTATAGATACAGGGATCTCACTATGTTGCCTAGACTGGTCTTGAACTCCTGCCTCAAGCAGTCCTCCCAATTCAGCCTCCCAAAGTTCTAGGATTACAAGTATGGGCCACTGAGCTCAGCCTCAATTCTTTTATATACCTAGAAGTGGAATTGCTGGATCAGCTAGTAATTTTATGTTTAATTTTTTGAGGGACCTACTCTGTCTTTCTGACAACAATTTTGTGATCAATGTAAGGCAGATACTAAGGCAACTGTTCTCATAAACAAGACAGGACACTTGGTGGCTTGCCCAGGATTTCAAAGCTTGTTGGAAAGCAGAGCTGGGACTTGAACCTGGCTCTTCTGGCTTTAAGTCCAGCTTCTTTCTCTCTACCATGCTGTCTCCCCTATTGTATTGGCCTTCTTAAGCCTATAGCCCCCAACCAGGGGGTTCAGAAAGATGTTCCCATTATTCCAGAGCATGTAGAGGACCCTTCATTTATGCAGGCCACCACCCTTTGTTTGCAGTCATTGTTAGCATCTATCAATGGCACATGGTTGGTCTATTACAGTTCTTTTTTTTTTGAGATGGAGCCTTACCCTGTTGCCCGGGCTGGAGTACAGTGGCACGATTTCAGTTCACCACAACCTCTGCCTCCCAAGTTCACGCGATTCTCCTGCCTCAGTCTCCCGAGTAGCTGGGATCACAGGTGTCCACCACTGTGCATGGCTAATTTTTTTTTTGTATTTTTAGTAGAGACAGGGTTTCACCATCTCGGCCAGGCTGGTCTCAAACTCCTGACCTCATGTGATCCACCCGCCTCAGCCTCCCAAAGTGCTGGGATTACAAGCATGAGCCACCACGCCCGGCCTACAGTTCTTGAATTAGAACCCACCTCACTTCCATTTAGACTAACTCCTTGATAGGATGTAGAAGTCTCGTTGGCACATTGGGAAAAGGGTGTGCCTTTGCAACGATTCATGTCTATCCTATATGAATGCTTAATCCCTGGGGGGCTGTTCTTTGATCCAAATTTTGGTCCCCTCTATTCTGGACCAACTGCTCCACATATAACTCATGGCATTGAAATGACAATTTAAAAGTAGCTGCCACATGTCAAGAATGGAGGGCTTGGCAGATGTTAGCTCATTTATTCCCTTCATCTTGAGAGACAGAAAACATCTTTCTGTTTTGCAGATAAAGAAACATAGGCCAGAGAGATCAAGCCACTTGCTTGAGAGATGACCCGGGATTTTCTGGATGCCAACATCCGTGCCTCTATTTCCCCATCTCACAACACCTCCTTCCCAAGGATATCTCGCCGCTATGTAAGACATTGTAATCTAAAGCTTATGCTCTTAATGGGAACAGAGGGCTTTTTGAGTTGATTTTTTTTTCTTTTTTCCTGTGGGAATTCAGACTTGACTTCTAATTCGTAGAATTTTGTCCTCACTTCTTTGGACTTTCTCCTACAAGACCAGTCACCCCTGTCTGGCTCCTAATTGTTTGTGACTCATTTTCAGGGTGGGAACAGGGTGGTCATGGAGTGCCCATGGGTCCTGACATGTCATCGGTGGCCATGACCTATATGTGTCTGGGCTAACACCAAGTGTCCTGTTTAGCCAGTTCTCAAGGAAATTTATTGAATGAATAAATAACCTCATGAAAAAAAACCAACCTGACAATATTCTTCTTATCAAACAAAAACAAACAAAACCCCCGTAACTCTCCCCCATGTTCTCTGCTTCAAAATAGTGGGGAGGTACTCAGGAAGCTGAGGCGGGAGGATCCCCTGAGGCCAGGAGTTTGAGACCAGCCTGGGCAACAGAGCAAGACCCCATCTCCTAAAAAAATTTTTTTTAATTAGCCAGGTACGGTGGTGTGTGCCTATAGTCCCAGCTACTCGAGAGGCAGGGGTGGGAGGGTCATTTGAGCCCAGAAGTTTGAGGCTGCAGTGAGCTATAATCCCACCACTGCACTCCAGTCTGGATGACAGAACAAGACCTTGTTTCTGAAACACACACACACACAAACACACACACACACACACACACACACACACAAGTGAGGAGGACTTGAATGCTACGAGAAGGGGAGCTTAGGAGGTGAGAGGTGGCCAATTTGCTATGACAAAAAGTTCAGTGCCCTAAGTTGAAATCCTAATTTCAGTCACTTACTGTGTGGCATTGGGCACATCACTTAACCTCTCTGAGTCATATCTTTCTCATTTTTGAAAAGAGGATAATAATTCCTGCCTTGCTGAGTTGGTTGTGAGGATTAAATGAAATGAGGGGTGTGAAGATGAGAGCACAGTCTCCAGCACACAGGAGAAATGAGAAAGCAGAGGGAACACTGGGTGGATGAATGACCTAGCAAACAGTGCAATATCGAATCTGTTTAAAGAGGTGCAGCTTAAAAAATCTTCATGCGATGTATGTTATCTTCTGGGGCTATAAATGGCATTAGGCAATAAAATGAGGTATGTCAATGAACAATTATGACTCACTGTGGAAATACCAAGTCTTTAAAACCTAAGAACCAATTACCAAATCCAGCATCAAAGACATATTGAAACACTTTAAAAAAAAAATTACCATAGTCTAGGATGTGACAAAATTGCTGTGTGTGGGATAGAGCCCTTTGATTGCTAAGGAGATTCTGAACACTCACAATGGAAAATTTTTCTCTTCTGTAGGATTGAGTGAGAATCCTATATTCTATATGTAGATTAGAGCCAATTAGGATGTCAGGGTCTGAATGATTGTGGTGATCTTGGCCCTAAAGACTGCAGGCAAACCCCAAAAACCTCTGAGGTCCTCCACTAAGAATGTGCCCAACCCCCTCCTGCTTCCCCTTGGAAGCACTGGAGCTCCTTGCTGCTGGTGCCTACCACCTCTTCCAGGAGGGAGCTCCCCAGTCTCCCACGCCCCACTCTGGAGCTCTGGGTCTGATGTGTGCCTGGGCCTTTCTGTTCCTGGCTTGAGGTGCTGTCCAGATGCTGAGAGTTGGGAGCCTTTGCTGTCTCCAGGAATATTAATAGCACGGGAGCTGTCCAGCATAGGGAGCCAACACTGAGAACAGGAGCTGGGCAGGGAGGGCCTCAGATCTCAGGCAATGCCTGCAAAGCCCAGGACCCAGAGCTTCTGAGCCAAGCTAGGATAGCCAGGAGGGGCCCTGGGGCCATGCCCAAATGTACAAAGGAAGAAACTGAGGCCCAGGGAGGACGAGGCTTGGTTCAGGGACACAGAGCCTGTCTGCAGCAGAGACAGACTCAGACCTTTTGACCCTGAGTCCAGTGCTTCTCTCATGTCCTCACATTGTGGGCTTCCCCCAGCAACATACAGTATTATATGCTCATCCATGAGGAATGCATCTGCTGACACATACCTACCACGGACCATGACTCTCACTGACACAGCCGCCTCACAAGGTGCTTTTATCATTATCTCATTTAATTTTTACCACTACCCTGTGATTAGCTATGGTCATACTGTCATCATCACCCTGTTTTCCAGCTACAGAAACTGAGGCACCAAGAGGTGGAGTACCAGGCCTAGGGGACTGGAGTCAGTTGCGAGAGGAGTGTGTCAGGGAAGACTGCCCAGAAAAGGGGACATCTAGCCTGGATAGAGAAGTAGGTGTTCACTAGGAGGGTAAAGGAAGGGGAAGGATATTGTAGGAAGAGGGACTGGCAGGAGAAAAGCCTAGATTTATGAGGTTGGGGAGAGAGAGACAGAGACAGAGGAGAGCACTGCAGGAGCATGAGGTATGCGGAGGATGACAGAGGGTGCGGTGGAGACAGCGTGCAGGGTGGGGCTGGGGACTGCCTTACACACCCATCTCTAAAGGCCCCCTCTGAGGGAACATGTGCATTAGTCCCAGGGCAGCAGACCCTCTGGACCTCAGCCTGAAGGATTTTGGAGCAGAGCTTCCCTAAGTGTCCTCCCTGAGGGTGTTCCCAAGGGTTGTGGCTCATCCCTCCAACTACAAAGTAACCTGTCCCAAGTAAAAATAATATCTGGCCAGACACAGTGACTCATGTCTGTAATCCCAGCACTTTGGGAGGCCGAGGCAGGCGGATCGCTTGAGGCCAGGTGTTCAAGACCAGCCTGGCCCACATGGCAAAACCCCGTCTCTACTAAAAATACAAAAATTAGCTGGGCATGGTAGTGTGCTCCTGTAATTCCAGCTACTTGGGAGGCCAAGGCAGGAGAATTGCTTGAATTCAGGAGGTGGAGGTTGCGGTGAGCCAATATTGCACCACTGCACTCCAGCCTGGGTGACAGAAACAAACTATCTCTCAAAAAAACAAAGGTATCTCTCCTTCTGGGGTCTCCCTCCTTTACCGCAGCCTGGCTATGGGCTAAAGTCCCATGTTATCTATGATAAAGGCTCAAGGCCTAGCTACCAAAACACAAAAACACAAGCATTCAGGCCCTGGATTTAGGGCCACATACTTGCCTCCTGTATGTCTGGCTGGGGAAAGGGTAAAAGGATGACTGAAGGAAGGGCTGGGGAGAGGAGTCAAATCCTGTGTCAAATTTGCCTCAGGATGGGGTACAAGAAGACAAGGAAGGGAATTTATGTTCACTGAACATTTATTAGGCAGTTGATTTCATTCTAAACACTTTAATTTAAACATGCTATTTTAGGCTGGGCGTGGTGGCTCATGCCTGTAATCCAAGCACTTTGGAGGCCAAGGCGGGCAGATCACCTGAGGTCAGGAGTTCAAGACCAGCCTGACCAACATGGTGAAAACCCATCTTTATTTTTATTATTTAAAAAAACATGCTATTTTATTTAATCCTCCCAAAAACCTTCACTTTATAATTGAGGAAATCAAAGCTCAGAGAGGTAAGATAATTTGCCTGAGGTGTTTGTCCTGAGGCCATACTTTCCATGAGTATCCGCATATGGGGATACTAAGGCAGACCTGGATTTTGAGACTGGGGGCACTGTTCTGAAGGAAATCTTTAGCTCAAGGACCCCCCCTCATCCACTGGCCTTGACCTTAGAACTGTACCACAGTGTAAGACACTTTGATGTTACCTTCCTTCCTTCCCTCTCTCCCTCACATTGGTCAGACCTGCATTGTAGTCTGATGGCTCTCTCAAGCCTTTCCAACTCCCTCTCCAGTTTTGCACACTTACCGAATAATCTCCTGCAGTCTAACCCTGTCTTGGTGTCTGCTACTTAGAAGACCTGGGCTAAGACAGCCACATAGCTGGTGGTGGATGACTGGGCTTAGAATGACCCCTATAATCCTTCTTCTGCACCATGTGCCATCTGCCATGACACAGAAACATTGGGGACTAATGTGAGCTGCTGCCTGGTTTTCTTTAAACAGCATAGGACAGAGCTCCTTAGCCCTCCTCCCTTCCACAGTTCCCTTGCTTCCTTCCAGAGGGAGTGACTGACTGCCTCCGGAATCTCAGGGATCTCTGTGTTCCTGCCTCTGGCTGCTTCTCGCTTTTCCCTGGGACTCCAGCGGGGAAGAAAGTCTATGTAGGTTTATTTATACTGTGAGGTGAATCTTCAAGCCTGTTTTACATCTGTCTCTCAGTTTCAGTTTTTGTTTTTTTTTTAAGACAAAGTCTCACTCTGTTACCCAGGCTGGAGTTCAATGGCGCAATCTCCACTTACTGCAACCTCTGCCTCCTGGGTTCAAGTGATTCTCCTGCCTCAGCCTCCCAAGTAGCTGAGATTACAGGCATGCACCACCACACCTGGTTAATTTTTGTATTTTTAGTAGAGATGGGGTTTCACCGTGTTGGCCAGGCTGGTCTCGAACTCCTGACCTCAAGTGATTCACCCACCTTGGCATCCCAAAGTGATGGGATTACAGTTGTGAGCCACCGCACCTGGCCTTCAGTTTCAGTTTTTATTTTGCCTCAGGTCTGAACAATTCCCTCCACAATGACAATGTTCCAAGCTTCCTGAGCTCTGCACAGTCTTTGTGACCTGGAAATAAATGAAATAGAAAGTAATTCTACAGATGGTACAGACACCCCCAACCAGGTAAAGCTTCCTGAAAAGCTGTAAAAACAGCTCTTTCTGCAGATTGAATTAAGCTTTATAGTCAGGGGGTAGAGGGACTGCCTATCTCAAAGAATCCTGAATCTATGGCTTGTTCCCTCTTTTTTCCTCCAGATCCAGACTATACAGAGTGGTACTAGATAAATATTTTCAGTGTGAAAAAATGATTATCTTTAATGGAGTCATTTTACAAGTTCAGATTGTCTCATGGCCAGTTCCTGGAAAGCAGGAACAATCTGAACCTATAATATGGTTAATAATATGAGACAATCTGAACTTATAACATGGTTATGAATATGAATATTATTATCAAAGTAACAAAATCATGATGTGAAATTCTTCCTGCTTTCAGAAATATATAAAGAGGCCACTCAGCCCGTATCTTGAATCTACGAATTATAAATAGCCCTAGCTACAGTCTCAAGGCTCCAGGCTGAGGAAATGAACATGAGTGTTTTTAAAGACTCCTGGGAGGGCCAGGCGCAGTGACTCATACCTGTAATCCCAGCACTTTGGGAGGCTGAGGCAGGAGGATCACCTGAGGTCGGGAGTTCGAGACCAGTCTGATCAACGTGGAGAAACCCCATCTCTACTAAAAATACATAATTAGCCAGGTATAATGGTACGTGCCTATAATCCCAACTACTTAGGAGGCTGAGGCAGGAGAATCACTTGAACCCAAGAGGCAGAGGTTGTAGTGAGCCAAGGCTGCGACACTGCACTCCAGCCTGGGCAACAAGAACAAAACACTCCATCTCAAAAAAAAGACTCTTGGGAGGAAAGGAGAGGACACCGGGACTAAAAATGCACTGCACTTGGATATCCTGAGGCCAATCTTCATGGTTTTTATGCTCTTATCCACCAAGGACATCACAAACACCTTTCTAGAGGGTAGCCCATTCTGACAGTAGCCAGATAATGTCAGCTCTGGATTGCTCCAGCAAATTATGACTGCCAAGGAATCCAGCCATGGCCTGGAAGAAAGGAGTCGTAGAGTAACTGGCTGTCACAAGAATGCTGACAAACCAGAACGGAGAGGACGCCAGGCCCACATGATGAATGCTCAGAATTATACCCTAGGGTTTCAAAACACAACTGCCCCCAGGCCTGGGCCATGCATCCCTAGTCACTATTTTACTTTTTTTTTTTTTTTTTTTGAGATGGGGTCTTACTCTGTCACCCAGGCTGGAGTGCCATGGTGCGATCATGGCTCACTGCTGCCTCAGCCTCCTGAGTTCAGGTGATCCTCCCAACTGAGCCTCCTGAGTAGCTGGGACTACAGGCACATTCTACCACACCCAGCTAATTTGTGTATTTTGCCATGTTGCCCAGGCTGGTCTCAAACTCCTGGGCTCAAGTGATCTGCCTGCCTCAGCCTCCCAAAGTGCTGGGATTACGGGAGTGAGCCACTGTGCCCTGCCCCTATTTTTCTTTTCTATCTAAATCCTATCCATCCCTTAAAGCCCAGTTCAATTTTCACCTCCTCCATGAAGCTCTCTGTGGCTACCCCATTCCACAATGACCTCTAGACTGTCTCCAGCTTCCCGGGACGCTGCTCTGTACAACATGGTACTTACAGTTGTAAGTCCATTTGTGTAACATTTGTCTCCACAACTTGATTGCAAGTTTCTAGAGAGCAATAGTTTTGTGTTCTCCTCAGCTCCTGGAGCACAGTAAATCAACACTTGTTGGTTTGGATATGCAGTAAGCACTCAATAAATGACTGTTGATCTGGCATCCAACAGACGCTCAATAAATACCTATTAGTTTGGTATACAGAAGGTGCTCAATAAACATCTGCTAGCTTGGTACACAATAGGAGCTCAGGAAGTGATTGGCTTCATCTATTAGTGTTTTTTGAGTCTCCTTTGTGTTGAGGGCTGGCTAAGCCAAGTGGACATCAGGCAGCCAGCAGGAAGCTGGTGGGAAGACAGCTACAACAGGAGTGCTCCCCACAGCAGGCCAAAGTGGAGAGTGAACAGATAGGGAACACCCAAGCCAAATTCTTGAGACGGACTAAGAGTCAAGGTCCGGAGAGCCCAGACATCAGTTCCTAAGAAGCACCTTCCAATAACTTCCAGTGGCACCACTTCAGTGAAGCCTTTCCTGACCTCACTGCCAAAGTAGCCATCCCTTGCCCTGTCACTGCTGCATTCTCCTGTCTTACTTCTTAGCATTCACACTACTTGATATTAGCATTTCCCACCCCACCTCCCCACTAGACTGTAACCCCTGAGAGTAAAGACTTCCTTGTTCATCAACACTTGCCTTGTTCACCAACATAACTCCCGGGCTAGAAGAATGCCAGCACATAGTAGGTGCTCAATAAATAGAACCTGTTTGGTATGGATTACAGGATGAACTGAGAGAAGTCAAGAGAAAGGAGGTCAGCAGGAAGTAAATTCAGACAGATCTGGATGGGAACTAGCAAGGGCCTGGCCTCTGGGAAGAACCACCCAGGAGCCCCGTGTGGGCGTTTTCCACCTTCCTTTATGAGCCTGTAGATGCCATAAATGGTTGTGTCTGGTTATCTTAAAGGGACAGAGAAGAAAAAAGACAGGGTCAGCCTACTCCTTTAACATTATTTCTATCCTCAGGTCCGGGCACAGTGGCTCATGCTTATAATCTCAGCATTTTGGGATGCTGAGGTGGGCAGAGCTCTGAGCTCAGAAGTTCAAGACCAGCCTGGGTAACATGGCAGAACCCAGTCTCTAAAAACTTAGGAGAGCATGGTGGCACACAAATGTATCCCCCCCTACGTGGGAGGCTGAGATGGGAGAACCACTTGAGTCTGGGAAGCAAAGGTTGCAGTGAGCTGGGATTGTGCCATTGCACTCCAGCTTGGGTGACAGAGTGAGACCCTGTCTCAAACAAACAAACAAACATCACATAAGTTCTATCCTCTAACTATAAAATTCAACAGTGGCTCCATTTTCTCAACCTTGGAGCGCCTGTAGGATACTCTCTAGTGGATAACATAAAAACATCTCACAAAGCACATCATGTTTGCTTTATTATACAAGTAGTAAGCAATAAACCGGGTGGGTGCTCAGCATATATTCCCTCCCCTCCCACTCCCACCATGGGTGGCACATACTTCCCTGCCCCATTGGTGTTGGGTTTGGCCACAGGACTTGCTTTAGCCAATGAAATGTTATGCAGTGAGGTGAACAGAGGCTTTATATGTGCTTGTGCATTTTGGCTTGGCTCTTGGGCTCTGGCAAGCTGAAGGAGAAGCAAGCTTTTATAGCTGTTGCCCCTTCAGCCAGAGCCCCAGAATGAAGCCACATGGGACATACCGCCTGACCTGCAGTGAGGAGCCAGGCCCAGTCCAACTGCAATTTTTTTTTTTTTTTGAGAGACAGTATCTTGAACTGTTGCCTGGTCCAGAGTACAGCGGCACGATCTCGGCTCACTGCAACGTCCATCTCCCAGGCTCAACGGATTCTCCTGACTCGACCTCCCAAGTAGCTGGGATTACAGGCACCTGCCACCACGCCCAGCTAATTTTTTGTAGTTTTAGTAAAGATGGGTTTCACCATGTTGGTCAGGCGGGTCTCAAACTCCTGACCTCAGGTGATCCACCCACCACCGCCTCCCAAAGTGCTGCAGTTACAGGCGTGAGCCACTGCACCCAGCCCCAACCGCATTTGACTGATTTCGTTTGGGCTTGGCAGGGCCGCTCTGTCTTAGCCCTGCTATGCCCAACCTAAATCAGTCAAATTGCAGTTGATCTGCAGACCTTCAAGCTTGAGAATAAATCCTTATGTTGTAATCTGCTGAGATTTGGGACTGGTCTGTTATGCAGTCTTATGGTGGCAATAGCTAATAATTATATATTTACTGTTAAAAAATTAAAAATATAGGTAAGTAAACAGGGAAAAATAATACACTCATGATCCTATCACCGAGAATAAGTACTGTTAGCATCACTATGCTCTTGGTTATTTTTCTGTATTTCACAGCAAAGAAGGCCTGCTGTATATATCTTTGTTTTTTTTAGAATCTGCTTTTTCTTTTCCTTTTTTTTTTTTTGATACAGAGTCTTGCTTTGTCACCCAGGCTGAAGTGCAGTGGTGCTATCTCAGCTCGCTGCAACCTCGCCTACCGGGTTCAAGCGATTTTCCTGCCTCAGCCTCCTGAGTAGCTGGAACTACAGGCGCCCGCCACCATGCCAGGCTAATTTTTGTATTTTTAGTAGAGACAGGATTTCACCATATTGGCCAGGCTGGTCTCAAACTCCTGACCTTGTGATCTGCCTGCCTTGACCTCCCAAAGTGCTGGGATTACAGGTGTGAGCCATCGCGCCTGGCCTTGTAATCTTCTTTTTCATACCCACCTATCATGAGCATCTTTCTGAGGCCATAAGCTTTGCAGCATTGCCTCATCACCCCTCCCAACAACTAACAAGACAGGTGCAAGGGCAACCATGCACCTCTAGGAATGAGCAGAGCCCATTCTGACTCCAGGCTCAGTATTCTTTCTACCAGGCAGGTGTTCTCTTGGGGCCTCATTAGCATTTTTGTCACCTGGCAAGGTCAGCTCTTTCCCCAAGGAGAAGAAAGTGAAACCTTTATCTTACCTGGAAGGAGAACAGAAGTGTTTGATTCCCTCGATTCACCTGATCCCAGGGGCTGCAACAGGCCCCAGTTCCAGAGACCTACTGCCAACCTCTCACCACAAGCATCCAGGGGAACATTTGTTTCTGCCTTAGGGCATAGTGGGGCAAGAGCAAGTGGTTGGTATTTTCTGATGCCCACAAGTTTCTAGTTTCATCTGAGGCGTTTTTTTTTTTTTTTTTTTTGAGATGGAGTCTTGCTTAGTTGCCCAGGCTGGAGTGCAGTGGCACCATCCCGGCTCACTGCAACCTCTGCCTCCTGGGTTCAAGTGATTCTCTTGCCCCAGCCTCCTGGGTAGCTGGGATTACAGGCACACACTGCCATGCCTGACCTCAGGTGATCCACCCGCGTCAGCCTCCCAAAGTGTTGGGATTACAGGTTGTGAGGCACTGCGCCCAGCCTTAAGTGTGTAAAGTATCTTGCACAGTGTCTGGCACATATGAGGTAACAAATATGACCAAGTTTTCCCCGAGAATTAGTGGCAGAGCCAGGACTAGAGCCCAGATCTCTGGACTCTATGCCCCAGCCATGATTCTTTGATCTCTCATTGGCAGCAGGGAGCAGCTAATGCCCAAACTAACTCTTGGCGATGAGGACAGTGGCTGGTTGAGTCCACAGGGGACCTGCCAGGCACACACTCCCTCAGGATGCTGGTTGCCAAGGCTGCCTCTCACTGGGACTTGAGCGTGATGTGTTCTCTCTCCCCCAGGCCAGGAGCAGCTTTGTGCAGGGAGGGGCAGGCTCCCTAGGGCCGGCCCCCCACCAGGCTCCAGGAATACCAACAGAAGGCTAGCTTAGATGCAGCTCCCAAAATGCCCACCCCAAGGACCCAGATCTCAACAGCTGTGCCCTCAGAGTCAGCAGGGACAAGGGACCTCTTCAGAGAGCTGCCCTTGTGGGGCCTGAGCCACCCACAGCACACCTGGTGACCCCAATCCTCGGCAAAACTTGAGAGGACACTGGGGGACCCAAGTTACAGCCTGTGAGGGTCCCCTAACGAGCTGGGAAGCCTCATTCTCCATTTCTTTTTTTTGAGACAGAGACTCTCACTGTTACCCAGGCTGGAGTGCAGTGGCGTGATCTCGGCTCACTGCAACCTCCATCTCCCAGGTTCAAGCGATTCTCCTGCCTTAGACTCCCACATAGCTGGAATTACAGGTGTGTGCCACCACGCCCAGGTAATTTTTTATTTTTAGTAGAGATGGAATTTCACCCTGTTGCCAGGCTGATCTCGAACTCCTGACCTCAAGTGATCTGCATGCCTCCAACTCCCAAAGTGCTGTGATTACAGGTGTGAGCCACCCTACCTGGCTATTTCTTATTATAAATATAATATGTGTTCATTGAAAAATACGTTAATGTATATAAAGGCAATAAAGTCCTACATATGTATGTATGTACAACATATATTTTTACGGACTCATGGCATACATACAATGTCACTGTTACTATTTCAGCATGTAGACTTAGTTATTTGCTAAGTATGGTTTTTAATTATTTTTATTTATTTACTTTTTTGAGACAGGGTCTTACTTCCATCACACAGGCTGGAGAGCAGTGGCACAATCTCAGCTCACTGCAGCCTCAACTTCCCAGGGCTCAGATGATTATTCTACCTCAGCCTCCCGAGTAGCTGGTACTACGTGCCACCACGCCTGGCTAATTTTTTATAGAGATGAAGTTTTGCCAGGTTGCCCAGGCTGGTCTCGAACTCCTGGCCTCAAGCAGCCCTCTGCCTCGCCCTCTCAAAGTACTGAGATTACAGGTGTGAGCCACTGTGCCTGGCCTAAGTATGGTTTTTCAAATGTACATTTAGATATGTTCCTCCATATGCTTCTCTCAGCCATCCTGAGGCTGTTAGTGGCATGCCTCCTGAGGCAAACACAGAAGGAGGGGAAGTTTCTGCAATTAGGAATCTAGGCTCCCTTGGGGTGCAAACCTCAAACGCTTAGAAGCCAGACGAGTTTGTGGCTGGGGGCAGAGAACAGGGAATGTCCAGGAACACGTGGGAAATGGAGAAGGTGACCTCCCAGAAGCAGGGGGAAAAGGGAATTCCTAGTTATTGAACACCTACTGTGTGCCAGGTCAGAGATGGCGATCTGGTCACACCTAAGTGTCCATTCCCCCCTCTCACCCAGTAGAGACAGCTGGTTGACACCTCTCTGGGCAGACACCATCAGTTATTGAAGTTGCCACTGAGTTGCTGGAATCTCAGTTTGTTGCCCCTTTTGGTAGCGTTCTCCTTTTACAATGAGGAAGCTGAGGTTCAGAGAGATTAAGTCCCCTCCTCTAAAGCACTCAGTGGCCAGGATTCAAATCTGGTCTGCTAGAATCCAAAGCCTGAATTCCCCTTCCCTGCTCAAGCCTGGAGGCCTGGGATGAGTTCCCTGGCAGCGGCCTCTGGGAGATCCACAGCACTTCTGGAAGGATCTCCTTTCACTCCCATTCCTACCACTAGAATCAACACCAGGGCCTGGTGCTGGGCAACCAGGCACCTTTAACTCCTGCTCCTTAGAACAAGGCTGGCAAAGAGTCTCCCCGCCCCCACCTCACACCAACCACCCACCCATCTCCTGCCCTTAAGGATCACAGAACCCGTGCAGATGCCACAGAGACAAGTTGGGGATGGGAGGGGCAGACTACTAAGGCCCAGTGCTGTCGCATTCTTGCCTTGACCTCTGGTCTGACCTGGAGCCAACCAGGCAGGATAGGGAAGGAGGCGCTTGGGAACTTTCCAGTGAAACTTGAAATGCCCCAGCTTTAGGGGAAATTCCCAAAAGAAACAGTTCGATTAAACTACTTTCTAAGGTCCGAGGCCATCGCATGGCCATGACTGGCTGTGAGTGACACAGAGAAAGGCAAGATTTGGGGCCACATCTTGGATCCCCCTGGGAAAGAGGATATTATTAACCTATATTTGAATTCTAGTGTGAATGAGTTCCCCTATTCATTTTTCCAGAAGCTAAGGAGAGAGCTTACAAGGTTAGAATTTGTTTTTGTTTTTTTTGAGGCAGGGTCTTACTCTGTTGCCCAGTGGAGGGCAGTGGCACGATCTCGGCTCACTGCAGCCTCCACCTCCTCAGCCTCCCAAGTAGCTGGGATTACAGGTGCCCACTACCATACCTGACTAACTTTTGTATATTTAGTAGAGATGGGGTTTCACCATGTTGGCCAGGCTTGGTCTCAAACTCCTGACCTCAAATGATCTACCTGCCTCAGCCTCCCAAAAGTGTTGGGATTACAGGCGTGAGCCACTGCACCCAGCCCAGAGGTTATAACTTTTTGAATTGCAGACATGCGTGAAAAATCAGGCCTTGGTGATAACCTTGAGCAGTAGGATGTAAATAACTCCAACCTGCTTAGTGTTCCAATAATGGAACACTAAGCATAAGACCTTCTGGTGAGCAGGTACCCATTTGGGAGGCTGCAACAGAATGTGGTTTCAAACACTATTTCTTCTACTTGTCACCTGAGTGACTTAGGATGAATAACCTACCCCTCTGAGTCTCAGCTTTCTCATCCCCAAAGTGGGGAAGTGAAAAGGGCGAGGTTGTTTAAACCATGGATGGAGCTGCCTGATGACGACACTGGCATGCAATAGGAGCTTGGGCATCCTACTCGCCAGACTGCTTTTATAGAGCAAAGAGGTGTAGTACCTTCCCTCACCCATTCCAAGGTCCACGGCCAATAGCCCCACGACAAGAAACAGATTAACAAGAGAAAATCTTGACACATTCATGTAATGTAAGTTTTACGTGATATGAGAGCCTTCAGAAATGAAGACCCAGAGACAAAGGGAAAACTGTATTTTTAAGCTTAGGTCCAATAAAGAATAGCCAGCCATGCAGAAATGTGGTTGGAAAGAAGGGTGTGACCTAACGGTGATACCCTGAAGGTGGAACCCAGCAAGGCCTCTAGTTCAGATTCTCCATGGCCCCTCTGTGTAGTGTTCTTTCCTTCCTGATTAAGGGGCAGGATCCCTGTGGCGTGAGGATATTCCAGGGAGATGGGAGAAGGTTAAAGAGTGACCTTTCTAGGTTTTGTGGCTTGTACTGGGGAGAGGAGTTCTAGTTTCTATGACCTATTTCAGGGGCAATACAGGGAAGGAGAAAGGAGGCAAAGAGAAAGGCAGGCAGGAGAGAGTCAGGAAAACCTGGTTTCTGAGGGCCCTCCCATCCCTTCCAGTTCAAATAACTCAGAGTGCTAGAGCACCATATTTTGGGATATTGTATTCTGAGCCCCAGTATTTGCTTGGGGCAAATCCTTTCCTTCTTTTCTTCCTTCCGCCCTCACTCAGGGCCTCAGGCCTGGCAGGCTGAGGGAGGCTGCACTGTCCTGGCTGCTCCACAGCAAGGCCTAGAGAATAGCCACTGTGCCAAAAGCCTCGGGCCGAGCTCTGAGCACCCTGGAGCCCAGAGCAGGGCTCCCAGCAGGTTATCTGGGGCTGGCCTTGACCACATTGGCTACAGCATGGCCTGTGGGTAGGCATGCTCTGAACACCTGAGGCTGACCTCAACACTGGCACCAGCAGCAGAATCATCTTCACCAAGCAGGGTTTGAACTTGAGGTCAGTGACCCCAGGCAGTGGGGGAGAGGGTTCTTCACCTGGCTGCGCCCCATGGATGGACAGCTAGGACTATACTCTGGGCCCTGTCCTATAGCTCAAGAAACATCCTTTACCCAGATGACAGAGAGATCCCAACAAATTTTGGGAAACAAATATGAGAGGTTCAGATCCTATAAATGGAAGGTTGTCAGGCACCAAGGTAAAGTGGGCAGAATGGCCCCTCCACCTTACAGATCAATAAATCTGATGACACAGGAGTTCAATTTACACAGCCTGGCCAACATGATGAAACCCCGTTTCTACTACAAATACCAAAATTAGCCAGGCTTGGTAGCACATGTCTGTAGTCCCAGCTATTTGGGAGGCTGAGGCAGAAGAATCATTGGAATCTGGGAGGCAAAGATAACAGTGAGCAGGGATCACACCATGGCACTCCAGCCTGGGAGTGCCACGTCTCAAAAATAATAATAAAATAAATAAAAATACACTGAAACATGATAGGATAAGCTCATTTTGCTAGAAAGTATGTGAGTGTGTGTCTATGTCTGTGTGTGTGTCTGTGTTGAAAGAATAAAGAACATGTTCTAAAATATTACTAGTGGCTAGATCTGAGTAGTATTATTGTGGAAATTTGGGGATTCTGTGTGTTTTTCTGTTTTCTGAATTTTCTTTATTGCCTATCTTGTCTTTTATAATGAGAAAAAATTCTTCTTAAAAATAACTTAAATAAACATATTTTAAGAACAAACCTTCTCCTTGGTCTCTGGCACCCATAACCTTCAGGCTGAATTAGCATGTGCAGAGTGGTCAGAGCCCGGGGCTGGAAAGCAGGGTTTGGGTCTTGTTTGTGGTCAGCCCAAGACTAGTGAAGACACTCCTTATCTCCGAGGTTCTTCAGAGCCCAGCTTCCTGGGAGTGACCAGACCTTGGAGAGTAGAGGGGACAATCCTTCCCTGAGAGCAAGCATTAGCCCCCCGGTGCACCCTGCAAAGGATCCAGGCCCATGGCCAGAGCCCACCAGCAGGTGAAGAGCTGGTCTCCAAATCACCAGCCTGTCCTCCCTGTGATCTCCTAGTTACTGTCCTTCTCAAGGGTCTACTGTGTTGCCCAGGCTGGAGTGCAGTGGTGAGAGCTTGTTTCCCTGTGACTTCTACCTCCTAGATTCAAGCAATTCTCCTGCCTCTGCCTCCTGATTACAGGTGTGCGCCACCACGCCCAGCTAATTTTTGTATTTTTAGTAGAGACGGGCAGGGGGTGGGGGTTTGCCATGTTGGTCAGGCTGGTCTGGAACTCATAACCTCATGATCCACCCACCTTGGCCTCCCAAAGTGCTGGAATTACAGGCATCGGCCATCGTGCCCGACCTGTTCGTTTCTTTTGCTTGGTGAATTACCCCGTAAATTCCTAACACATGTATTTTTCTTCTTTAAGTTAGCCCCAGTCAGCTTCTGCTGCTTTCAACCAAAGAACCATCTGATTCACCACGCACATAGATTGGAGGACAAGAGAGAGGAAGGAAGAAAGGAAGCCGGCTTTTAGTGCAGGCCTACTGTGTGCAGGCATTGGGCTAGGTATGTCCCATACATTCTCTCAGCTTATTCTGATAATAGCATTTCAAGGTAGGTTTCATTAGGCCCAGTCTAACAGAGGAGGAAACTGAGGCTTACTGGAGTTAAGTCACTTGTCCATCACCGCATACAGAGTTGGTGACAGAACTAGGTTCTGAGAGAACCAAGATTGTCTCATCACAGAGTTGATGCTCTCTCAGATGTCTGAGGCACCTTCCTTTGGCAGTTCGCTAAATTTCTTTTTTTTTTTTGAGATGGAGTCATGCTCTGTCACACAGGCTGGAGTGCAGTGGTGCGATCTTGGCTCACTGCCACCTCTGCCTCCTGGGCTCAAGTGATTCTCCCGCCTCAGCCTCCTGAGTAGCTGGGACTACAGGCGCACACCACCACAACTAATTTTTAGTAGAAACAGGGTTTCACCATGTTAGCCAGCATGGTCTCGATCTCCTGACTTTGTGATATGCCCACCTCAACCTCCCACAGTGTTGGGATTATAGGCATGAGCCACCGTGCCCAGCCTTTGCTAATTTTTCAGTTGCCAAAAGAGAAGCATTAAACAGCATTCTATTTTTTCACTCTGGAATTTTGAAGAGCAGACTCAGATCTGGCCCTGGGCACAACTGTGAGGCAGACGGGTTTCAGGAACCCTTTCTGTGCCTTGTATTTCCTTCTACCTACTTGTGGGCACTTCCTGGATACATGTCCTTCTGCGCTTGCCCCATGGAAGCGTGCTCCTGGGAAAGAGCCTTCCTGAATTTATTCCCATCCTACTCCCCATGACAGAGAAGGCTTAAAATGTTTCTATGTTTAGGGAAGCATCAAAGAGAAGAATGTCTAGCTCTGGGATTGCAGGAATGAGGAAGCAGGGCAGGGCTGTGAAGAGGCCAGTTGTACCTCTGAAGTCACAGTTCACAGACCTCCTCTTGGTGGTTGGCCATCAGGGTTCAGGGCAGGACGCCCTGAGCAGAGTAGTCAATCAGGAGGTGTGAGAGCTGAGCCTGTGAGAAGGGGCCTGTGCTCCGCCTGAGGCCAGAAAAGGCCAGGGTAGGGTGGCTGGCAGGGCCGGCCTCACACTATCCAGGGACAGCCAGGGATCAGGTATCCTGGGTCTTATTTTGCCCTGGGTTGGCCCCCCTCCGACAGTTACTCTCCCCTGGGGCTACTACATGTCCTTTTGGAGAGAACCCTGGGAGTGAGGAAAGGGCAACGGGGCCAGAGCTCCTAGGCCTCCAGAAGGCATGCAGAGAATTCCCACCAGGACCCGGGGCTGACAGGGCCATCACAACAACAGCTACCCGCTACTGAGCGTGGGTTGCATGCCAGGTTCGCTCAGCACTTTCCCAGCACTTGCTGTGGGTTCTCAGAAGCAGATGCGCCTCCAGTTTCTGAGTCATCAGGATCAGGATTGTGGGAGGCAGCTCCACCATCTTCCCACTGCCCAGGGCTGCCCCAGAGCCAGTGGGGCTGGCAGCGTGGGGAGAATATGACTGTGTCTGAGAGGGATGGGGGTTTGATTTTGCTTCCCTTCACTTGTTACTCAAGAAAACAAAACAGAATAATTTGGCTTGGAACAAACAATTCCCACATGCCAGGTGTAGGCCAAAATGTCCTAATTTGAAACCTAGAAGAAGACTTGAGGTTATCATTCTAGAGCTGGAGAAATGGAGGCCCACAGGTAAAAGGACCACCTTGACTTGCGAACCAGGACTTAAACACAGGTGTCTCCACTCCAGGAGTGGGTGGGGGTGCTGTTATCTCAACGGTGTCAGGTTGTAAGTGACAAGGGCCCTGCATGGCTCCTGCTGTGCCCTCCTCTTCCTGACCACATCCCCACTCAGAACAGCTTGTCCCAGGACCACAGGAAATACATCGATTATCTCTGGATTGCCACTTTTCTCTCTTTTCAAAAAGACTTTTTTTGGAGACAAGTTCTTGATCCTCCTGCCTCAGCCTCCACCTGGCTAATTTTTCTGTTTTTTTTGTAGAGATGCGGCTCTTGCTTTGTGAACTCCTAGCCTTAAGCAATCCTCCTTCTTTGGTCTACCCAAAGTGTTGGGATTACAGGAGTGAGCTACTGCACCAGCCAAAGACTCTCCTTTTAGAAAGAAGTAAGAAATAATCTTCTCGGCTGGGCACAGTGGCTCACACCTATAATCCCAGCACTTTGGGTGGGCAGATAACAAGGTCAAGAGTTCAAGACCAGCCTGGCCAAGATGGTGAAACCCCATCTCTACTAAAAAAAATACAAAAAATATTCGAGTGTGGTAGCAGGCGCCTGTAATCCCAGCTACATGGAAGGCTGAGGCAGGAGAATCGCTTGAACTGGGGAGGTGGAGGTTGCAGTGACCCGAGATCGTGCCATCGAACTCTAGCTAGCCTGGGTGACAGAGCAAGACTCTGTCTGAAAAAAGAAAGAGCCTTCTCATTGCATCTCAATGAGAGATGCAGAATAGACCACCTCGCCCAAGCTGCTACATTTTAACTTTTTGTCAAGGCAGATAAATCCTTTAATTGTTTAAGATCTTTTGAATTGAGTCTCTCTGGCTTGCTGACTCAAGTGAGGACTGAAGGATACAGTCACCTAAATTTGCTGAGCTTCAGCTTCATGGTTTGTAGAGTGGGAATGATCAGGAAGACCACTTTGTCGGCTTGTTGGGGGATTAACTGAGACAATGTAAGGCAAAGGGTTTAGAGCACAGTACGGATGTAATAAACATTTGCTACTATTCTTCTAATGACGGCCAGGTCACAAGCGAGGATATATCATTCTAATCTCCTGGAAATCTGAGTTTATTAATTTTTTACTGTGGTAAAATATAACATAAAATTTACCATTTTAAACCATTTTTATGTGTATAATTCAGAAGCATTAAGTACATGCACAGTTATGCAAACATCGCTACCACCCATGTTCAAAACTTGTTCATCATCCCAAACTGATTTGTAGCCATTAAACCGTAACTCCTATGTCCCCTCCCCATGCCTCTTGTTAACTAGTATTCTACTTTCATTCTCTATGAACTTAATGCCTCATGTAAGTGGCATTATACATTTGTGCTTTTGTGATTGGCTTCACTTAATAGATGTTTCCAAGGTTTATCCATGTTGTAGCAGAATTTCATTTCTTTTATTTTGAGGTCTTCCTCTGTCACCCAGGCTGCAGGCTGGAGTGCAGTAGCACGATCTCGGCTCACTGCAGCATCGACCTCCTGGGCTCAAGTGATCCTCCCACCTCAACCTCCCAAGTAGCTGGGACTACAGGCGTGAGCCACCACGCCCAGCCTGATAGCCTGATTTCTTTTTACGGCTGAATAATATTCCACTGTGTGCATATACCACATTTTGTTTCTCCATTCATTCATTGAGGAACATTTGGGTTGTTTCCACCTTTGGCTGTTATGAAATAATGCTGCATGGTTCATTAATTGTGTAACCAATGTGTACGTAGCATTTGCCAATTAACATTAGTTATGTATTTGCCTTAGATGACTTGATGAAGGCAGAGTAAATTTCCTTATCCCATTTTGTTGAAGTTCAGACAGATCCTCAAGGCCCAAGGCTACACACCTGGTAGAGCTTGAACTTAATTCTCCCATAAAATAGAGTCTGTTCTCAAGAGCGAAGATTCCTTGATTTAATCAGCAGCCTTGACAACACCCTTCTCGTTTACCAAAAAAGTGTTTCATGGTAAATTCAGACCCTGCGGCCAGCCTGACTTGGGAGTTCTTTGCGGCATGGCCTGTATCCTCCTGTACCCTGTGCTTGAAAGCCAACTATGGAGGATGTTTACTGAACATTCGATGAGAATCTGTTGGCAACCACTGGGACCCTCAGGGATCTGACTATGAGGCCACCAGCTGGCGAGCTGCCAACCACAGGGCCCCTCTCTGTGGCCATGGGAAGTGCTGCCTCTCCACTCTCACCAGTGTCAGATCTTAGGACCTCTCCAGTCCCTGAGTTGGTTTCTGGATTTTTCTCTACGGTCTGAATTTACAGCTCTCCTCACATGATGCCCATGGCTTGAGGAGGCGCAAGGGGGAGAAGGAGGTCTCCATTTCTTCTTGGAAAGGCATTGGAAACACTGCCCATCCTCAGGGACCAATGGAAGTTGTTCTTTTCTTCGGTCTTGCCTGCTCCACTAGACTCTCTGTACCCTTCTGCCTACTTCCCAATAGGACCTGTTCCAACTGCCCCCAATGTCCCTCACTCTCCATGGGAATTGTTCCCTCCTTTTAACAGTGTTATTGAAATATAATTCACATACCATACAATTCACCCATTTAAAGTGAATGACTCAATAGGTTTTAGTATATTCAATGATACATGTAACCATCATCGTAGTCTTTTTTTTTTTTTTTGAGACAGAATTTTGCTCTTCTTGCCCAGGCTGGAGTGCAATGGCGTGATCTCAGCTCACCACAATCTCTGCCTCCCAGGTTCAAGCGATTCTCCTGCCTCAGTCTCCCGAGTAACTGGGATTACAGGCAGCACCACCACGCTCGGCTAATTTTGTGTTTTTAGTAGAGACAGGGTTTCTCCATGTTGGTCAGTCTGGTCTTGAACTCCCAACCCTAGGTGATCCGTCTGCCTTGGCCTCCCAAAGTGCTGGGATTACAGCTGTGAGCCACCACACCTAGCCCCACAGTCAATTTTAGAACATTTTTTCTAGCCATAAAGAGAAACCCTACACCCTTTAGCTATCGCTCCCCCATCCTGAAGTCCCCTAGTCCCAAAGTCAACACTGATCTATTTTTTGTCTCTATAGATTTCTCTATCCTGGGCATTTCATATAAATGGAAAAATATACATGGTCTTTTTGCAAGGCCCATCCATGCTGTGAGAATCTATGCACGGAAACGTGTCTTCCTTCTCTGCTTGGGCCATTAAAACACGTTCATGTAAGCCACAGCAGTTTTCCAAAGGACGTGTCCCCCTTTTCTTCTCTTTGGCTCCTGCTCTCCGCTTCCGTCCTTTGGAGAACTTCCTCCTCTTCCGGCCAGGCTTCTGTTGATCCTTCTGCCACACTTCCTCTGAGGACCAGGCCTGGGGCTGGAGGCCTGGGAAAGCTGCTCCCAGCTGCTCTTCCAGTGCTGGGGCTAGGCCTGGGAAACTCTGCTTTGACATCGGTTTCAGCATGGGGAAGTGGGTGGATAGGGCCTCCAGTCCTGCTCTGGGCTCAGCCCTTGTCATTCAGAAAGCCACAAGGCAGGTCCCTGAAGTCCTTCCTCCTGACCCTACCCGTGACCACATGATGCCACAAGGGACACAGATGCTCCAGGGAGCTACGTCCAGCACATGCACGCCCACACACACAGGCACAGAACCCAGGACTAATGCCAACAAAGGAGGCCCTGCTTCACACTCTGGAATCTTCTTTTGTATTTATAGAATATTATCTTTTTTTGACGATGTTTTGTTTTAGATTTTAACTTCCAACATTTGTTTATCCAGTGCATTTTTTTCTGTCTCTTTCTCAAAGATGGCCAATGTTGGTTGGCCAGTAGTCAAGTACTGTGCCCATGCTGGGCAGACCAGGCTCCTTTGTCATGCTGTGTGGGGAGAATGGGTGTCGAGCTGGCATTTTCCCTATTCCTGCCCGGCCTCAGCCTGGCCCTGAGGATGTCTGCCCAACAGGCCTATGTGGCTGGGTCACATGGGTCCACTTCAGTTCACTGCCCTCCAGTCCATGAGGAGGTCAATTGCTCAGATGGTCCCCAGGGCTGACGGACCTCCTTGCTCAGGAGGTCCCCAGTGCCTCCTGACAAGGCAGGCCTCCGGGGTCAGTCTCTATGGGATGTGAGTCCCCACCTGCCCCAGAGTATCACATTTAGAGCTGCTGCAAATGGCCATCTTCCTTTAGGGCTAAGCATTGCCCTCTCCCCACAGGGCCTCACAAGGATGAAGGCACCGCAAGAGGGCTCTTGGATGGAGGTGACTTGTTGGGAGAGCCCATGAGCGCTCCAGAAAGGACTCCCAGGCTGCGGAAGTGTTCTTTCTATACACACGTGACACATGCACTGATACTCACCACCTCCACTGTGGATGCATCCCCACACTGTGCCCCTATGGATCCCACCCCACACTTTAATCCACCCTCTGCCGCCATCCCCATGGCAGAGGTCTAGAGCTGGCACCAATGGAGAAAAACACAGCCATGGTACAGATAAGAAGCCTGAAGTGGAGGGAGAAGAGACCTGCCCAAGGTGGCACAGGTGGAGGCAGAACCAGAGTGGGAACTCTGGCAGCTGCCAGGTGGTAGAAGCACAGCACCTAATCTCCTCTCCCCAGCTGTGTGACCTTGGGTAGGTCACTTAACCTCTCTGAGCCTAGAGTCTGCATCTGTGAAATGATAGCACACACTTCAGAGGGCTGTGAGGATCCAGGGAGTCATGTGGTACAAGCACCTCCTTACAAGCTATAAAGATGGTGAGAACCAGTGGCCAGTCAGAATCCTGGCCTTTTCCCTTCTTTTGAAAGTTTAGGCTGGGTGCAGTGGCTCACACCTATAATCCCAGAACTTTGGGAGGCCAAGGCAGACAGATCACCTAAGGTCAGGAGTTTGAGACCAAACTCGCCAACATGGTGAAACCCCATCTCTACTAAAAATACAAAAAAATTAGCCAGGCATGATGGCAGGTGCCTATAATCCTAGCTGCTCAGGAGGCTGAGACAAGAGAATCATTTGAATCCAGGAGTCGGAAGTTGCAGTGAGCTGAGATTGCACCACTGCACTCCAGCCTGAGCAATAGAGCAGGAGTTTACCTCGAAAAAAAAAAAAAAATTAGCCACAAGTTTTATTGGGATACAAGTTGCACACTTTTTTTTTCCTGTTAAGCCTTTTTACATTTTATGGTATCATTTATTATATAGAAGTCTGCGATTTGAATGTTGTTGAATATATTCATCTTTTCCTTTAAGGTTTAGTGTTTTTGTGTCTTGCCAAAGGTTGTGAGGAACATTTAAAAAATGACAAATTTCTCAGACAAATCACAGAAAAGAAAATAGAAAAAGATCTCGAAAATATTTTTTAAAACCCACATAATAAGAGAAACGCTAAGATGCCATTTCACGTGATCAGATTAACCGGAGTTTGAAAGTTTGCTAAAGTGATGAGGAACAAGCACTCTCGTACTTTGCTGGTAGATGTATACATTCGTAGAACTCTGACCAAGAGCGATTGGCTGTATTTGTAAACATTAAAAACACATACCGTTTGACCTAGCAAGTCCACTTGTAGGAATTTATCCTCAGATATTATAGATGTATGAAGTGACAGGTGCACAGGGTTATTTGTTATAGCGTTGTTTATAACAGCAAAGGAAACCACTATCATTACGGAACTGGTAAAAACAGGTTACATCCATACCATGAACCACTGTACATTTATAAAAAGAATAAGGAAGCTTTTCTGAACTGCTAGGGGAAAAAATATCTCTATATTCTTAAGTGAAAAAAGCAAAGTGCAGAACAGTATGTATAACAGGCAATAGTCTCACCCCGTGAGGTGTACCTTGGCAACCAGACGTCTGGGTTGTAGAATCAGGTCCTGTAGGTCACCGTGGTTGGGGTGAGCTGCAGCTGGCAGCTGCTGCCACCATCTCAAGGAGACTTGAGTGGCCAGCAGTTTGGCATCATTACACAGCAGGGGGTTAAGGGCCCCCCTCCCAGAGTGGTGATCATTAGAGCCAAGACTCCCAAAGGCCAAGGTGCAGGGCAGCACCTGGAAAGAACTGCCGCAGTCTTCAGAAGCATCGTGCTATTTTGACTTCCATACAGTCAGCTAAGCAGGATCACTTGAGAGCTGAGAGAACTCAGCATAATAACTAAGGTTTTGGGACAGGCTTGTACAAGCAAGAATTAAGAGTGCCATGCAAAGGGTTATCGTTAACACTGAAGGACACAATACACGGGGCACACAAACCTGGTGTCTGAGACTACGGAACAATCCCCAAACCACAATTTGAGATGGCCTCAACAAAAATCAAGTGAATTTGTCAAGTAAGGATTATGGCTAGGATATTCACATTCCTACCAAATCAATAGCTATTGCTTGTTAATATTTTTTGTTTTATCGATGTTTTGATGGGAAGCAAATTAAATCTGTTTATTTTGCTTCTTTTGTTGAATATACAATTGACCCTTCAACAACAAGTTTTTTTTTGGACAGGATCTCGCTCTGTAACCCAGGCTGGAGTGCAGTGGCATGATCTCAGCTCATGATAACCTCTGTCTCCTGGATCCCAGTTCAAGAAATTCTCCTGCCTCAGCCTCCTGAGTAGCTGGGATTACAGGCATGTGCCACCATGCCTAGCCTTTTTTTTTTTTTTTTTTGTATTTTTAGTAGAGATGGCATTTCACCATGTTGGCCAGGCTGGTCTTGAACTCTTGACCTCACGATCTGCCCACCTTGTCCTCCCAAAGTGCTGGGATTACAGATATGAGCCACCGCGCCTGGCCCTAATTTCTGCAATTTTAGTAGAACAGGGTTTCATTGTGTTGGCCAGACTGGTCTCGAACTCCTGACCTCATGTGATCCACCTGCCTCAGCCTCTCAAAGTGCTGGGATTACAGGTATGAGCCACGGCACCTGACTTACATACCTTTATATACTTTAAATTTGAGCTATGTGAATGATACTTTACCAATGCAGAAAATTAACACCATTTAAAAATAATAACAGGTTCCCAGAATCTAATCCAAAATATCAAATCAGACAGGCTGAGGTTGGGCCCATATTTTTTAAAAAAAAGTTTCCAAGGAATCTCTTAGGCGAATCCTGGCCTGTCACGGAAGATAAGATCTTAAGAACCTACTAAGCTTAGATCCAGCAGTCAAGGTCCCAGCCCTTGCAGCGCCACCTGGTGGCCATAGTCACCAAGCATCCCTCAGAAAAATGTGTGTGGATGCCCAAGGGAATGTAGACCAGGTCAGAGGGTGACATGGCACCGTGTCCACAGGCTGGGTGGGGCTGGCCTCAGCAGACACAAGGTTGACCTCCAGGACTGCCTATGTGGGTTCTGAGGGAAATGAGGCACAGCTCCTACAGTTCTACAGTCTCTGTCCCAAGGAACCACCCAGAGGCAGCCTGCAACAGCACAGAGCCTGTGGACTTTTAAAGTTTGACCTAAGTTCAAACCTTGGCTCCACCAGCTACTAGCCTCATTATGTCATGCAGCATAACTTCTCAGGTCCTCTGTTTTTTCATCTGCAAAATGGGGACAAGTGTAAGTCTGTAGACACATCTAGAACAAAGCCTGTGCTCAACAGGAATTCCCTTAATATTCATTCTCTTCCCTTTTGTTACTTCTTGATAGCTTTACTCCCTAGCCCTTGTAAAGAGCCTACCCTGGATCCCGAAAGCTTTCTGTGGCCTGGAAAGTTTCAAGCACTGGAGAGATTGAGGAAGAAGAAATCCATAGGCTTCTGGTCCTTCTAAACCCTCTCCCTCCTTCTTGCCCCTTCTTTAGCTAGCAAGGAATACATTTCAGGCCTGGCTGAGGTGGGGATGGAGTTCAGGAAGTGGCTGCAGTTCCCATAAGCAGGGTCAGATGGGGTTCCAGTCCTGTGCTACAGGTCTGGGTGTGAGTTTTCTGGCCTGGAAGCAAGGCCCAGTCCCTGCCCTCCCTCGGGTAGCGTATTATACTCAGGGAGAGCCAAACAGAGCACAAATCACAGTGAATGTGCAGGGGACTGAGGGGACTCAGAGGCACTGATGAAGTTGCTAAATTGGCCATCTGCTCTTTTAGGTTGTGACATTATTTCTAGAAGCTCCTGATAAAATGCAACCAGGAACCCATGAATCCCTCACCCTTTCATTCCGATTAGCATGTCTGCTTCCCTCCTAGGTCTCTGGAAGATGGCAGAACCCAAGGGAGATGAGGCATTATAAAAACGTAGAAAAGACATTGAAACATTTTTGTTCGAAGCTATGGAAAGGAATGTTCAGAGGACAGAGCAGAGCACTCCTAGAGGGGGTGACTGCTGGGTTCCAGACCTCCTGGCAAAGGGGAGACACCAGCCTGGCCAGAGAAGACCCTCCCAAAGAGAAACTGGGAGTTCCTGAGATCACCTTGGTCACAGTTCTGCCCTTTGTACCCCGAGGTACCTCCAAGAAGTCAGATGCTAGAGAACAAAGTCTCGACCTTAGGCATTACCCGCTTAACATGTGAGGAAGCTGAGGACCAGCAAAGGGAGGTGCTTGCCTCAGTCCCATGTGAGTTAGTGGATGACCCTGACCTGGACTTCAAGTCTCCTGAATCCTATTGCATAGTGCCAAGTGCTCCATCTTTGGAGCCAGATAGAAGTGAATTGGAACCCAAACTTCCCTGCTACTTGGCTAGCTGTTTGGTTTTAGAAAAGTCAGCTACCTCTCTAAGCCTTGGTTTTCTGCCTTTGTAAAACAGATCAGCGCTCTCGCTCAGAAGTGTTGCCAGGACTAAAATGTGTGCAAGCTACCTGGCACATGGTAAGTGGGGATGCTATGATTATTGCTTCTCCTGTGCAAGCCACACCGGCTGCAGACAGGCAGGAAGAGGGCTGGCTGCTGCAGCTCTCAGGCATGGCAGCTTTGCACTTGGTGGTGGTCAGGTTAGGGGCTTGGGGTTCTGGTTGAAGGAGTCAGATGCGTGGAAAGCAGAATATGCCTTATGGCTGGGTGGTGAGGCTTCCTCACAAACCCCAGAGTTGCAGAGTATGCAGACCGTGGGAGCCACACATCCAGCCCACTGCTTGCAGAGGCGAGAGGCGTGGCCCCTTATTCATAAGAAGGGCCCTACTGATCCTATGCTTTTCAGTCGCCAGAGTGGTTGCTGGGGCAGAACCACACTACAGGGGATCTTCCTTCCCCTTTTGCTCCAGGCTCTTCACTTACCTTTTTTTTTTTGAGATGGAGTTTCACTCTTGTTGCCCAGGCTGGAGTGCAATGGTGCCATCTTGGCTCACTACAACCTCCGCCTCCCTGGTTCAAGCAATTCTCCTGCCTCAGCTTCCCTAGTAGCTGGGATTATAAGTATGTGCCACCACACCCAGGTAATTTTTTGAATTTTTAGTAGAGACAGGGTTTCTCCATCTTGGTCAGGCTGGTCTTGAACTCCTGACCTCAGGTGATCCGCCTGCCTCAGCCTCCCAAAGTGCTGGGACTACAGGTGTGAACCACCGCGCCTGGCTTACATATCTATTTTTATCCTTGTATTGTATGCTGTCAATAAGAAGCATGGTTGTTGCAGCAGCAACCACATTCCAAGTGTAATGGAATGCCAACCTCAAATGCATCAGCTCATTCCATTTAACCCTCACAGAAGCCCTGCAGGAGCAAACTGTCGTTCCCATTTTACAAGAGGGAAAACTGAGGCTCAGTTCCTTGCTAACAGTTACCCCAGCCAAGAAGATGTCAGAACTGGGATTCAGACCCTGAGGTCCAGTCTAACTCCAAAGCCAAGATTCCCATGCCAGCACCTCCTTCCCAGGTTTAAAGCTTCTTTCCAGGGAAGGGAGGTTGAGAGAGGCAGGGCCTACAGGTTACCATAGTGATTATTATCGTTTTAAAGATGGCGGTCTTGCCCTGTTGTCCAGGCTAAAGTGCAGTGGCATGATCATAGCTCACCGCAGCCTCAGACTCCTGGGCTCAAGCAATCCTCCTGCCTACAGGTTTTGAAGACTGTAGCAGGACTAGCTCCTGGGCAGATGTGTTGGGAATAGGAAGCCTCATTTGAACCCCAGAGAGTTTGCTCACAAGGCAGTCCTGAACAAGCAGAGGGCACCACAGCAGGAACAGAGGAAGAAAACGGAAGGATACATGAGGTTCACCCCCAGCAGCCGTTCCCCTACTCTTAGCCATGACCAGTTTCCTCCTTCCAGTTTCGGGGAAGCTAACTCTACCCCAGGCTCTAAGGCCCTGGGTCTCAGGCCTAAACAAATTACCTTCACCCATCCCTTGGCCTGGTCCATGGATAGGGCGTGTGGATCAACAAGACATGGGGAGAGGCTCGCTGGGGTCTTTAGAAAGCAGCTGCCCCACTTTTGCGAGCAAGCTTCCATGAGCAAGTTTGTGTCTGGTGGTTTAACAGCTCAGCGAACGTGGTAAAGTCACTCTCCCCACCACGCCTATGGGTTGGAGGCAGCTGGGGTGATAAATAAAAGGCTCCTGATTTAAAAACCTCCACCTGTAGGAAAGGTGGGAGGCTGCAGTGCCCTGAAATCGCCCCACAGAGGCCAGAGCCTGGCTGAGCCACCACAGACTCCTCCAATTCCTGGCCCAGAGGAGCCACCCAGCCGCCCAGGACAGGGCCTGGCTATTTTCAGCTTCCAGCAGCATCAGCAGAGTCGGAGAGGCATCAGCCATATTGTATTTCATGTGACTGAGGCACCTGGCCAGCTACATGGCCATGGAGAGCTGGCCTTGTATTGTTGCCACTGGCCTGGGCCCAACTCCCTTTCTGCTCTGTTCTCCAGAGCCTGGCCATGGCAGAAGCAAGTGGGAGGGGCTCCTGCCAGGCACAGCAGACACCAGAAACAGGTGGCAAGAGGGACAGGCAACTTGACTACAAAGTCCTCCAGGATGGGCTTCAGGGATGTCAGAACTGTACCCTTCACCCACTTAGCCACTCCCTCCATAAACATCTTGAGCAGTGTTTCTTCCTGGGCAATGTTAGGGCAGTGTGGCCGACCATCCCAGTTTGCCCTGGACTCTCCTGGTTTTCGCACTGAAGTCCCATGTCCCATGAGACCTTGCAGGTCCCAGGCAACAGGGACAGTTGGTTACCTTAGTTGGGGTGTTGGTGATATCTCCTCCCATGCTCGGGTCCGTCCTCCAGCTGTGATTCCTTTTTGAGGATGCAACAGCCCCTGAGGCCTCTTCCAGGCTTCCCCACCTCCCGTCTCTCTCCCTCAGCTCTCAGGGTTGTTTTTCTAAAGCAGCACATCAGAATCACCTGGAGAGCCTGTGAAAGCACCATCAGAGTTTCTGATCTAGAAGGTCTGCAGAATTTGCATTTCTAAGTTCCCAGGTGACCCTAATGCTGCTGGCCAGGAACCACACTTTGAGAACCACTGATATAAGCCACAGCTCTGATAAAGTCTCACAAAACCTCTAAACCCTCTCCATAGCTCACTGAATAGAGGCCTAAGCCTGGGTTGAAGCCCCTCTTAATCCAGCCCCCATCCCCACGACAGCAGGCCCTACCCCAACAGGGTGCCCACATCCCCAGGGGATGCCTTGCCCTCTCCCACCTCTGTCTTTGCTCAAGCTGTTCCTGGCCTGGACTCTACAGCCCCCTCCACCCACGTGAATCCCCTTCTCTGTGAAGCCCACTCAAATGCTGCTTCCTATGGATGCCTGCCTGGGTCCCTGTCCATTGGAACAAAGGACTCCTTCCTCAGCTCTTAGCTTAGTGCCTGTTTCATCCTTGTCACTGCACTGTGGATTCCTTGAGGATGTGAACTATCTTTTCCCATCTTTGCTATATATTTGCTAAATGGATATGACCCCAGAAGACAGAATCAGGACAATAGATGGATCTGTGGGGAGGCAGACCTGAGCTCAACCTAAGAAAGAACTTGTAACAACGTGAACAGTTTGACACCAGTTTGACCATAAGGGTCCTGCCAAGAGATCCTGAGCTCCCTGCCAGCCCTGGGCATCTTCAGTGGTGTTGGATGACACCTACAAAGTCTCTGAAACCCCTGCTTAGGCCAAGTACTGATCACTGCAATGTCCCTCTTGGGCCCCTCTCTCCCCAGGAGAACTTGACCCCCCACCAAACCCACTGCCCTGCGTGCCAGCCCCACAAGGCCCCAGAGGCTGGCTGGACCTTACTGGAGGCAAGCATGACATTTTGTCAGTGGCCTTCACTGTCTGAATACAAAGAGTGACCAGTGGTGATACCCTCCTGCTCCAGGCCAGCCTCCTTGCCTTGCTCTGATCACTGCCTCCCCAGAAGGACCAACCCCACCTCAATGCACTCACACCACCTTCCCTCACCTCATCCATACCTCACGTGCCCAGGGGAAGCAGCTCATCTACGGGCAAGCTGAAGATCTGCAGGTGTGCCCCCAGCCTGGGCTCCTTAGGAACAGGAATATTGTCCTGTAGAATATTCTTCAGTGCCTTGCACCATGCTGGGTGCATGTAAATGCTCAGAAGATGTGTGTTTCCCTTCAATGTCCTGCTTGAGCCCTTCCCTCACATGTGGTGTTCTCCCAGGTGTGCTCCAGCAAGCAAATGCCCCCCTTGCCCTTCCCCATCTGCTCTTAGGAAAGAACCTGTGAAACCTATTCCAACCAAGAAGCCTGGGACTGAGGCTTTCTGCCCCTGCCATCCCTGGGAGAAACGTTACTGTTTAAATCCAATAAGCGTGAAACCCTTGCTTGACTGCATGGCAGCTAAGCATATCATGTGTGGTAGCGTTTATTTATTGGTTGGTTGGTTTGGAGAGGGAGGAAAAGGATTTTCTAGAGTCTGGACTCTTATGGCTTCGTGGGGCTTTCCAGGGTCAGCACTGATTTCGAGAGTTTGGTGAGCTTGGCAGTTTGTATTATTTAAGAAAATCTGCCAGCTGGGTGCGGTGGCTCAAGCCTGTAATCCCAGCACTTAGGGAGGCCAAGGCGGGTGGATCACAAGGTCAGGAGTTTGAGACTAGCCTGGCCAATGTGGTGAAACCCTGTCTCTGCTAAAAATACAAAAATTAGCTGGACTTCGTGGTGCATGTCTGTAATCCCAGCTACTCGGGAAGCTGAGGCAGGAAAATCGCTTGAACCCGGGAGGCAGAGAGTACAGTGAGATCATACCATTGCACTCCAGCCTGGGCAAAAAAAGAAAAAAAGAAAATCTGCCAGCTTCCTCCCCAACCAGGAAGTGTCCCATCAGTTTCAAAGTCCACAACTTGGTTATTGGAAAGGCCTGAGAAAGCCATGATGCAGCGGACCCAGCTGGGGAACACCTGGGTCTCAGTCCACCTTCTGCCAACCTCTAGGTCTCACAAGGCTTCCTGTTTCCCCTCCTTCCCTGGGCTGGCTGCGGTCATGACCTTCTGAAAGAATGCAGGGTCAGCCAGCCCGGCTGAAATTTCCCCTCTATGGGTGTGAAAGGCGATACGTTCAACTGTGAACACACAGGGCCCACATCCTTATGACTCAGCAGATGCGGCTGTCCTCAACCACGTCGCCCGGAATGTCACACTGACCTGCCTCAGAGGTCTGACAGCACAATAGATTCTGCAAAGCCTGGGCCCAGAAGGCACTATCTCCATGAGTCCTTTTGGACAACACACATTCACCCAGGCACACACTCAGGTGCGCACACACACACACACACAGACACCTACATAAACCCATACAGAGACAGATGTGCACACAGATACCCAAACATACCCCAAATGCAGACACACAGACATGCACACACAGACACCCACATACACAGGGACACACACTGGACTCCATGTCAACACACACATGCGCACACACAGACACCCAGTCATATGCACACATAGAGAAATACAGACAGACATCCACACACATGTCCACACCTCCCACAGAAACATGCCCACAACAGGTGCCTAGGTATGCCCAGAAACACACAGACACCCAAATACAGCCAGACATACACACACACGAACTCCTCCAAAGGACTCAGTAAGAATCAGACCTGTCCTGTATGCCTGACCTTGAATGCCTCTGCCAACCCCAACAGATGGCCACTGGCTCTCCAACAGGGCCTTCTGATCTCTGACCAAGAACCAGGGTCACAATGGACAGAGAAGGGGAAAATAGCAGAACTACTAATTCACCACTGTGCAGTTAACCCCCGGAAGTCTCATTCCTTCATTTAGTTGATAGCTTTCTAAAGTTCAGCCGCGAGAAGGTGTAAAGGCAAGCAATCAGAATACTAACCCATAACTTCTCGTCCCTTCTCTTAGCAGATGCTCACCCATCCTTTAAGGCCAAATTAAAGTCCACCTTGTTCATGTAGTCCTCTAGATTCCCAGAATTAGAAACCGCAGCTTCTCCCATGTGCCCTCAGATCTCTCTCTCTCTTTTTTTTTCCAAGATGGAGTTTTCCTGTTGTTGCCCAGGCTGGAGTGCAATGGTGCTATCTCAGCTCACTGCAACCTCTGCTTCTTGGGTTCAAGCAATTCACCTGCCTCAGCCTCCCAAGTAACTGGAATTACAGGCGCCAGCCACCACATCTCGCAATTTTTTTGTATTTTTAGTAGAGATAGGGTTTCACCATGTTGGACAGGCTGGTCTCAAACTCCTGACCTCAGGCGATCTGCCCACCTCAGCCTCCCAAAATGCTGGGATTACAGGGTGAGACACCACACCCAGCCCCTTGGTCTCTCTTTCGCTCTTATTTCTTTCTAGTGAATCATCCTTGCTTGTCCACCGTCTAGATAATAAGCTCCCCGTCCTCCATGTGCCCAGTCAAAAGTCTGCCACATAGTAAGCCTTCAACACCTGTGTGCATTGGGCCAAGGACATCCATGAGGGATAGGCACACTAGGAGAGGGTAGCTACCCAGCGCCTGATTCTGGGGGCTCTGCTTTGGCTTCTCCAGCCTGAGGCCCTGAAGCTCTCCCTGCCACTTTGGATCAACCACGGAAAGACAATGCATTCATTAATTCATTCCACAAATAGATACTGAGTACCTACAGGCACTGTACAGAAAACAGCAGACAGAGACACAGTCCTGCCATCATGGAGCTTATCATCCAGAGGAGACAGGTGTCAAACACTTAAACATTTTCCAACTGAGTATTTGTTAAGGGGCTGAATTGGGTCCACCTCCCAATAAACTAACATGCTGAAGTACTAACCACCAGTGCCTCAGAATAGGACTGTATTTGGCAATAGGGCCATGATAGGTAAAGTGAGGTCAGAGGCCAGGCCCTAATGCAATAAGACTGGTGTCCTTATAAAAAGAGGAGATTGGGGCCAGGAGAGATGGCTCCCAGCACTTTGGGAGGCAGAGGCAGGTGGATCACCTGAGGTCAGGAGTTCGAGACCAGCCAGGTCAACATGGTGAAACCCTATCTCTACTAAAAATACAAAAAATTAGCCCAGCATAGCAGCGTGCACCTGTAGTCCCAGCCACTCAGGAGGCTGAGGCAGGAGAATCGCTTGAACCCGGGAGGCAGCAGTTGCAGTGAGCCCAGATCATCCCACTGCACTCCAGCCTGGGCAACAGGGTGAGACTCCAACTCAAAAAAAAAAAAAAGAAAGTAAAAAAAAGAAAGAAATAGAGGAGATTGGAACACAGACAGACATAGAAGGAGCCCATGTGATGACACAGGTAGAAGACAGCATCTTCCTGCAGAGGAGAGGGGCCTGGAAGAAAGCAACGCTGCTGACAGCCTTTATCAGACTCCTGCCTCTAGAATTATGAGAAAATAAATTGCTGTTGTTGAGAACACCCAGTCTGTGATAGTTTGTTAAGGCAGCGCTAGCCGGCAAATAGAGTATTTGTTCAAATGAACCAGTGTGTGATAAAGCTGCTCTGAGAGGACATAGGAGGGAGAGCTCATCTGTTCTGATACGGGGGATCATTTACATGACCTAAAGAATTAGAGGGAGTTAACTCCACAAAGATCACGAGTCACGTCCTGCCCTCAGGCTGCCCGGCCCTTTGGGATACATCTTCCAAACACCTCCACTACCGTCTCTCTCTGTTGCCAGCCAGCCCAGAGACAAACACTCAGTGCCTGCTCACAGGGGCAGAGTGTGTAGATAAGTGAAGTAGCCACAACAATGAAACTCTTTGGCTATTTGAAGTATATTTCTAGGTTTCAGTGGCAACATAATTCTTCCCAGCTATTTTTTCCTTTTTGAGACAGAGTTTCGCTCTTCTTGCCCAGGCTAGAGTGCAGTGGCGTGATCTTGGCTCACTGCAACCTCCACCTCCTGGGTTCAAGTGATTCTCCTGCCTCAGCCTCTTGAGCAGCTGGGATTACAGGTGTCTGCCACCATGCCCGGCTAATTTTTATATTTTTAGTAGAGACAGGGTTTCACCATGTTGACCAGGCTGGTCTCGAACTCCTGATCTCAGATGATCCACCCGCCTTGGCAAAGTGCTAGGATTATAGGCGTGAGCCACTGTGTCCAGGCTTCCCAGCTTCTTTCTTACCTTAACCCCCTATGCACCTCACTTTTATCCACTGCTCTCTTGAAATTAATGAATACTCGTTGGGATGCATCATAAAATAGTATTTCATCTATAAAAACTGGAATGAAAAGGCAGATCTACACCAACCACAGCAGTTACAGCGTGGCAAATGTTCTTTATTAAGCATCAGCACTGACTCCTGAGTAGGAAAAGAGGCAGGGTGTCCAATGCCCAAGGGTGCCTGAACTATAAAGCCCACAAAGAAGGCCGGGCGCGGTGGCTCAAGCCTGTAATCCCAGCACTTTGGGAGGCCCAGGCGGGTGGATCACGAGGTCAAGAGATCGAGACCATCCTGGTCAACACGGTGAAACCCCGTCTCTACTAAAAATACAAAAAATTAGCTGGGCATGGTGGTGCATGCCTAGCTAATTTTTTGTATTTTTAGTAGAGACGGGGTTTCACCGTGTTG